>NW_006159696.1:38343-52562 GCF_000334495.1 Tupaia belangeri chinensis
AAAAAAAAAAAAAAAAAAAAAGGAAGGAAGGAAGGAGGGAAGAAAAAGAAAAAAGAAACAGGGTTCTAGAGTCTGGGGAAGAATAGCAGAGGTGATGCTCCCTCCTCATTGCATCATATCCATATCGGAGGGAGGGCGTGTGCAAAAGTGCCTTTCTAATGGTGATATTAACCTCAGGTTAACCTCAGGCACTTGGTTAAGGTAGTGTCTGAAAGCTCTCCTGACCGTGTTTTCCTTTCTGTACACATTGTTACAATTCCGTCCCTAAGTCCAATTCACATGCAAGGCAAGGGGAGTTAAGCTCCACCTCCTACAGGAAGACGTGTCAAGAATTTATGGATGCGGTAATGTTTTAGGGGCGCTGCCTTAAGATGATGCGCGTATCTGGTCTGTCTCCCAACTGTTTCTTACCAATTTTGCACTCACTGGTTAATTTTGTTACCGTTGTCTCAGCCGTGGTGTTCTTTCTGCTTTCCTCAATCCTTCATTTATTGCCTGCAATTTGTCTGTGACACAGAGCTGTCACCTTTCTCCATTTATTTATTCACCAATTCCTTGATATCAGTAGGATGCATGGCCATTTAATTGCCGTTCTTTCATGTCCAATCATGCTGCCATTCGTCTCGTTGCTGATGCCGTTCAGCAGCTGAGAGAGGGGGGAAGCTGCCAGGTCTAAGTGTGCGTGTACTGCCCGGGCCAGGGCGGTCTTGGGGGAAAGAAGTGAGGTGGAAGGTTCATACACCGATTCCCGAGATTCACGTCAAGTCCACAGTAATCAATACCAGATAGTATGAGCACACGCACAGACCAGCAGGCAGAGGAACAGAATAAAGAGCCCCGAATAGATCATGTGTATTGTCACTTGATTTATGACCAAAGTGACATTGCAGTATAATGAAGAAGAGATCATCTTTTCAATATTGGATAGACACGTGAGAGAAATGATTCCTAACCCCACTTCACAGGGGACGCAGAGATTAATCAGAGATGGCTCAGAGTCTTCAGTATGAAAGATAAAAAATAAAGCTTCCTGAAGATAGCCTATCTACCTGACTCTGGGGTAGGCAAAGATTATTTATTTATTTATTATTTTTATTTTTTAGAGAGATTTGCTATAGGACACACGCACTTGCTGGAAAGACAGAGAGAGACAGAGAGACAGAAAGCAAGAAATCATTTCCTGGGGAGATGCCCATGCCACCATCCCTTCTCTCCCATTCTCCCCTTGGGATTTTGGGCATGCACACACACACGCCCAGCGTGAGTTTTAAGTTGCCAGGTCTGAGACTTGAATCATAGTCAGCTACGTGGGAGTCCAACAACATAACCACTACACCATCTGCTGGTCCCAGCAAAGATTTTTTGAAAATCGAACATTTAAGTCATCAACCAGGAAGAGAGAAAAATTTGGCTTTCATGAAAAATTAGAACTTGTAGTCTCATTAAAGACTCCAATAAAAGAGTGAAAGGCAAGCCTCACACTGACAAAGTATTCTCATCGAGAATATAAAAACAAATCAATAATAAATAAAAAGATAGTGCTATAAAATACAGGAAATCCTAAATGTACACTTCATGAAAAAAGTTATACAGTAGCCAACAGATTCATAACAAGTTTTTAACCTTGTTGGCATCGTGGAAATATGAATTAAAAGCATAAATCATCTTCTATTTACCAGGTTAGCTAAAATAAAGTATGTGAATAGTTTTTCTTTTTCTGTCTGTGTTTCTCTGACCCATTTGGAATTTGGGAATGAGTCTATCCATAATTATATCCGTTTGTCAGATTCTTCTCTGTATTACTGCCTCATATTTCAATAATCATTACTTGCTGATTTCATTAACCTCATCACTATGATTTTTGTTTTTTTTTTGAGAAAGAGAGAGATTTTTGCTATAGGGAATGTGTGCTCACCTGAGAGACAGAGAGACAGAAAGCAAAAAATCACCCCCAGAGGAAATGGTCACATCACAATCCCTTCTCCTTCATTCTCCTCTCAGGATTTTGGGCACGCACACACATGGGCCCAATGTGAGTTTCAAGCCTCTGGGTCTGGGACTGAAACTGCAGTTGACCATATGGGAGTCCAGTGATGTAACCATTATGCCATCTGCTGGTCCCATCACTATGTTCTAAGCAATGATTTAAATTTAACTTGCTGTTGTTTTGTTACTTAAACTCTTTCTTAAGCTCGATGTCTCCCCCCAAGTGTCTATTTGCCTTTCTGCATGAGAAATTTGTCAGTGAGTGGAATTCTAGGGGCACAACCTTGCCCCACCAGGTGCTGAACAACATGGGAATCTCTGTGTGCATCTCTGTATTCCGCCGATTTCCGTGTTGCTGAGCGGAAATGCCAAACCCTCAGCAGGGACCTCTACTGCCCTGCCACGAGCCACATAGGTGATCCTACTTTTCTGGTAGTCACTTACAGGAATAAGACGAACAGGTTGAGACCAATCTCGTGATATAGTTTACTTAACCTAATATATCAAAAATATCACCTTGGGTCAGATGATGGTGCAGAGGTAAGTCAGCTGGACCCTCGTGGGAAGGCCTCTGGTTCTCATCCTGAGACCTCCTCTTGCATGGGGCACACTCAGGACTGGACGAGCCTGGGGGCGTCACATGTGGGGTCCCGGTTGAGGTGACAATGTCTCTGTCTATCTTTATCTCCTTCTCTGTCTCTTTAATGGAAGACAGATAAATAAATATTGGGTTGTTGGAAAATTCGCGATACCTTTTCGCATAGACAGACACAGAGAAAATATGCATGACTTTTTCGACCACCTGGTAAATAAATTTTTAAAAAAGAAAAATATCATTTAAATATGTAACCAATATAAAAAGGATTAGTGAACTACCTTGCCTTCTTTTGGCTGCCCTAAGCCTTCAGCACCCAGTGCATATGTGACGCTCGCTGCACGCCCCCGTTCAGAGCGCATGTCAAGGGTTCTGTCACCACCTGTGGCTGATGACTGCCTTCATGAACCGCACGGCTGTGTGACCAGCTCCTGTGACCTCTGCGACCTTACCTTTACCACCAGCCCCTTTCCTCGGTCCCCTCCAAAAAAAAAAAAAAAAAAAAAGGAAGGAAGGAAGGAGGGAAGAAAAAGAAAAAAGAAACAGGGTTCTAGAGTCTGGGGAAGAATAGCAGAGGTGATGCTCCCTCCTCATTGCATCATATCCATATCGGAGGGAGGGCGTGTGCAAAAGTGCCTTTCTAATGGTGATATTAACCTCAGGTTAACCTCAGGCACTTGGTTAAGGTAGTGTCTGAAAGCTCTCCTGACCGTGTTTTCCTTTCTGTACACATTGTTACAATTCCGTCCCTAAGTCCAATTCACATGCAAGGCAAGGGGAGTTAAGCTCCACCTCCTACAGGAAGACGTGTCAAGAATTTATGGATGCGGTAATGTTTTAGGGGCGCTGCCTTAAGATGATGCGCGTATCTGGTCTGTCTCCCAACTGTTTCTTACCAATTTTGCACTCACTGGTTAATTTTGTTACCGTTGTCTCAGCCGTGGTGTTCTTTCTGCTTTCCTCAATCCTTCATTTATTGCCTGCAATTTGTCTGTGACACAGAGCTGTCACCTTTCTCCATTTATTTATTCACCAATTCCTTGATATCAGTAGGATGCATGGCCATTTAATTGCCGTTCTTTCATGTCCAATCATGCTGCCATTCGTCTCGTTGCTGATGCCGTTCAGCAGCTGAGAGAGGGGGGAAGCTGCCAGGTCTAAGTGTGCGTGTACTGCCCGGGCCAGGGCGGTCTTGGGGGAAAGAAGTGAGGTGGAAGGTTCATACACCGATTCCCGAGATTCACGTCAAGTCCACAGTAATCAATACCAGATAGTATGAGCACACGCACAGACCAGCAGGCAGAGGAACAGAATAAAGAGCCCCGAATAGATCATGTGTATTGTCACTTGATTTATGACCAAAGTGACATTGCAGTATAATGAAGAAGAGATCATCTTTTCAATATTGGATAGACACGTGAGAGAAATGATTCCTAACCCCACTTCACAGGGGACGCAGAGATTAATCAGAGATGGCTCAGAGTCTTCAGTATGAAAGATAAAAAATAAAGCTTCCTGAAGATAGCCTATCTACCTGACTCTGGGGTAGGCAAAGATTATTTATTTATTTATTATTTTTATTTTTTAGAGAGATTTGCTATAGGACACACGCACTTGCTGGAAAGACAGAGAGAGACAGAGAGACAGAAAGCAAGAAATCATTTCCTGGGGAGATGCCCATGCCACCATCCCTTCTCTCCCATTCTCCCCTTGGGATTTTGGGCATGCACACACACACGCCCAGCGTGAGTTTTAAGTTGCCAGGTCTGAGACTTGAATCATAGTCAGCTACGTGGGAGTCCAACAACATAACCACTACACCATCTGCTGGTCCCAGCAAAGATTTTTTGAAAATCGAACATTTAAGTCATCAACCAGGAAGAGAGAAAAATTTGGCTTTCATGAAAAATTAGAACTTGTAGTCTCATTAAAGACTCCAATAAAAGAGTGAAAGGCAAGCCTCACATTGGAAGAACATGTCTGTCCACGTATCTGACAAAGGATTCTCATCGAGAATATAAAAACAAATCAATAATAAATAAAAAGATAGTGCTATAAAATACAGGAAATCCTAAATGTACACTTCATGAAAAAAGATATACAGTAGCCAACAGATTCATAACAAGTTTTTAACCTTGTTGGCATCGTGGAAATATGAATTAAAAGCATAAATCATCTTCTATTTACCAGGTTAGCTAAAATAAAGTATGTGAATAGTTTTTCTTTTTCTGTCTGTGTTTCTCTGACCCATTTGGAATTTGGGAATGAGTCTATCCATAATTATATCCGTTTGTCAGATTCTTCTCTGTATTACTGCCTCATATTTCAATAATCATTACTTGCTGATTTCATTAACCTCATCACTATGATTTTTGTTTTTTTTTTGAGAAAGAGAGAGATTTTTGCTATAGGGAATGTGTGCTCACCTGAGAGACAGAGAGACAGAAAGCAAAAAATCACCCCCAGAGGAAATGGTCACATCACAATCGCTTATCCTTCATTCTCCTCTCAGGATTTTGGGCACGCACACACATGGGCCCAATGTGAGTTTCAAGCCTCTGGGTCTGGGACTGAAACTGCAGTTGACCATATGGGAGTCCAGTGATGTAACCATTATGCCATCTGCTGGTCCCATCACTATGTTCTAAGCAATGATTTAAATTTAACTTGCTGTTGTTTTGTTACTTAAACTCTTTCTTAAGCTCGATGTCTCCCCCCAAGTGTCTATTTGCCTTTCTGCATGAGAAATTTGTCAGTGAGTGGAATTCTAGGGGCACAACCTTGCCCCACCAGGTGCTGAACAACATGGGAATCTCTGTGTGCATCTCTGTATTCCGCCGATTTCCGTGTTGCTGAGCGGAAATGCCAAACCCTCAGCAGGGACCTCTACTGCCCTGCCACGAGCCACATAGGTGATCCTACTTTTCTGGTAGTCACTTACAGGAATAAGACGAACAGGTTGAGACCAATCTCGTGATATAGTTTACTTAACCTAATATATCAAAAATATCACCTTGGGTCAGATGATGGTGCAGAGGTAAGTCAGCTGGACCCTCGTGGGAAGGCCTCTGGTTCTCATCCTGAGACCTCCTCTTGCATGGGGCACACTCAGGACTGGACGAGCCTGGGGGCGTCACATGTGGGGTCCTGGTTGAAGTGACAATGTCTCTGTCTATCTTTATCTCCTTCTCTGTCTCTTTAATGGAAGACAGATAAATAAATATTGGGTTGTTGGAAAATTCGCGATACCTTTTCGCATAGACAGACACAGAGAAAATATGCATGACTTTTTCGACCACCTGGTAAATAAATTTTTAAAAAAGAAAAATATCATTTAAATATGTAACCAATATAAAAAGGATTAGTGAACTACCTTGCCTTCTTTTGGCTGCCCTAAGCCTTCAGCACCCAGTGCATATGTGACGCTCGCTGCACGCCCCCGTTCAGAGCGCATGTCAAGGGTTCTGTCACCACCTGTGGCTGATGACTGCCTTCATGAACCGCACGGCTGTGTGACCAGCTCCTGTGACCTCTGCGACCTTACCTTTACCACCAGCCCCTTTCCTCGGTCCCCTCCAGGGCACCAGCCCCTTGCTGGATCATACCACCATGTCCCTGTGTCAGGGCCTGTGTGCCCACTGTCCCTCCCCCTGAAATGTCCTCCCACAATGCGCCTGTGGTCGCTGCTAACATGTCAGGGAGGAGCCTTTCTGATCTCCCCTGTGAAACACCGCACCCCTCACACTGTTTTCCTTTGTCTATTAACCGTCGGCCTCTCTTTTCTTTAATTTAAAAAAAATTTTTTTCCATGAGAGAGAGCCAGAAAGACACTTAATAAGAAAATAAAGTCTGGATTTCGAGCCAGCTAGTGGTGGTGTGGTTATGGCGCCTGGATCCCACACGGTTGATTGTGTGGTTTGAGTTCCAGACCCAGCAGCCTGGGAAATATGTCAGGCACGTTTGTGTATGTGCCCAAAATCTCAAGAGGAGAATGGAGAAGGGACCGCAATATAGCCATCCCCCTGGGAGATGCTTCCTCACTTTCCCTCTCTCTTTCTCTGATTCTCCGGTGAGCCCATGCACTCTATAGCAAACTTGAAAAAATAAAGAAAGAAGGGTTTCAGCCCAGCCTAGTGGTTAGGGAGCTAGATCTCATGTGGCTGATGGCCATGTGAATTCTCGGCCTGATGGCTTGAAAAACATGCCAAGCACGTGTGTGTGTGTGTGTGTGTGTGTGTGTGTGTGTGCCCCAAATCCCACAGGATGGAGAAACAGAGAAGGGATTGCAGTGTGACCACACCCCTACTGGGGTTCTTTCTCCCTCCCTCTCTCTCTCTCTGTCTCTTTGTCTCTCTGTCTCTGGCAAGTGCATGTGCCCTCTGGCAGTAAAACAAAAATAATACAAAAACATTATATAAAAAAATAAAAAAGGCTGGATTCAACTGCATTTTCTCAAATAACTCTGGTCCTGATGGCAAATTTTCTTTCTTGACTTTGTGTGTTTGAGCTGATGTGCAACTCCGGACAGCAGCTCAGCTTACAAAATCCTTGACCTCAACAGGAAGTAGACAGGTATGCATTCCCAGAAGAGTCTCTGCTTTATGGAAGGGTTTCCATGGACAAATTATCCCTTGACCATTCAAGATATGAAGAGACAGAAAGGTGTTTATGCCAGATTTTTCAGAAACAAGTCAATTTAGACACCAGTTACTCCTGTAACAACTCACAATAAGGGAAAGAAATGACGTCAGCTGAGTCTCTGTCTGACCAAAAGTTTAGGGTCAAAAATAACAGGCCTCACGTCTGCAGGTTTTGGTGACGATCAAGATTTATTTTCCCAGGAGGCCGACATGGACCTCAGCCTCAATCCGGTCAATATTTATCTCTCAGATCAATAAGTCTTGATGGTTGCCGAAGCAAAAGTCAATAGCTACTTGTTGACTCATGCAGGCCTGAGTGGGTAATTTAGAAAATAACTTGGAGATCTTTTTTGAAGGAGACTGGTACCGTTTAGGTATTTAATTCTGTGAATGTTCCATTTTGCCACAACCTCTGTATAGCAGTGCTTCCATGGGGGACCAAGGACTCAGAGCTCCCTAGTTCTGGAAGCCACTCTGCCCACCTCCATTCACTTAGTGATGGAAAGGCAGAGGGCTGGCAAGAAGAACCAAGTACTGAGCACTATTACGTGCCCGCTCCTCCGCTAAGCACCTTCGGGCTTTGCCTCACTCCCCAACCCCAAGGACATCAGTGTGGCCAGCATGTGTCTGCACGTGCAACCCCAGGCATTAACAAGATGTCTATCATGCTGGGTGAAGTCTCTTCACAATCTAAATGATGTGTAGCGATTTAATGTGTGAATGATAATAACAAATTATGTAAAGAAAAAAAAGAAACAAGTGGGCATCTTTTCCTAGTTTGCAAGATGAAATGGCATTTTGCAGGAAATATGGGCACCAGTGATTGGTACTGGTTGAGAAGTTTAAATACAATGACTGTTCAGGCCAGCCAGTGGTGTGGTGGTTAAGGCAACTGGATTCCCATGTGGCCAGCTCTGTGATTTGAGTCCTGAACTCAGTGGGTGCTTATGTGTGCATGCCTAAAACCCTGGGTGGAAAGTGGAGTAGCAGGGCTTCTGTGTGGCTATCCTCCTGGGAGGTACTTTCTGACTTCCCTCTCCAGTGAGTGCATGTGCCCTATAGCAAATAAAAGAAAAATAAAATAAAATAAAAACAGTAACAGTTACGATGGAGGTGGAGGGGGCCGTACTGTGGCCGTACAGTGGCCATACAGTCCACCACCCTGTGCAAGACCAAGCCACCGGAAGGTTCTAGGTTCACAACCTGAGCCTGGGCTGGCTGAGACTAGAGGAGTGTGGTGCCTGCACCCCACTGGGGAGCGATCTCCGCTTGTTTCACTCATGGAAGAAATAAATAAACTTTAAAAAATGACAGGACATGAGGGCCACCGGGTGGTAATGGTTAAGGTGCTGGACTCTCACACGGTTGACCTGACTCGTGTCCCAGACCTACAGCTTGAAAATCATGCCAGGTGTGTGTGCGCATACGCCCAGAGCCCCAAGAGGAGAGTGGAGGAGAAGGGATTGTGGCGGGGCCATCCCCTTGGGGGAGGGCCTTTTTACTTTTTACAGGACACAGGAAGTAAAACAAGGGAAGAAGGGGACTTTAGACACTTTCGTAATGAAGGTAAAAGAACCACCTCTCTCTGTTTGTTAAACAAAATGACCGGACACACCTCCTGCTTTGAAGTTCTGCTCATCCGGTCATGGCGCTGTGCTGGTCAGGCAGACCCCATCTGACACCCAGCCAGTCCATAAGCCGCAGCGTGGACAGGGAGTGATTATTCTGATGTTTCAACCATCTTCGCATTTTGGGGGTGAAGAGGTTCTTCCCCAAACCTCCAGATGCTTTTGTGGCAGACATGTATGTGGTTTTTCTTTTTCCTTTTTTTAAAAACTATTTTTTTATTTAACTTTCTTTTATTTATTTATTTATTTTAATTTGACCAGAGAGAGACAGAGTGAGAGAGAGAGAAAGTGAGAAAACAAGCTATCAGGTCCGGACTCAAACTGCAGTCGGCCATGTGGAAGTCCAGCAGCCTTAACCACCACGCCACCTGCCTTAAATTGGGGCGAGGGGTGGGCACTGACTTGAGGACCCCTGGACCCTCTTGTTTGCCCGCCGTCTCCTCCCTCTGGTTAAGGGCCCAGAGCTCTGGGGGCCTTAGAGCTAATTCATGCCCTAGGAGGCAAAGCCGTCCCTTCCTTGTTTCCAAAAAAGCAGAGGTAGCCAGAAGCACCTTTGACTTATTTTTATTGCATTAGGTCAGTTATTGATTTGGAGGCCCATGAAGGAAGAAATACAGCGTCTGATGTGGAAGCGAAAGCTCAGAGATTGGAGGGGAAACGGCGGTGGCAGGAAATGCGCCTGCGGCCAGGCCAGGCCAGGGAGGAGGGCGGTTGCATCCCGAAAAGGACTGAGCAGCAGCGCATTCCCGGGGGCAGACGCACTGGGAGAGAGTCCTGCCTGCCTCAACAGCCAGTTCCTCTTCAGGGGTTGCCTGTCAGTCCTCCCTGTCCCTATTGGGGTTGTCATTTGGATTCAGTGCTGAGTATCTGGAGGGCTGCCCCTGTTGTCTGAAGAAGAAGTGATCTCTCAGGAGCAAGAGACTGAGACCTAGAAAAATCAGGACTATCCTGGACTTAGTTCCTGCAAGTCTCTAGGATGTCTCTTGTAGCCTGTCTCTCCCATGCCCACCTGTCCTCCTGCACTGCTGCCTGGAAACACAGCTCCAACCATGTCACTCCCAGCTAAAATATGCCGATGGCTCCCGGTCTCCGGGATGGAGCCCGGTCTCCTGTGAGTGGGAGGCAGGTCAGTACCATCAGTCTTGGTCCTTTGATCCCATCCACTTGGGAACCCCTGTCCCACCAAGATCCCACAAGGGCTGCCTGTCCTGCACCTGCTACCTGTCACCTGCTTGCCCTCCTCCACAGCTGCTCCGCGGCTCCGAGACCCGGCTCCCCGCACCATGTTTTTGAGCTCCCACTTCTCTGCAAGCTTAGATTCCCCCTGGTAACAGAGCCTTCAGGTCAGTGGCCCAGAGAGTTGTGTCTGAACTCTGGTGGCCTCCCGCCATGGTGCACCTGGCAGCTTCCCTCCTGGAGTGTGCTCCCAGGCAAGAGGCCACTTGCCCTCCCACTTCCCGGGAAGGTTGGCTGTCTCGGGGCTCTCTTCTGGAATGCAGGCCTGGGAGAACCAGCATTCTTATGGGGGCAGCAGCCTTATGGGGTGCATGATCCTCTGACCAGGATCTTTGAGCCAGTTCCAGGCCAGTTATCTGGGCATTGCCCTCGAGGTCCGCAGCACCAGGTTCACCAGGGCGTATCCCGCACGGGTCTCGGTGCCTGCCTGCACTGTTCCCCTGGGGTGTCCTCCCTCTGTAAGTGGTGGTCCTGTCCGGGGTCTAGGTGAGTCTTCTCCCTCTCCCCCATGTCCCCCTGCCCCAGCCTCTCACAGCCATGTTCTGCTTTCTGTCTCCATGCCTCCGATGACTCTAGTGACTCCCAGAAGGGAGTTACACAGGCCTTGTCTGCGTGACTGGCTTGTTTTACTTAGTATAGTGCGCTCCAGGTTCATCCATGTCATAGCATGTTGTCAGGATTTCCTTTCTTAAAAGAATTATATATATATATATACATATATATATATAAAATATAATATATATCTGAAACATAATTTTTCTCTTTCTATTCCCTCTTTTACTAAAGAGATATAAAATAAAGTAAAATAAATAAATAAAATATTAGGTTAGTTTCAATTTGTCCTGTTATTTGCACAAAGCCCCTAAAGAATTCAATTTATGATGCCAGGCAACAGGTATTATTGTATTACTGAACTTACGCAAATAACCATTCTTTCACAAAATGAAGTGGGATGTTAATGTCTCTGTGTTGACTGACATGCATGACATTCTCTTTGGAAAAAGCAATGTAATACACTGTAAAGTTATATGTGGTATATAAAAATATATATAATATATAATAATAAATATATAATATATATAATAAATAATATATAAATATATATATATATATTTCTGTATCCATAATAATGCACACGTGAAAACAAGCAGGAGGGAGAGGGGAGAGGAGTGACCTCACAAGGCAAGGTCAGGTCGCCCGTAGTTTCCGCCCTCCAGGCCTCTGGCTCATCTCCACATCCTGGGCCCTCCTGCACGGGTGCTGTGTAAGACCTGGCTTTTCTGGAGCAGCCCACGTGCCACAGAGCTGGCCTGAGCACTTTGGGCTCGCTCTCCTGCCTCTCGGCTGGGGGTAGCCCTGCCCGTGAGGGTCCCCAGAGACCCGCAGAGTTCTGACAGGTGACTGAGGACTGTTTGCTTTGGATTCCTTCAAGTTTAAAGTCTACAACAAACCTCCTTCCTCTCCTGGAAACCCCAAGAGCATAGTGCTCAAAACAGAAAGGAAGCGGCCCCTTTCCCTGTAGTTCAGGGCGCCTGCCTCTCCACTGCTCTGTCAGCCCCCACGGTCAGCCCGGAGCAGAGGGGCTGAGCCCGGTCCTGTGCTCCCCTAGTTTGCAGGGGAAGTCCCTTCCTCCGGCCCCATTTTACCATCAAGAATGCACTGCTGGGGCCAGGATTTTTCTCGGATCAGTAGCAGAAATGGGCTTCGAGGCACATTAGATCCAGTGATAGAATTCTGAGAGGATTTTAATAATAACCCAAATCCCAGCAAAATTATTTCCAGAGGACACGCATTTCAGGTTTCTTGAAGGATGTTTATAATAAGCCGGAGAATTTCTCTTGTTGTCGTTAATGTGCTAGAGCTGGTTTCAGTTAAATTTTACATGAAAAGGATATATTAACCTGCATAAAATATGTTCATAATCTCGATTTAAAATTAAAAAGGAGAAAAAAACCCACAACCACATGTACAATATATTGCCCCAAGTAGAAGCCTTGGGAAAAAAACAAAAAGTTTGCTTGCACCACGCTAGTCCCATTTTTGCAGAGATAAAATTTCTATGCTCCCCTCGGTACACATGCACTTCCCGTTATTGTCACGGGGAGTTATGTGTGTCGGCTGGAGGGAGAATGGATGCCGAGGCTTCGGAGGGATGGGAGCAAGGAGACAGAGCCATTTGGTTTCATGAGCTTCCTTCCGTCCAGAGAGAGCAGGCCGTTGGGCCCGTGGAGATTGGACCTCCCCAAAGTGGAGGTGGGAATCTCTGTTTTTGGGACTTTGCAACCCTGGCAGGACTGTCGTTCACACAGGCTAAGTGGTTAGTGCCGGGGTTCCTCGGCTGCGTGGCCCTGTCCACCAGGACCGCTGGGCTGGGTGCTTCTTAGCTGTGTTGGAGGTTGGCAGAGGTTGGCCGAGGCTCTGATTTTGCTGAAAATGAGCTAAGTGAAGTGGTTACTTTCAGGAAGTCTTATTCCTGTGTTCATTTGTTTGTTCATTCATTCATTTGCTTCTTCCATGAGAGAGGAACATACACAGAGAGAGAAGAGAGAGCGGAGGGAGAGACAGACAACCCAGCAGGGTCCTCACACTGCCCTTTATCCCCGTCCCAGCCGGCCTGGACCACAGGCATGTGTGCATGTGCCTTTTATGCACAGGGAGGTCCTGGGACATGAACCGATTACCGAGCCCCAGTGGGCAGTGTGTGCCCTTCACCCCCATCCCAGCTGGCCTGGACCACAGGCATGTGTGCATGTGCCCTTTATGCACAGGGAGGTGCTGGGACATGAACCAATTACCAAGCCCCAGTGGGCAGTGTGTGCCCTTCACCCCCATCCCAGCTGGCCTGGACCACAGGCATGTGTGCATGTGCCCTTTATACACAGGGAGGTCCTGGGACATGAACCAATTACTGAGCCCCAGTGGGCAGTGTGTGAGGAGCTGCGGAGGCAGAAGCATGGCCTGGGAGCCACCTGGCAGAGTTGAGCAGGTACAGAGAGGACCTAAGGAGGAGGACCCCAGGCAGGTTCAGTCCTAAGTGAGCTCTCCTGGTGAACAGCCCCCCTGGCTCCCAGGAATCCTGCTGGGGCTACACTGGGGCGGCCTACCTCGTGTGCCTGCAGGGCAGGTCCCTCCCTGCTGGGCCCTGGCTACTCTCCAGCTCAGCCTGGCTGATGGGCCGTTGTTGGGCACTTCTTTGCTGGGATCATTGCACTGGTGGGACATTTTTTAAAAAACTTTTTTACTCTATTTTATTTCTGTAATCTCATGAAACAATATCATTTCTGCTCACATTTGATTTTTTTTTTAGCCTATTTCATTTAAAATCTCAGTTTTGAGCACAGAGTACTTCAGAGTTGTTATTAAAAGACTTTTTCAATCTCAAATGGGGAATACAAGGAATAAAGTGCCGTTTCTGAAAGAAAGAACAAACAAATTGTCACCATATCTGCAGCATCAAGCTAGGCCTCCCCACTGTCAGGAGAGAATCTTCATGTGAGAAGACAGTTTCTATTCTGAGTTCACAGCAAAGTGATGATGCATGTAAGGGCATTTTTTTTTTTCCTAGCCAGATTCAACTGTAACTTATTATTATAAATTCCTAAAGCTGAATTTAGACATTGTCAATACGCACACGTAATGACCAAAAGGCATCCTGAATTTCTGGGGAGAGCATGCGTAGACGGGTGAAGAATACAATGATAATCCATTATCTGCTGTGTGGCATACTGTGTGAATTTAACAAATGAGCAGCATGCCACTGGCTCTTTTAGATTTGATTTTAATGCTTAGTTTGTGCCCTGTTCCATCATGTCTGTGACCAAACATGACCTTGATAGTGATGTTGATGGTGATGATAATAGTGGTGATGGTGGTGATGATGGTGATGGTGATGATAGTGATGATGGTGATGATAGTGATGATGATGGTGATAATAGTGATGATGGTGATGATAATGGTGATAGTGGTGATGATGATAGTGATGGTGGTGATGATAGTGATGATGATGGTGATGATGGTGATGGTGATGGTGGTGATGATGATGGTGACGATGATGATGAAGATGATAGTGATGATGGTGGTGATTATGGTGGTGACAATGATGGTGATGGGGATGATGTGGTGGGGGGGGTGGGG
>NW_006159696.1:52840-66461 GCF_000334495.1 Tupaia belangeri chinensis
TGGTGATGATGATAGTGATGATGGTGATGATAGTGATGATGATGGTGATAGTGGTGATGATAGTGATGGTGGTGATGATAGTGATGATGGTGATGATGGTGATGGTGGTGATGATGGTGACGATGATGATAAAGATGGTAGTGATGATGGTGGTGATTATGGTGGTGACAATGATGGTGATGGTGATGATGGTGATGGTGGTGATGATGGTGACGATGATGAAGAAGATGGTAGTGATGATGGTGGTGATTATGGTGATGACAGTGATGGTGATACACACACTTCCATGGAATTTCCCACATGCAGGCACTATCCCAATGCTTCCCAGGAGAAGTACACTTTCACTTGGGAAGAACAACTGAGCAAGGCAGGGGGAGCCAGGAAGGGACTGTATTTGATGGGGAGGACAGCACACAGGGGTTGCTACAGGTGTGTGTGTTCACTGGAGAGAGACAGAGAGAGAGAGGGAAGGTGAGAAAGCCCCCACTGAGGGGATGGCCACACTGCAGTCCCTTCTCTTCCATTCTCCTGTTCAGATTTTGAGTACATGCACACACATGCTCCACATGTTTTCTGAGATGATGGGCCTGGAACTTGAACCAGGGAGTCAGACACATGGGATCCAGCTGCCTTAATCACCACACCACTGGCTGTCCCTACACTCTGTTTTCCGAAGTAAAAACAAATCTCCTTTGTGTAATGCTGCCAGTAAAAGTACTTTGGGAAGGCAGTTGGGAATACATACATCTGTGGCCCGTGGGGAGAGAAAGCGACAGACTATTAGATTACGGAGCAGTCGCTGTGCCTCTGTGAAAAGTTTCATGTGTCAGGACCCACGCCAAGAGCACTATCTATAATCACATTTCAGCTTCAGAAACCCACATTGGTGAAACCTAGAGGCATCCATCTATCTGATGACACATAGAACCTTAAACCAGTAGATTAGGCCTCAGGCCTTTCTGTGCTCAACTTAGCAGGTTCTAGAGGGATCTGCTCTGTCCCCAGAGCAGATAGTTTGTGACTTTCTGTGATGTCAAATTCATTGACAGCACATCTTGTTAAACATCTTTCAAACTTCTACGCTCAAGGGCATGGCATGAATTTACTCTGCCCATGATTTCCAAGTGAGTTAGTCTCACCCAAGGTGCCACCACACCTGGATCAGACTTAAACCTTCATTTCCATCTGAGACTTCTCTCTGGGCTTCAGCTCCTTCCTCATCCTCCCATAGAGCACTCTGGGTATCGGCTGTTAGCACTGGCCATTAGACCCAGAGGCCAGGAGTGAGGGTGTAAATCAGACAGATTCCTAAGGCTCAGAGATTCTGCAACAACACTGAGATGGTGCTTTGTGCCTGAGTGTGCACTGCCCCTTGTGCAAGGACCCAGGGTCCTAGCTCCTAGCCCTTGGTCAGATGTGGCCTAAGTCGGCCACTCCACAGCATGCTGGGCTTGGGGGAGAGTGAACTCCCCAAGCCCAGCACTGACCTCACTCTGAGTGAGAGCTCTGGTGTGAGTTATGCCAGGAGCTGGAGGTCCCACTGCACCACTGGCCTCCACTCCAAGCAGATATCAAAGGTAGACCTGGTGTTTGACTCCAGCAATTTCCTCAGAAATTCCCCTGGACTTCCCTAGTTCTGTCCTACCTGGCACTCAGCCTCATACCTCCATTGTCTGGCCGACACCTCCTGCCAGAGTCTGTTGCTGCCCCTCACCAAGGCTGCAGCAGTGCACCTGCTCCCACCTCAGGGGATCGGGGGGGTGAGACTGGACAGATGTGCAGGACCACCTGAAGGCATTCCACTGGCATTCTTGTCTTCCCCTCCATCACCCTCTCCAACAAGTGACAGCTCTGTGTGTCTACCTTTGGGAAGGCATGGTTCTGTGGCCTTAGGTCCTCTGTCCCTCCATGCCAAGCCAGGTCTCCTGACCTCCAATGGAGCCAGCTCCCTTCTAGTCCCTTCCCTTTCATTGGGGCTCATACTGGCCACTGAGCAGCATGGGCCTGTTCCAAACTTCTGGTGGTTTGTGCCAATGATGTTCTGCTGTTTGTTCCACTGGGATCTCAGGCCTGCTCCTGGAGGAAGGGACAGCTATCTGTCTGGCTGGCTTGCCCAGGTACAAGGTGTTCCCATAGGAGTATAACCTCTACCCGCCACCACACCCTGGCCATGGTGCTGTCCATGAGCACAGAAGTGTAGATTCCAGGCAGGGTTGGCTGGCTGTGAATCCAGACTCAGTCTGGTGACCTGGTCTCCTTGAGTGCCACATGCCTTCTAAAGCCTGTTGGCTTATCTGCAAAATGGGCATAACCATCATGCTCACCCCACAGGGTCGATGTGAGCCTGGGATGAGATGGCCAAGATTAGTTAACACGTGCTGAGTTGTCTCAGCCCCACCCAGAGTCCCTTCTGGAATATGGCCTCTGCTCCTCCAGTTAGTATTTGGCCTTGAAAAGGCATTTCTTCTGTTAGTTTTGACTCTTCATTTTTATCTGACATACACGTCATAGAACTCCACATTCTCCTTCATATTATGTTTCAGCATGAATACCAGTCCACTATACCAGTCCGCGGACCCGCAGAACTCCAAATAAAGTCTCGTCCATACCCAAGCCACGCTGATTTTAACAGGACCCTGGGCACCAGGGCATACCTTTGTTTCCTAGGTTGGGACCGACAGAGACTCACTGGGGACCCTTCATCTAAAGAGCTTGCTGAGTGTGCAGCTCAGCCTCCGTGGCGGCCGCAGTTGTATGCGCCGTGGATGACGTGAGGGAGAGTTTGTTTTACCAGTTACTCCTCTGTTGAATAAAAAATGAGCACTTATCTTGAAGAGAGAAGAGGAAGTCTGCCCCTGATAATTTGTATTCTCTCTTGGGCAAATAGATCCCTGATAGTGCAGCCCTGGAACTGCAGTCCCATTTCTTAACTCCAAGGTGACGTTAGCATAAACATTCCCTGTCCTAGTTATTGATCTGTTGCTGTGATAATGGTATTACCCAATTGAACTTTTGACATCGGAGAACTTGCAGTGGCTGCGATTGCATTTTTCTTTTAGTTCCTGCAACTTAATTCGACTTGCACACCCAACTGTGATCTCGTCAAAAAAGTGTTTTGCAGGAGTCTGCATGAGAGAGTGTTAAAGTTCTCTCGCTTTCCCAGTAGGGTTGGTAATTTTCAGCTTGAATCATGGAAATACGCCCACAAAATGAAATACTCAGAAACTACCCATTAGCAGTTGAAGTGTGGTGTGTTCCAAAGAGATGCACAATTTCTGGATTTTTTTGGGTTGACTTTCCTAGTGTTAGCCAAATTGAGTAATTCCTTCCCCATGGTCATACTTTGCATAATCATCACTCTCAAACTGGGGGGAGGGCTAAAGTTAGGGGTGGGAGGTGCAGCCTCTTATCTCCTGTTACAGAACAGAAGGATGGTGGCCACTCTGCATGTCGTCTCAAGCTCTGAAGATTGCACGCACTCTTTGTTACACCTAGAACTTAGAAGTTTCCGTCACCGCAAATGAGGAGGGAAGGGTGGCGCCAACAGACATCTATTAGCTCACAGTTCTGGAGGCTGCAAGTCCTGAGGTTAGCAGGATTGGCATCTCCCGAGGCCTCTCTGGCTTGTGGATGGCCGTCTTCTCCAACGTCCTTCATGGCCCTGCCTCTGTGCGTGTCAGTGTTCTGATCTCTGATAAGGACAGCGGTCATACTGAATTAGGTCCCATCCTCGAGATGCCTTTGAAGTTAATTACCTTTTGAAAGGTCCCATCTCTAGTTAGTCACATTCTGAGGTACCAGGGTTAGGAGTCCACACAGGAATTTGGGCACATAATTCTGTCCATACAATGAATGTCTTAGGATCTATTCCTTATCTGTCAGAAGATACCTAGGGCTACTTAATTCACATAGTTCTTGTTAACTCATGAAGAATTCAGAACGTGAACAAATGGAAGACATCTTAGCTGACTCCCTAGAGAGAAGGCTCTCCAGACACTGGAACATTGATTTATTCAGCACACACGTATTTAGCATCTTCTCTGAGGCAGGCATGGTGCCAAAGCATTCCCATACATCTTATTTAAATCCCATTGTCCGACAAGGTAGATAGTGCTGTCCCTGAGCACCATGGTGGAACTGGCTTGTGGTCACACGGCTGACATTTGACCTGGGTCCCAAATTCCTTGAACACCCCCATTTGTAGTCAGCCACACCGTAGAGACCTTGAAGCCAACTCCTCACCCCCAGTCCACGAACACTGGCATTCAGTGGGATTTTCTTTCTCTCAGCCTCTCTTGGTACACTGACACTTGTCTGTATTTGAGTCTCTGTTCCCTCTTTCTCAGAGTTCCCCTCCAGATTGAGGCGTGTATTCTCCCTCACTGGTTGGAAATGTATAGAAAGTGAGACTAAAGGCATTGAAGACAAGGGGCCTGGGACATATGCAATACAAGCAGTTCATACAACAAATACCAGGCCTTCTTCAGAGGAATAGGAAGAACCTGACCAGGAGTCTCTGCAGGCTGGGAGGAAAGGAAAGGGAAGGAAAACCATGTAGTCCTGGGAGAGAGGAAAGGGTGCAGTTGCTTCTGGAGTATTAAGAAAGTTCTAGAGCTCTTCCTAGGGAACTTCCCAGTAGTCCGGCTCCCTCTGCTGCAATAAATACAGCAACATCCTGATATAAGTGTCAAGCTCAGGCCTGAGGCTGGAAATCTGGCTTCAGGCAACTTCCATGGGATCTTTTAGTGGAATCCAAAGGATGATTGGATAGCCCACCACTCAACCCTGCCCTGGGCGGCAGGGGTGGGTTGGGGTGGGAGGGCTTCTTTCTTCTTTCTTGAAACATCTGTGTTCCTGCAGATGTTATGCAAGTGGCATGGGACAGTGCAATGATCATTTTGAAGGTAGTATCAGGGGGTATCAGGGATTAACAGACCCGCTTGTCCTCCAGTTCCTGAATGGCCATAGGTACCAGGAGTGATTCCTTAGCGGAGACCTCAGCTGGAGCTTGTCTCATCAAGATGGCAGTGACACTGCATCGCCTAAAGTACAGGTGGGCCCTGCAGAGCCCTCTTGCTGGCTCTGTCCACCACAACCACCTGCCCTAACCATTGCATTCGGCTCCTGGCTCCTGGTTTTTCAACCTGAACTATAGTCTAATCTTGTTGATAGTCCCAGTTTTTCTCTACACCACTTCTCAGAGACACCTACGCCTTCAGTGGAGATGTCAGGGCAAGGGAAGAGAACTTGGTGAAGACTGGTGTGGAGTGCACTATCGCTCCCTTTCCTTGGCCAGTAAGAGTTGACTTCTAGTTAAACAAGCGGGAAATGTAATTAAGCACATGGCCGATGGTGACTGCCAAGTGTGTGTGCCAGAAAACAATAGGTTCTTTTAAGATGCCAAGGACCGATATTATGCATCTTGTGTTAGAAACTGTATACACTTCACAGCTCTGAGCCTCTGTATGCTGCCTCGGATCTTCAATCAAATTATTATATTCCAGAAATATGCATAAGGGAAATGATTCTACACATTTTATGGTGGGTTGTTGCTTGTAGCAGTAATTGAAGTACCTTTTCCACTTATGAAAGTACTAATTTTATTTGTTTTTATTGCTTTTCTAGATGCAATTATTTATTTAGTGTGCTTTGGCTTTATTAAATTATGTTTACTATAGGAACATCATAAAAATGTATGAAAACAACACATCAGCCAAGCCAGCCTGGTGACCTGTATTGAGAAAGCTAGTGTTATTTTTCATATCCAAACGTAATGGAATAACTTAGGAATAAACAGATAATCTACACTAGCAAACAATGCAATTTCAAAGTAATGCAATAAAACACCTGGACAATATGATTTCATAAATCTTGGTTCTAAAATTTACATGAGTTGGGTTTTGCGTGCTTATTTGAGGACACATGGCATTTCTAAATGGAATCATTATAATGTGAAATGCAATGAAACCGAAAGGCAGGAATGTAAACAGCGTTTTTGTTGGCTGGTGAGATTTGGACGAATAAGAGGTGAACGAAGGCTTAGGGTGTCCAAAGACAAGCAGAAGGCTCTTGTCCCTATAAATGTCCTTAACCTAAAAAATTACAAGTAGCTAGACAGGCTGTGCAGGTCCAGGCCCTGGGAAATGTCCCAGCCCATCTGTGCTGGCTTCAAGGACTTTTTTGCAACCTCTGTCTCTAGCCCTCTAACCCTAGTATGGTGCATCATCTCAAAAGGAAAGAGACTTTTCACTCTTGGCAGTTTTCCTGAGAAGCTTAAATTGAATGTAAACTGTTTGTGCTGAATTTCTGTGCGATAACAAAGATAGAGGCAAAAATTTAAAGAGTGAAAGAACAAAAAGAAAAAAATCAAAACAACAGCAACAAAACCAAAGCCAGAAAAAAAAAAAAAAATCCTAACTCCAACAGCCCAGTTCATAGACAGCAAAGCGGCTTAAACAAAAATGACCAGAAGGCTTTAAGTGAATGACTTTTATTTTTCTAATTATGAATCTAAATTTTCACTTCAAAACCTAAGCCTAGTACAAAATTCGAAAGCGACCAGCAAATCCTACAGTAAAGGGTAAGTGTGGCTCAGTAACCAGCAGACGTCCCTGGAGGGAGCTCCAGTGAACAGTCTCCATTTCCTAAGCGAGTTCAACAGTTCCAAGAGGTTTCTTTCTTCAAGAGGTTTCTAAGTATATTAAGTATATGCACACACGTTTCCCCACACACACGCACACTTGCGTATTTATACAAAAGAGAGCGAAACACGACTGCACCGTGGATTTCCTTATACGAATGCCCAGAATCCTGCTGAGGTCACTTAAGTGTTTTTAGCTTCGGCTTGTGCCCAGAAACACTCCCACCAATAATATACCCAAGGAGCTGTTTGTTTCCTTTTTATTTTATTTTATTTTTTTTTTATGCTTGGCAACTTAAAAAAACAAAGTTGTCTAAATGTGATTTTAAATTCTGGTTATTTTATTATGAGAGATAGAGAGTCTCTGCATCGAATCTCTTGCATTTCCTGTCCGGTGAGCTGTCTGGTCCTGTGTATAGTCCTTTGATTAAATTTCTAATGGGCTGTCACTTATAATTTGTTGAATTATAAAGCAAGTATTCTCTTCATTTTTTTCAATTGTCCCTCAACTTTATTTGTAATAATTTGCCATATAGAGCTTGAAAATATATATGTCCTTTTTCAATTACCCCTGAATTTTGTGAAATATTTTATAATATTTTCAGGCTCCGAAATTATTTTTGTTAAAAAACTCCCACACATTCTTCTAGAATCTCTATGGGTTTATTTTCCACATTAAAATCTTTAATTCATCTGAAATTTGCCTAGGAGTGAAGAATGACAGTGGGACATGATTTTACTTTTCTCTCACATGGCTGTCCAAGTGTCCCAGCAGCATTTGCTGAAAACTAATATTTAGGTTAATTGCTGGATTTTGTTCACCAGTGCCATTCACACATCTATTTACCTGCCAGTACCACAGTATCTAAATTTCTCAGCTTTTTATTTTTAATATTACTAGACTTAGAGCAACAATCATTCTTTATTTGCGTATTCCTTAAGCACATTAAGAAAACGTGTGTCTAAGACTAACTACTTCAGTCATTTTTTTTTTTTTCCGAAAGGAAAACGTAGTTTATTAAGTAGTAGCAAAAGTGCACTCCTGAGAGGTAGGAGTGGGCTTGAGTGGACAGAAGCCCCATTTTATTTTTTAACAAAAACATTTTAACTTTGTAACAGGCTTGTCTAGCATCTGTGATGATCATATGGCATTTTTCTTGATCTGATACTGTTGTAAACTATGTTAGCAGAGTTTTCTAGTATCAAACCATCTTTGCATTCCTAGAATAAAATTATTTTGGATTGATCCTATTTTTGGAATGTTCATTTTCTCTAAGTAAATTTGACTTAAAATTTATATTAACATTGTTGTAAAATATGTGAACTTTCTCTACTTTTCCTATGCTCTGGGTCAGTTGTTACTACATTGAAATTGTCCAGTCCTTAAATATAGTTCTTTTAGAAGTTCTATGAAACTGCTCGCCTGGTGCTTTTGAGGGAGAGCTCTCTAACTTCCTGTCCCCCTTCCAACTTCCTTCTTTCCATTCCTTTTTTTCTTCCTTTCTGTCCTTTTTTTGATGGTAATTAGTACATTCTTATTTCCTAATTATTAACATTTATAATTTATATTTTTCTGGAACATTACCATTTTATCCTGTATTTCAAATTTATTTCAATAAACTGGGAAAAGTACTCTTATTAAAATTTTAAATTTCCTTTCATTTACATTAATTGTGCCCTTTTATTTCCTATTTATTCATTTATGTATTTTCTCTTTTTATCTTTATTAATTTATTTTTTAGTTTATGTATGCTATTGATATTTTCAAAGCACCAACTTTTAAACACTCCACTTCTGTTTTCTGATTTATGCAGTCTAGTTATTATTATTATTATTGATTTATTTCTCTGCTTTTCTTTCATTGTTTTATCCTTTTCTAACTTCTTGAACTAGATGCTTGACCCAGTTTGTATTACTTTATATAAGGCTGTGATTTATTTTCCAAGCAATGCATCGGTCATATTCTTTAGGTGCTGGCAAATAATATTTTCTGGAGTATTATTTTCAAGACACCCTGAAATTTTAATTTTATACAGGATAAGTCATTTATAAAGATTTCCAGGTGATAGCATTCTAGCTGTTTTTAATTTCTAGGTTATTTTGTACCTATTTCCATCTTTATATTTTCCTTTTGGTTAGAGTTCATACATTATTTTCAAAATAATCTTTTCCATGTAGCCTAATGTTTAACCATGTATGTGTATGTGTTGTTTTGTGTCAATTTGAAAATGAATTACAGTACTTCTTTTTCGACAAAGTGTTACAATGAGATCTGTCTTACTAATCCTGTTGGGTTTTGTATGAGTGGACTTCAAAATGTGGACAAAATGGAATTAAAGTATGCATTTGTTTTGCCATAAAACATTGAAATTCAGAGTCTTTTCACAATATACACTTTCCACAAACTTTCTGAAGACTCCGCATGTATCTTTCAATCTTTTGTTCACTGCTTTCCTTTGGAAATGCATGGCTGCCGAGGAAGGTGTGATGGAGAACTCGTGCGGTCGGCTAGCATCGTGCTGTTTTGTTTTCTCTCCTAGCCCAAGATTGCCGAGGAGAACTTGACCTACGCCGAACTGGAGCTGACCAAGCCCCACCAGGCTGCCAAGGGCGTCCCCACCAACACCGTCTACGCCCAGATCCTCTTCGAAGAGAACAGGCTGTGACATCAAGGCTGAGCTGCGGGTCTGTGTAGTACCTGCCACTCAGTTATTTATGAAACTTTGCAGACAAAGGCCTTATTTTTGTATTTTCACATGTGCCTTCTGAGCAGTGAGGAGCCTCTTTCTATTCCTGGTGCCTTCAAAGAGGTACAGGCTGCTCCCCTCAAAAGAACAGAGGCCACGGCCTTCAGACAGAACTCCCCGGATGGGATGTTCCTGGGCTGAGCCCCGAGACATGAGGACTCGGATTCTCAGAGCGCCCAAGGAGACTTTGTGCTGAGCCAAACCCCTTCATGTTTTCCTTTTCTTTCCCTGGATTTTCATTGTTTGAAATCTTCGAACAGTCTTCGCTGGAGTCTTGTACTCACGTGTCTCCATGATGCCAAGCTCACAGCTCGCAGCTCGAGGAAAGGCCACCGTAGGGAGATGGTGGATGTGCAGTCGAACGTCTCTGGGCACGAGGGCACTTGGGTTGGCCTCTCCCGGCTTAGACAGGTGCGTGACCCTGCCATCGCACGCAGAGGCCAGTCAGTGGAGGTGGCTGAGCTCATGTCTCTCCACCAGGGGCTCCCGAGGCTGCAGGACAGGGAGAATGTCTTTCTACAGGGCTTCCGCCACTGCAGCAGATGGCCCTACGCCAGGAGAGAAACATCCTCCGAGGTCGTACTTTTCCTTTTCTGAGGGAGCTGAGAGCTCACCGTCGGTGGGCACACTGGAGCGAGTGGCCTCTTCACTTGTGCCCAGCGGGAAACATCTTTGGCGGGGTTCCCTCGGGATGGGAGAATGGGAAGTGCAGACCCAGTTGGAAAAATGTGCCCTGAAGACCCTCCTCTTGTCGAGTGTACTGTCAGTGTACACAGTGTGTGTGTGAATTCTGGAGGGTTGCGGTGGGGTCAGGGTGCATGGGCAAGCTCCTCTGTGGCCTCGCACCACACACAGGAACCTCGGGCTCGCTGGAGGTGGCTCCTCTGTGGCCTCGCACCACGCACAGGAACCTCGGGCTCACTGGAGGTGGCCCCGTTCTGCAAGAGTCATCCTGTTGGCTGTGTTGCTCAGGATCTCTCTCGTGTGTGTGTACTCTGGGTGGCTATTCACTGTGTGTTATTAAAGCTGTTTGCCTATGTAATGGACCATGCATATGTGATAAATGATCTGTTTTAAGCACAGCTGCGTGTGCCCCTCTATGTAGCCGTGTGACCTTGGCTCAGTTTCTTATCTCCTAATGGCATTAGACTCCAGTGCTCCTAGAATTCCTGAGGGTAACATGGGATCACAAGTCACACCAGATCGCGGAAACTGTAAATTGCTACACAAACACTCTTGTTCGACATTCATGCCAAAGCTGATCTTTATTTTCAGCACGAAGGTGTCTTTACTGTGGAAGGCTCTCATTGCAGAAGATTTATTATATTTTTAAAATTATTATGTTTTTTAAAGAGCTATCTATTTAATTTTATCTATTGTTATTATTTTAATTTTGACTAGAAAGAAAGAGAGAGAGAGAGGGAGAGGAGAGGGAAAGTGAGAAAGCAAGCTGCCAGGTCTGGGGCTTGAACTGTGGTTGGCCATGTAGGAATCCAGTGTACCAACCACTATGCCACCTGCTGGCCCCAAAAGTGAGTGCATTGTGAAAGAAGAGAGAGAGAGAGAGAGAGAGAGAGAGAGAGAGGGATTTAATGATGCCATCCTCCAGCCTCTAGTAGTTTTTGCCATAGGCCACCATGCCTTCATTGCAAAAGCTTTGAAAACAGATATTTGTCCACAAATTCAGTCCTAGGGTAACACTCCCCAAGACCCATGATAGCCCATGGCTATCTCTGGTGGCTTATTGGAAAGGGTTCAAATTGGAAGCAGATACTGACTTCCTGGAAGGGAAAATAGCCTTTGCAAAGTGGAAGTCCACCCCTCCTGGGAGACACCTGCTCTCATTCCCATCCTCTCTGTCAGGTCTCCCTGAAGCTCTGAGGAAGAAAGACCATGTGGAAGAACTCACTAGAACTTCCTTGAGGATCTCTAGGGGAGTGGGGGAGGATACGTGGTTAGCACCTCGTTCATGTCATAATTATCACAGGATTTTGGAATTGTGTCATGGCAGTGTCCCAGCAGATGGTTCTATGCTGTTTTGAGGATGGAAGGTGGTTTCCTAATTTGCATGAAGAAGCCTGGAGATGCCACGTGGGAGTGGAGAGAAGATGGTGAAGAGAGGGCAATGGGGCAGGAGGTGATATTTTCCAGGCCTCTGGGCCTCTGCAGAATGGAACTGAACTCCAGTCACTCTGATGCCTACCCCCCCCCAAATCCAGGGCAAGCTTCGTGTCCTCACATGGAAATGAGCACAGCCCACTTGGAAGAGCACTTGTATAAGAGCTGAGAGCGGCAGCTAGAGCAAAGCAGTCATTGTTAGGGACTCGGTCCAACTTCTTTCTCCCAAACTCAGGACATAGTTGTGCGAATCCACACTAGGATAAGAAAATGGGGGCCCTGTTGACCATTCCCTCCACTGAAAATGCTTCCCAAGGGGATTGAAGAGCTGCGCATGGCATGGAAGCAGAGATTGTCCCACTGGTCCCCAGAAGCATACCACCCAAGCACTCTCAGACCTGGAAACCATGAGTGGCTTCCACCCGGTTATTGTTTGAAATGATAACTTGACAGTACTGTCCTGGTAACCTTAGGAAATATGTGCACTCATTCATTCTCTATCAAATAGACCACTGACCAGGCCCTGACATTTCTGAAGATGAGGGGAAACATACCATTCAAATAGAAATTAGGAAGTTGTCCTCAATATCTTCTGATTGTGAGACAGCAACAATAGCGGCTATGTATGGGTAATTTCAAATTGGGCAATTGCTTGTTCAATGATGTCGAGACAAATACGCACTCAATGCTCGGAAGAGTGGCCTCTTGCAGCGGAGTGCAGAGACTGGATTTGGGTGAACTTTGGCCTTAGCCAAGGAGGACATGCAACTACCACAAGAAGCGAGGTGTTCAGGGGAGACCACCTGCGTGAAATCACCTGGCCAAGGCCAAGCCCAGAGCTCTAAACAGACACAGCTATGGCTAGGAAGGGCTGACATTCCCGTGGGAGTGCCTCTTCACCAAGCACTGTGCCCCTGTTAGCTAAAAAGGGAAAGTGAAAAAAAGCCAGCCTGTCTCCTTCACATTCTTATCAGAGGGAAAAAGACATGAGGCACTTCATACTGTTTTTTGCATAATGATGCAGGTTGGTCCATGCATGAGAAGCTCAAAGACTCACTAGCTTTTAGGGGTTCTTTATGGCCTTGCTCATCACAGCCTCTGACATGCATGACTATAACCCAGGCTGGGCCAAGAAGGGGCTCAAGCCCCAGGCCACATAAATGGCCCAAGGCACGTATGCGGTCCCTCAGGGCTAATGGAAACCCTTGGGGGAGGCAGCCATCTTCCCTCGGGCAGTGAAGCTGGGATGGTACAAAGCAGGCCACCTCCAGGGACAGTTCCTAGCATGAGGAGGACCTTGGAGAATGGCAGAGACACCGTGAGAGAAGCAGAGTCCCAGGTCCAGGCCACTAGAACCGCCCAGACCCTTTCTTTCCCTCTGGCCATATTTGAATTCTACAAACCACCTCATCATCCTCTTTAAGTCCTGGTATTGCGCAAGTTTGTCAAGTTGCCACAGAAACAATTCTAACACACTATGCATCAAAGCTGATTTCCGGTCCAGTAAGACAACACAAAACAAAAACAAAACCTGAAATTATACTACCATTTCCTGGGGACTGACCTTTCCCCCCGAGCCCCTGCTGTACCCCGTGCCCCATCCTGAAGACCCCACTCAGTGGCTCAGTGGCGAGTTCTCCATGTTGTAGGGCTGGGTAGTGGGGGACTCGGTGGGTCCGTCTTTGGGCTACGCTTTGAGTAGAGAGGGTGTTGGACATAGATTTGGAGCTCACCACAGGGATGAGGTGTCCTTGGTGAAGCCCTGCCGGCAGGCCCAGAGCAGCTGCAGAGGCAGAGGAGGGGACCCAAGGAGTGCAGGTGATTGTGGGGATGGTGCGGGCAGTCGGGGTGGCCCGGTGGGGGAGGGGGGCAGGAGAAAGCATGTCTAGAAATTTCTCCCCTCGGCAGAGGTCAGGTGGCATAGGGGTTGAGCCCTTCTATTCTGAATTGTGTCCCTCATTGAAAAAGATCATTTGTTTTTCTGGGGAACGTCCCCTAAGTACACAGGCTGGGAGGGGCACCAAGCCTGCTCTGCACAGAGGCTTCTTCCCACGCAATCCTCGTCTCCCATAGGGTGGAAACTCGGATCCGCCTCTTAACGGCTGCGCAGGGTGGG
>NW_006159696.1:66830-77471 GCF_000334495.1 Tupaia belangeri chinensis
CGGGAGGGCTGGCCGTGGCTGTCTTCTGCTCCTTGTGTTGTCATTGGTGAAAGGTGGCGTGGCGCCGACCTTCTAATAAACACAGCTCGATTAGCTCCACGCCGGTTTACTGAGCGATTGTTAATGTTAATGTACTGTGCCCTATAGTTTTAAATAGAATTAGAGATGTTTACAGCTTTGGTTAAATGCACCTTGTTCTTCCACATTAAACTTTATTACCAGTGTCCTCCGTCAGCACACCGGAGGAAAGCTCATTAGTGGCTGGGCCGCAGGGGGCCACGGCCCTCCCCGAGGAACAGCATTCCGTTGTCCTGCTGGTGCTTTCAGCTGTGGGGGTGGCGGGGTGATTACTTCCTGCTTATGTGTACGACCAGGGCCTGTGCATGGATTCCAGGGACTCCTCCAACACCCAGGACTTCACACGCAGACGTGTGTGCTGTGTGAGGGCCGGTCGCCCTTCAGTTTTCTAAAGGGATCGTGATCCACAAGAGGTGGAACCTTTTTTCAAGGAAACTTTAGGGACACCATGCAGGGCCTTAGCTGCAAGAATGCTGAGATGCCAGGATGAAGTAGGTACTAAGTAGGTGGGACGGGACTGGGACCGTCCCACTGGGACCCAGCCTCTTGAATCCCAGCCTGGCGACCTCCCCGTGTGTCCTGGTTCTAGCACCCCACCCTCCCACTGAGCTCTGTCTCGGAAGCCAGCCCATTCCTACCCCACTCTTACTGGTGGAGGGTGCCCTGGCTTCTTGCAGGGCTTGTCCTCGGCTGAACTCAGGGGTGAGTCTGCCCGGGCCTCCTTTTTGCAGGGTTCCCACACCCCTCTCCTTGCCCAGCCCCCATGCCTGTTCCCAGGCACCAGCAAGCATGTCCACACCGCCTCTCTGACTCGGGGTCCAGATGGATCGGCTTCCTCACCTGCAGCCTGGGGCTGGGGCGGGGCCTTCCCTTCGCTGTGGTCTTGGTTCTCCTACCCGGCAGCACACGCGTTGGCTTTGGGCTCAGATCTGGTCCAAAACCCAGTCTCCCTTTTTCTTTGAGAAGTCACCTGACCTTGCTGACCTGCAGTTTCCCCACTTGAGAAATGGCTGGGGCCATCCATATTAGTCACTTTCTCCACACAGGAAGTCTGCCTCTGGGACAGGGGCAGGGCAAGGGTGGACTCGGGATTGCAAACCCTAGACACGGCCTTCGAAGACAGCAGTGTGGGGAAGCTGCGAGGAGGGCCGGGTGGAGGGGGGCTCCATGAGGGGCTGTAAGAGGGAGAGAGTGTCTCCCCCTGGGGCACGGTCACGCTGCAGCAGCCGTTTTCCTCTTCTCCTTTCTGTCAAGATTTGGGGCACACATGCACATGTGCCCACCAGCAGTTTTAAGCTGTCAGGGCTAGGATTTAAACTGCAGTTGGGCGTGGGGTCCGGTTCCCAATGAGCGACACTTACCCACTGCACTGCCGGGCCTGCCCCGGTCAGCGTATTAAGTGCATCTGCAGTGCTGGGCAGCCATCTCATCGTCTGTTCCAGAACTTTCCATCATCCCAGTCTGAAACTCTGCACCCATTAAATGCCAGCTCCCCACTCTCCCATCTGCCACTCCCAGTGTCTCCGCTCTAATTTCCGTCTCTACCAATTGGGCTGTTCTAGACAAGTCACATAGGCGACCCGCCAGACTGTGTCTTTTCATGACCAGCTTGCTGTTTCACTTGGTATATGACGTGGTGGCACGTGTCAATTTCTATCCTTTTAAAGGGGTGACATTCACTGATATTACTGGCACGTGCTGGGTGTCCTTTCACTGCAAGGCAGGCTGCTTCCACCTCTGGCTGTTCCGAGTAATGGTGCTGTGAACACGTGTGTGTGACCATCTGCCCAAGTGCCTGATTTCAAGGGATGTGTGTTCCCTACGAGGCTTTGATCACCACTCTGCCCAGGGTGCTGCCCGGAGCGGGGGCCCAGTAACTACGCCCTGACTGACTCACCACGGCCATGCCTCCCTTCCCAAGAGCAGTGGGTCCCTACGTTGAGCTGCAGATGGCTCTGGAAGTCAAGGTTCCCTTTGAGGGACACTCGGCAATCATAATATAGCAAGTAAAAAACTAAGGATGAAAGTTGGCATCCGCATTAGGTGCTAAGGTAGGTATCCACTTTGTCATTAAGAACCTTCTATTATTTAAGTTGAAACTGGGAGGGTTTGAGATGGCTTGAATGAAAATTGGAGAAAAGCTGAAAGGCTTTATTTTTGCCCTTATTTTATTTTATAATTTCTTAAAGAGGAAGGGGGAGAGAGAAAGAAATGCCTCTGGCAAGGTGTCGCCATGCCATGACCCTCCTCCAGTCTCCCTGCCAGCCAGTATCATGCCTGGCACACCTCATGGGGCCCTAACCCAGGCTCCAGTACCGTGCAGCAGTGCCCACTCCCGGTGCCACCCAGCAGGGCCCATGTTAGATGTTGAGAGTGGAACATTCTAGAAGTCATGTTTCTGTAGTGCCGTCTGAGATCTGTACCTGATTTAGATCCTCCCAAGCACACCACGTGACCCACTGAACACAGAGGTATCCAGGGGCCTGGTGTAGCGATGGCACCTCACCAGCCCAGGGACCTGGTGACCAGACCTTGTCAGCCCTCGGCACGCTGGCCTCTGGCCCTCCTATGAGTCAACCTTCCCACTCTGCTCAGCCCCCAACCAGAAGCCGTTGGTCTAAACCTGCCTCTCCTGAGCAGCCCGGCTAAGCCACTCATATCTGATGTTCTGTGGGACCCCTAGAAACATGACGCCCTGACAGGCTGGAGGAGGCAAGATGAGCAGAGGAGGCAGAGCTGGCTGACTACAGAGGGTGGAAGTGGGTGATGCTCTTAGAAGTCTGGAGTCCTCAAGTGTGTTCCAGCCCCTTCCAGGCTGTTGCCAGCTTCTCGACCTGTCAGTTTTCTCACCTATGAAATGGGGAGATTTTGTAATAAGCTCCTTAGGAGGCTTCCAGAAGCCAGCAGAGTCTAGGCCGGCAGCCTGCCAGGGCCTGCCCAGGGCTCGGTGCACCACGGGCAGTGCAGGACTCCCTCGCTGGACCAGCAGGCCACGCCCTGCTGCCTCGCTGCCAACAGCCTCGGGCCTCAGTGTTTTCGTCTGCCGTGTCCTGACAGCGATAGCCCTTGAAGACCTTCACGAGGAGGAGACGGAATTGCATGGCCAGTGCCTCCTGACCGCCTAGGAGCTGGGTGGTCAGCGACGGCTCTCCCGCCGTGGCTGTGCCCCAGTGTTGGCGCTCCCCTCGCTTCCCTGTGCACCATGCACCTAATGACTGCGGGGCCTCGGCGGGGGCTGCCGGGTGGGAGTCTCCCCAGCAGGCCTCTGCTCAAGCCACACTAATTGTGCCAGAGAGAACGGCTCACTAGAGTGGAAAATAGTCCTCATATATCTAGCGGAAGACGATAATGACCTTTTAAATAACAGAAGCAATTTTATTTCAATACCTCAATTACTCTGAACTCTCAAATGTCAAAGTGCTCGGCACTTTCAAAATAGCTTAATATAGACATTTATAGCACTTAGACACAGCTAGTTCTTATCTGCCCGAGTTACGGGCTGTACAGGAAATGGCGAGGCTGGCCATCTGTGTTATTTTTCACAGCGATCCCCACGCCCAGCCTCGGCTCTGCCTGGGCTCTGCCAGCTGGAGCTTCTCCCCGGCGGAGGGCGCTGCTGTCTGGGCAGGGGCCGTGGGGTCCCTGCCACCCCCAGCTCTGGAAGCAGGTCTCCCAGCTTGGTCAGTGTCAGCAGTGCCATGTCCTGACTCAAGGGACAGCTCGCACATGGGCAGGGCGCGTGGGCCCTTGGGATCTGAGAAGCGGCCGAGGTCCGGAGCCAGGCCTTATCTTCCAGGGTGCGAGCATGCGGGAGACCAGGTCACCTGGCTCGGCCGGCTGCCTCCTTCCGTTACTGTTATTAGAGACTGCCCTCTCTGTTCCACATCTGCAGCCCAAAGGCCACCCCGGTGACGGTCCCTCGATGAGCGTGCCCAGCCCTCCGATTCTCTCCATGGCTCTGCACAGAATCACCATCACCCCCAACTCTGCCCTGTTCACAGAGCAGCGCTCCTGCCTCAGAGGGGCACGTGCTCATCCCTGGGCCAGGACTGCTCTCCCCGACGCTCACACGCCTCCCTCGCTTGCCTCAGCGCTGGGGTGACCCCTGAGAGGGGAGGCTGTCCTTGGTCTCCCTATCCCAGGGTTCTCCCCTCCTCCCTCCACTCTCCCCGTAAAGCGGTGCCTTCCACAGTAGGCTTACGTATCCCGCTTGTTGGCAAGGCAGAGAGTGAGGCCACTGCAGGCTGGGGTCTCTGTCCCGGTGCCTTGACCAGGGCCGAACACAGCCGTCACTCCGTGAGTTCATGTGGACCGGATGACGGAGAGAGACGGGAGACAGAGCACAAGTGCAGTCCCAGGTAAGAGTATCTGTGGGGAGGGCGGCCCAGGGCTCCAGATGGCATGGGGGTGGCGGGCTGCCAGGCCACTCTGCAAGGCCAGCTTCGCGCCGACCAGCCGAGCCGGTCCCTGGCTAGGGAGGTGCATGCGCTCGACTCTGTGTTCTCCAGCAGGACTGGCTGCGATCGCTGACGTGTCACAGCTTCAGAAACAGGGTCGGAGCGGTAACGCAGGGCTCCTTGGTTCCTCTGGCAGCCAGCCACAGCCTCTCCACGACAGCCCCCCCTTCTGTGGTGTGTCCTTGCCCAGCCCTCTCTGGGCTGGTCCCGAGCTGAGCCTCCTCTTCCGCCCGAGGCTCAGGGCCGCCAGGGCAGCCATGCACAGCTCAGCACAGCGCCGCCCGCACTGGCCGTCTGCCCTTGGCCAGGCGCTTGCCAGCCTCTTTTTGGTTTGCCATTCAGCCATTTCCTCTGTTCCCCTCGGTGGAGCCGCCGCACAGCCGACAGAATAGACAGAGACCAGGGCAGCAGGCGGTGTGGTGGCACAGGCACAGGGCTCCCATGTGGCCTCCCACCGTTTGAGTCCCAGACCTGGTGGCATGAAAATCATGCTGTGTGTGTGCACGCACGCGCGCCCTGAATCCCAAGAGGAGAATGCAGGAGAAGGGATTTTGATGTGGCCATCCTCCAGGGCGTGATTCTTACTTTCCCTCTCTCTGTCTCTCACCAGTAAGCGCACATTCCCCATGGCAAAAACCTTAAAAAACAGAACAACAACAACAACAAACAGAAAACAGAACAGACAGAGACAGAAAAGCAGGACAAAGTCTGTTTTTGAGGACCTCATGAGTGCTCAGGGGTTGGCAGGGAAATGGGTGATTTCCACCCGGAATGATGGGATGGACAGAGGCAGCACGGGCTGTCTTCTGCACGCAGCGACGCCGGGCCTTCTGCACACAGTGACACTGGGCATTCTGCACGCAGCGACGCCGGGCCTTCTGCACACAGTGACACCGGGCATTCTGCACCAGCGACGCCGGGCCTTCTGCACGCAGCGAGGCTGTGCCTTCTGCACACTCCCCATGCCCAGGTCTGCCCCAAGTGCTCCCAACCAGGGTTAAGGAAGATGGGTCTGGGCCAATCTAACACCCCAGCATGGCACACCTGTAACAAAAGGGCTGTAGGAGCTGACGGACTCCATTGCAAAGAGGAAACACTGCCCAGGCCTCTCCCAGGCACCCGACCTAGTGGTGACCAGCTCTTCATGGCCCAAATTAAAGATGTCTGCAGGCTCTGCCTGGAACCGGAGCTGTCAGTCTGTGACCCGTATGGCCCCAAGGCCCAGAGATCACCAGTGTAGACCCTGGGAGGCTGGGCTCCCCTGTCCCAGCTCTGGTGGGGACCTCGTCAATTCCAAGGGCCAGGCACCAGACTGGCGGGCTCCTGGGCCATCACGGGCATTTTAAGATCGGAGGCCCCAGAACCGGAAAGGAGGGCGCCGTTCACTGCGTCAGGCAGCCCAGTGCCCCCGGGGTCTCCAGCCTGTGGGTTCTAGTGAGGAGTGGGGTGTCCCGCCTCCAAGATGGAAATCCCTGCAGCTCGATGGTGGTTGCCCAGGTGGGCTCTCTCATTAGCTGAGGGTATTGTCTGGGGTGTCACGTGTTCTCAGGTCCAGTCTCCACGGGGCTGGTGGAGGCACAGCAGCAAAGCATGTCACTCCGTGAGGCCAGCCCCCAGTCTGACCCATGTGCCTGAACCTGCCCACCCCTGGTTCCCATCCAGAGACCTTCCTGAGGATGCCAGGTGCACACGTGCCTGTGACTGGGGCTGACTGGCAGGGGTGCGTCACAGTGCCAGGACTTGCTGTGGGTGCTGTCTTTGTGTCCCTCTTGCTCAAGAATAAACACATAGAGGGACCAGCAGTTAGCGTAATGGCTATGTTGCTGGACTCCCATGTAGTCAACCGCGGTTCGCGTCCCGGACCTGGTGGCTTAAAACTCACGCTGGGCGCGTGTGCGTGTGTGCTCAAGATCCTGAGAGGAGAATGGAGGAGAAGGGATTGTGGCGTGGCCATCCCCCCCGGGGGGTGATTTCTCGCTTTCTGTCTCTTTGTCTCTCTCTGTCTGTCTGGCGAGTGCATATGCCCTATAGCAAAAAACCTCTCAAAAAAAAAAAAAGAATAAATACATAGATAGATGACAGATGATAGGGAAAATTAGGTCCCATCTGGGACTCCCCAGCTCCACCCTCCCTGTTGCTGTCACCTATGTTAAGCCCCTTAGGGGTCCTTCTTCCCACCAGTCCTGCTGACTGAGCCCCTCTGACTGCTCTGCATGTGCTCCCAGTCCCGCTGAACCCCACACATACTGTGACACACTCAGAAATGGGTGGAAACTGTCCCTGCCAGTTTGGAGCGGATCTTGCTGCCTCAATCTCTGAGCAGTGGCTTATGCCTGAGTCTCTCCACTCCTCTTGGAAGGGGCCCAGACCTTGAGAAGCCAGGGCTGGAGCCCAAGATCTCTCCATGTGGTCCACAGTCCAGTGGTGGCCCCTCTTAGGCATTGGGAGGCACTGACTGGCGGGAGGGATTAGAGCCGGACCCTCCTGCCCGAACTCGCTACCCTGGCTTTGGTGTATATGCTTGGGCCTCTCTGGGCCACCTGCTCCCTGGATCAGATGCAATTTCTGCCCCCAGGCTTGGGTAAACAGAGTCTCCTAGGCTGTGACTCGGGACTCAAGAGCAGCAAGAGAGCCAGTCATTTTTGATTATTTAGTTAGGAAGCCATAAGCTACATGTCTAACTTGATTTCACTAATCTTAATGCTCAGTAAGGATAGAGGTGACACTAATACTCAAGTAAGGGTAGAGGTAACGCTACTACTCAGGTAAGGGTAGAGGTAACGCTACTGCTCAGGTGAGGGTAGAGGTAATACTACTGCTCGGGTGAGGGTAGAGGTAACACTAACGCTCGGGTGATGGTAGAGGTAACGCTACTGCTCGGGTGAGGGTAGAGGTAACGCTACTGCTCGGGTGAGGGTAGAGCTAACATTATGCTAGGGTGAGGGTAGAGGTAACACTAATGCTCGGGTGATGGTAGAGGTAACGCTACTGCTCGGGTGAGGGTCGAGGTAACGCTACTGCTCGGGTGAGGGTAGAGGTAACACTAATGCTCGGGTGATGGTAGAGGTAACGCTACTGCTCGGGTGAGGGTAGAGGTAACGCTACTGCTCGGGTGAGGGTAGAGCTAACATTACGCTAGGGTGAGGGTAGAGGTAACACTAATGCTCGGGTAAGGGTAGAGGTAACACTAATGCTCGGGTAAGGGTAGAGGTAACACTAACGCTCGGGTAAGGGTAGAGCTAACATTACGCTTGGGTGAGGGTAGCGGTAACACTAATGCTCGGGTGAGGGTAGCGGTAACACTAACGCTCGGGTGAGGGTAGAGGTAACACTACTGCTCGGGTAAGGGTAGAGGTAACACTAATGCTTGGGTGAGGGTAGCGGTAACACTAATGCTCGGGTGAGGGTAGAGGTGACGCTAACGCTCGAGTGAGGGTAGAGGTAACGCTACTGCTCGGGTGAGGGTCGAGGTAACACTACTGCTCGGGTGATGGTAGAGGTAATGCTACTGCTCAGGTGAGGGTAGAGCTAACATTATGCTAGGGTGAGGGTAGAGGTAACACTAACGCTCGGGTGAGGGTAGAGGTAACGCTACTGCTCGGGTGAGGGTCGAGGTAACACTACTGCTCGGGTGATGGTAGAGGTAATGCTACTGCTCAGGTGAGGGTAGAGCTAACATTATGCTAGGGTGAGGGTAGAGGTAACACTAACGCTCGGGTGAGGGTAGAGGTAACGCTACTGCTCGGGTGAGGGTCGAGGTAACACTACTGCTCGGGTGATGGTAGAGGTAATGCTACTGCTCAGGTGAGGGTAGAGCTAACATTATGCTAGGGTGAGGGTAGAGGTAACACTAACGCTCGGGTGAGGGTAGAGGTAACGCTACTGCTCGGGTGAGGGTAGAGCTAACATTACGCTAGGGTGAGGGTAGAGGTAACACTAATGCTCGGGTAAGGGTAGAGGTAACACTAATGCTCGGGTGAGGGTAGAGGTAACACTAATGCTCGGGTAAGGGTAGAGGTAACACTAATGCTCGGGTGAGGGTAGAGGTAACACTAATGCTCGGGTAAGGGTAGAGGTAACACTAATGCTCGGGTGAGGGTAGAGGTAACACTAATGCTCGGGTAAGGGTAGAGGTAACACTAATGCTCGGGTAAGGGTAGAGGTGACACTAACGCTCGGGTGAGGGTAGAGGTGACGCTAACGCTCGGGTGAGGGTAGAGGTAACACTAATGCTCGGGTAAGGATAAAGGTAAACAAAGAAGGAAGTTAGAGACAGACCCTAAGAACACGATTGAGCAGGTGACACAGGAGCCAAGCAGGTGGTGTGGGCAGAATGACGTGGGGAGATTTGCCAGGGGGCACAGTCCCTGAGAGGGAGGGGAGAGGAGGGAAGTCGTTGCTCTCATCAGGCCCTGCGGGCGAAACTGCATCATAATAATAACTAGCATTTCTGGTGCCCCCGCTCTGCGAGGAAACCTACACACATGATCTCACTTAGTGAGGCCCGGTAGTATTACTCCTACTTTACAAAAGAACAAGAATAACAGAAGACAACCCGCAGGGGACTTCCAGAGCCCCGAGGACTCCAGGTAGGTGGAGGACTGAGTGCCACCAGCCTCAGGTCCCTGCTCTGTCTAGAAGAGGAGGAAGAAGCTTCTGCTCCGAGAGGCTCCAGAGCTGAACCGGCCAAGTGAAGGGGCCTGGTGTGAACCTTGTGGTTGCAGTTTGCTTCCTGTTGTAGGGAACTTCCTGCTGCAGAGGGTATCCAAGGGGTCTCTTCTGACACAGAGATCGTGGTGCATTTTCCTGTTCTTCTAAAGCAAGCCATTGCGTCCTCTGCTCGGAAGTGGAGGGGTGCAGCTGTCCTTGGCTGCCCGGACTCTGGGGCCTGGAGGTGGACTCCTTAGCCTTCTGCCCATGGCCCGCCCCAAGGACCTGGAGGCCACCTGCTTGCTCCAGCCTGCAACCCTGCCCACTCAGAGTGATACCGGAGACAAGTCCCTTCCCTCTCCAGCCTGGTTCCCATCTGGAAAGCGGCAGGCATAGAAGCTCTCTGGGACCTGCTGGCCCTGGATCACAGGGGTCACATGTCAGGCCTCCTTGGCCACTGGGAGTCCCTCTCACTCTGGCTCCCAGCGAGCCCAGAACAGGTTCTCCGCGGGTCCTTGCGGTGCTAGTGGGTGAGCGGGTAAGTGGAACAGTGCTTGGTGGGTGACTAAGGTGGCCATCCCATGGCACGGGAGTCCATCAGGGCCCGAGGCATGGGTGATGGCTGCAGGGCTGTGGAGCATGCGTGTGTAACCTCGGTGGTAGCCTGTTCTGTGTCGCTGTAGGGGTGAACGTTTACTGCGTACTGGCAACGGCAGAGGGATCTCGGGCAAGGGGTGTCTCTGTATCAGAACAGTGTTCTCTGAGCTTCAGGGACTTGAGGGACACGGACGATTGTGAGGGCCCTCCCATTCACTAAGATGGTTATGAAGGCCCTTCAGGCAGCAACCCCACAGAAAACGGAAAACAGCACACCTGATCTGGCCATGCGATGTGCGCCCACGAACTGACTGGAGCAAAACTGATTTGGGCGTAGCGAGATTTGATTTCATGCTAAACAAATTCCAGAGGGATTTTCATATGGAGAGGCCGCTCCTCCCCTCACGCGCTCTGCTCCGCTGCATTTCAAAGTGGTCAGGTCCAATCTCCCAGTTCTCTGCAGGCCCCAAGATGGGCTTCTCAGACCTCAGCTCCCAGCTGTGGGTTGAGGAGCCACTCTTGCTGTCCCTGTTGCTGTCACAGCGGCTGCCAGGAGTCCGGGCTTCTCTCCTTGGTGCCCAGAGCGCACGGTGTGGAGGGGGAGGGCCAGGGAGAGGGCTGGAGGAGCCCAGGAGCCTGGAAACTTGGACAGTAGCACAGAGCCCTCGTGGGCCCAGGGCTTCCACTGCGCCTGTGCCCGTTTAATACAATTAGTCTGTCACACACCGAGCTCCACGGGCGCTGTCAGGCCTGCCTGCAAAGCACCGCCCTCCCCTGCCCCTGAGGTTCAGGGACAGCCAGACTTGGTGAGGGTGACACAAGGTGCCTGGTTAAGTCACATTCCGATTGTTGGTGCAGG
>NW_006159696.1:77998-114783 GCF_000334495.1 Tupaia belangeri chinensis
TGGGAGCAAGGGGCCTGGTTAAGGCACATTCCGATTGTTGGTGCAGAAATGCCTGAGGTAAAGTCAGTCCTGTATGGGGGGAGAGGTGGCCATAGCCGGAGCCTTAGCTGACCCTCAGTAGTGACACCGCCTCCCAGAGGGCCTCCGGTGCTCACCATGATACAGGCCTTGTACTTTCACAGTTGCCCCTGTGGGCCCCGCTTCCCTCGGTGACCTGGGACTAGAGGCAAGATGCTTGCATGGGTGGCCCTTCCCTGGCCTCTCAGAGCACGTGGAGACCAGAGAGGCCAGGCGAGCGCTGAGTGCTGAAGGTGTGGGGAAGCCGTGACCTGGCCCTGGGCACGACACCTGGCCTAGTCTCCTCCAGTTTCCTCCCACCTCTGCCCTCCGTCCTGCTTCACCCCACCACGGAGGGCTGCCTGGACGGGGCATCACGCAGCGCTGCTTCCATGCCCAGGACCCCCAGCCTGGCCACGCCTGCCGCCACGGCACCTTCGTTCATCCACACTCGCTCACAGCCAAGGCTGGTGCAGCAGCTTCCGGGGGCCATGTGGGACTCCGGCCCCGTGGTGAGGACGCCTGTCTGCTGGCCTCACGGCCCCGCCCTGCCCCTGCCCAGAGCCACAGCCTCCCCACCTCTCAGCCTCCGTTCTCACCTAGCTCCTCCTGCTGGCAGCCCACATGCCCCATGCCTTTGCCAGTGCGTCCCCTCTTCCCGTGACACCCTCCGTCCATCGCCACGAGGCTAGTCATAGCTACTCTTCCAGGTCTTGCTCTAGGGCCACCATCTTTCTCCAGCATGCTCAGTGAATCGTGTCCTGACGCAGTCCTGTGTTCAAGTCCTGAGCCCCAACACCTCTGAATGTGACCGTGGTCAGAATGAAGTCCACCACGAGGGCCCCAATCTCAGATGACTGCACCCTTCCAAAAGGAGCTCGGGACATGGCCACGCCCCGAGAGAGACCATGCAAAGACACAGGGAGAGACTCCACCTACAAGCCGAGGAGGGAGGCCGAGAAACCAGCCCTGCCAACTCCTTGATCCGACTCCCAGCTCCATACCTGGGGGAAAGCGGATTTCTGTCATTCAAGGCCCTCAGCCTGGAGTGCCGTGTCATGGCAGCCCTGGCACACGGGCAGAGCGGCAGGTCACCTGCACCTTCCCCAGGGCATGAGATGTCTCTTCAGCTCTCCCACCGCCAGCCCTGTGTGTTCACAGAGGTCTGAACCCCGCGAGAAGGCTGGCACCGTCGCCCCACTTTCCCTTTGATATGGGGACATGAAAGGAGAAGCCCTCATTGTGTGAGTGACCTGAAGCCAGCCTTTGGCCCCGGACCTGGACGGGGCTGAGTTGTTATTTGAAAGGTGACAGCGGACCCTGCTTCTGGGCCTTCCTGGGGGTGCTGTTCTCTGCTCTGCAGGCGATGGTCCTCCGTGGGCCTCTATGCAGTCCCAGACGGGGGACTGGAAATGAGCTGGCTGCCGAGGGCACAGGCCGATGGCACAGCACTGGTGTGGCCTTGACCCCAGGGCAGGTACAAGCCCTTCTTGCCCAGGGAGGAGCACTCTGGCCCTGAGAAGCCACTCTTCCTCCATCTTCCCCTTTGCAAAGACCTCAAGGTTCACACAGAGATGGATCCCTCCCGACCAACCCTCATTGTCTATGACATAGTCGTATGCACCTTGACTTGCCACCTCTGGGGGACAGCCAACCTGGGGCCAGAAGGCACTGAGTCCTTTGCCTGCTATCCCTTGGCCTAGCCAAGTTGGGTAGGGACACCCATCAGAGCCTCTGCAGGAACCCCACATGGCCCCAGAGGGGTTTAGCACCCAGGGGCCTGACCTCCTGAGTCCCACGCAGCCACAAGGAGCCTGCCCTCCTGAGTCCCACGCAGCCACGGAAGCTCGATTTCACTAAAGAGGCAGGTGATTTCCTTTTCAGAGGTTCTAAAGTTGTGGAGAGGGAGGAAACTTTGATGCCCAACTCAACGGAGAGTGACCCAAGCACTAGAAAGTACTAGAATTCCTCAGGGAGACAGGGTAACTACCCGTCTGCGTCTCCAGATGGAAACAGTTCAGACATCCCTGGGGTGAGCCACGGCTCCACGCAGCGTGTGGGGCTGGGCCTGATCTCTGTGCAAGCTGGGTCCTGGGAAAGGCTGGCCAAGCTGGAGCCTGACTGGGATGGCGGCCACTGTGGCCACAGGAAGGGCCCGTATGTGCTGTGGCTGTGGGGACAGGGCTACACTCATGGCAGAGTGAGCGCCCCAGGCCCCTTCCCTTCACCTGTGACAGGCGGTACTCAGGCCCCCAGCCTGTGGCTCAGCCTCGGAAGCTGGGCGTGCTCAGCCATGGCCCCCTGCACCATGACGGGAAGAGCCAGTGTCCAGGGAGGATGAGAAGGGGTTCTGGGAAATGCTACGATGGGGGCTCTGCTTCCCTGACACTGGCCCACCTCTCTCAGCGTGGAGCTGGAAGTACCTGACCAGGAGAGAGTGGTGAGTTTAAATCCAGAGCCTTGGCATTGGGAAGTTCATTACTTTAATAAAATAAAGACAATACAATCTTTTCCGCTAGTTTCCAGTAAGGAGCCTTTTTGTTTTCAGTGCAGTGAGCCCTCTTCAAGGCTCGGTGTGTAATTCTGGTGCCTGGGAGCCACAGGTCAGTTTGCAGCCCGAATGTGTGCACTATCTTTTTGGAGAAGTATACCCTTCTGCAGGGTGGTTAAGGTGCTGGACTTCCACATGGCCAACCGAGGTTCAAGTCCCAGACCCGACAGCTTGAAAATCAGGCCAGGCATGTGTGTGTGCATGCTCCAAGTCCCAGGGATAATGGAGGAGAAGGAACTGAAGCATGACCGTCCAGCCTAGGGGTGACTTCTCACTTTTCTTCTCTCTGTCTCTCTTTGGTAAGTGCACATACCCTAAGGTACAAAACAACAAAAACAACAATAGCCACTAAATGTAAAAAAGGGAGCATATGGATGTAGAATCCAAGGCCAAGGTCCGAGGGGCCGCGGGAGGGTCCAGGACGCAAAGCTCTGATCGCAGAGGCTCCTCCTGGAGAGCCGTGGGAGAAGACATCCCAGGCTTCCTTTCCAGACGGCCCAGGCCCAGATCACCGCTGCCTCTGCCTGGGCTGCTGCCGCTCCAGGCACCTGCTGCAGGCCAGAGCGTCCGCGCCGCCGCCCTCCTACCCGTCTGCAGACCAGCAGAATATTCTCCCCTTCTCATCGCCGACCAGGAGTTTGGTCTGGTTTCTTGGGAAGAGAAAGGAAAGATGAGAGCGTTAGAGGCTGGCCTGTGAGTGCCCCTGGCCCAGCCCGCACCCCAGAACTGCACTGTGGGGGATTGGTCCAGGAGCTGGCGGAGCCCACACCTGGCCTCGCCTCCCTCAAAGCTGGGGGAGGGAGCAGGAGAAATGGAGGGTTCTGCCTCTGGCCCCGGGGGCGGGTGACTTTTCGGTGGGAGCTATAGCTGGCACCAAGGGGAGCTCAAGTGCTGGGCTCCAAGGGCCGGAGTGAGGCCTGGCCCCTTCTCCCAGCACCTGCAGGGCCTCCCATCTGTCCCAGGAGAGGTGTAGCCAGGAAGCAGGCAGAGCAAAACAAAGTCCTCCAGCGAAGAGCGGGGCCTAGGCTCCTTCTCGGTCCCCATGCCTGCACAGCCCGGCCTGCCTTCTAGAACACCATGTGCCCACCAGGACGGCGGGGGCCTGCTCTGGACCAGCAAGGGGTAGAAGGCCAGCTCTCGGGGTCAGTGATGTCCTGTGATGACCCTTCCTAGGGGGTAGCACAGGCCTGGTAGGGCAGCTACCTCCTCGGGGCTACTGTGACAATCAGAACGATGTGTCGGTGTCCCAAAGGACACTTGCTGTTTCACAGTGGCTGGAGCTCGCGAAAGGCACTTTCTGTTAGTGTTAGCGTAGGACAGTCGTCATACCAAATGTCGCCATCGGCCACTCAGGAAGATTCTTTTTGAGGGAAAAGACCCTTTCCTTCTACCTTTTGGATTTCTTTATGAATTCATAGATTTTAAAAGGTGAGAGGGCAAGAGCATGTGTGAGCTAAAAAAGAAAAACTCCAACGAAACCTCCAGACGTGGACGAGGGTCCTACACAGCCACGTCACCTGCCTCTCCTATAGAGTGGGTTTCCCTGGCTCCCTCTAGTGGGGTCAGTCACCTCCCCAGGCCTGGCAGCCAGAGCCCAAGGCAGCTGCGGTTTTCCCAGGATGGCTGCAGCGACCCCTGCTGGAGGCCTGGAGAACCAGGCCGTGCTCACCTGGACACAGCCAGCGCTGTCACTGCAGGGCTGGCCTTGCTGGTCCTTCCCGTCAGAGCAAGGCTGATGTCCAGCTCCCGGCTCAGGGCAAGGTTCTTCTCCCACTTGTGGCCTGCAGGGAGCATATGAGAGAATAGTTAGAACACACGTGCACGTGTGCATCCACACGCAGGGCCACGAACACATCCGCACATGTTTATATTTGTGGTCAGCAACTTGTTAAATTGCGGGGAAAATATATTTAATCTTGGCCTGTGCTGTTGCAAAAAGGGCCGTCCCAATTTAATTTGCAGGCTGCGATGGTTACATGTGCTGACGTGCCGCGGTATCCATTGTGTACCAAATTGGATTTGTGTATTATTGCTTTCTAAATTGCATGCCTAGTTCAGCAAAATTGTTCATCAGTGTTTACTGGCTTTATGCTTAATAAGATGCCCCACAATACCTTGCTGCCAGGATGTAATGCAGCCCGTAATTGCCTAGTAAAAATAAATTACATAAAGTCGGCATTATCAACTTATCTAAATCCTCTCACGCCACAACCAATAATTAAATGCTGAGAACGTTTTTTCAAAAAATATAACTCGATGATTGTTACTTCACTCATTTTAATGACTGCATTTGGGGCCGAACAGTAATTCCTTCACTGTGAAGGGCGAGGTGGAGAGACACCGGCTGGCACGTCCCTGCTAGGCCTCATTGTGGGACGGGAAGGACTGACACTGCAGCGTCGGCTGCCCCACGGTGGTCGGCTACGGGGGCAGACAGGCACGTATGCCAGGGCAGGCGGGGGGGACAGGAGAGGGAGAGCCCGAAGCAGGACGGAGCACCTGGGAAATCTTGCACAAGTCCAAACGACAAGTCTTCTTAGCACTTTCATGTACCTGATCGAGTCCAAATGTGTAGGACGTTTCCTGAAATAAGTTGGACTCAACCGGGCTGGTGCTTATTGCAAATGACGAGCAAGGGGCCTCCAGGCTGACACTAGGTCCCATCTTCCCGCAATCAGGGCGTCCTCAACATCTTCAAAGATCTCCTATCTTGCCCCCTCAGACATCTGAGGGATGCGGCCATACACACATTGAGAAGACACGCGTGAGCACCCACACATCGGTCCCTTTCCAACAGCACACCTCTGAGCAGTGCAAGAATGACGTGTCCTCGTGGTTAGGTGTGTAAACATGCACATGGATTTGTTAACCTGAAGCTGCGGCCTGCCCTGATTTCTGAAAAATGCGTACATCTGTGCCAGGGCATCGTTCCATTCTCATCTTCCCTCAAACTGGAGCCACAGTCCTGGGTGGGGCAGTGGTGGTCCTGGGTCAGGACAGACAGAGGGAAGGGTGTGGACCTGAGGCTCCCTGTCGGCCTGATACCATCTCATAAGTTCCCTCATGTCACCGCTGCTGTGTTCAGAGAGAAGAAATTCTTAAGGTATCTGAGCAAATTACAATAATGACCTGAATTCGTGGACTAGATGAGTCTAGTCTAGTCTTGTTCTGTCATTAGCAGTCTAAACTACGGGACATACAGGAAGCGTGTCCATGTGACGAAGGGGGAGACTGAGGGCCAGGAGAACTGCTGGGATGGAGTTGCGTCTAGACCCTTCTTCCCTGCTTCCCATCTCTTGTTCCACAGACCCCACTGCCAAGGAGCACAACTTCAGCTCACTGTTGATGCAGGGGAGAAACCACCAGCTCTTACAGAACCAGGGAACAGCTTGGAGGTGTCCTGTGTCCACTGCCCACCCACCCACCCCAGCCCAGCCAGCCACCAGCAGTCACCCTGACAGCCATTTATCTGACGAGGCTGACGGCTGCAGAATTAGCCCTGTGTGCTCGCTGGGCCTTCAGATGAGGGCAGCCAAGCTAAGACTAGCATGGCGAGTGGCCTGATGCAGGCGTGCCCTAGGAACGCTCCCCATGCAGGCTGGGGCAAAGGACGCTGTGCGAGTCTTCTTCCAAGTGGGTAGAAGCAGGATACGAGGTTTGGCCCCTGCTCTCTAAAGAGCTGTGAGGCCGTTAGAATGCACAGGCCCCACAGCCCTGTCCTTCCACACTGAGGTGGGCTGATTCCTACAGTCCCCACGTCCCCGAGAGATGCGACACCAGAGAACTGAGTGTGGTTCTGGATCTGGTGATGCTACGCTCGGGGCCAGCCCACACTGTTGACCTGGCCCCCGGATGGATGGTGGTATCTGGAAGAAATGAATTCTCAGTGTAGAGCCCAGGAGGCAGAAGGGGCTGAGCAGAAGTCGGTGTGCATTTGCATGACAAAGGAGTGCATGATCCACGACTGGGTGCCGGCTAGATGAGGTTTTGGACTGCTTTTTAGAAACAGTCTAACTGAAAGTGGCAACTCCTTTCAGAAGGCATGGGTTCCAGGAAGTTCCAGGGAGCAGAATGATAACATGACATGGGACCAGCAGTTAGCGTAATGGCTATGTCGCTGGACTCCCATGTAGTCGACTGTGGTTCGAGTCCCGGACCCGGTGGCTTAAACTCACGCCAGGCGCGTGTGCGTGTGTACCCAAGATCCTGAGAGGAGAATGGAGGAGAAGGGATTGCGGCGTGGCCATTCTCCCTGGGGGGTGATTTCTCACTTTCTATCTCTCTGTCTCTGTCTGTCTGGAGAGCCCACGCACCCTATAGCAAAAACCTCTAAAAAAAAAAAAGAATGATAACATGACAGACGTCTCAGTTCTGGGCCAGAATCTGCTGAGGGAAGGTCGGCCGCATTGGAGGGGTGATGATGGCGGCTGTGGTGAAGTGAGGGGTGGCAGCTGTAATGGGGACATGCGTGCCTGTGTCCACGTGGGGGTTGGTGGCAGTGTCTGTGGGTAAGCTTATTCTGCAGTGCTGGCGCTGCTATGGCCACAGGGGTGAGCATCGTTGCTGTACACTGACAGGTAAATTCTCCACTCCCGCCCTGTCCTGTAGCTGGGTTGAGTAACAGGACCTGGCGTTGCCAGGGGCGATGGGATGCAGGTGATCTTCAGAGCCATTTGGAGGCTTTGCCATGGAGGTGGGTGGGTTGAAGCATGGTCAAGGGTGTGGTCTGGGAAGAGCACAATGGAAGCCCTTCCTCGACCTGGGAAAGTGGCCCCTCACTGCTCCTGTCTGCAGCCGGGCTGGCAGGTCAGTAGCCAGCTGGATCCTGGACTGGGGATCTGACAGTCAAGAGCTGTCCAGGCAGAGGGAGCACACCAGCTGAGGTCAGCAAGTGTGTCTCTACCGCCTGTAGCTCAGCAAGGTGTGTCTCCACCGCCTGCAGCTCAGCAAGGTGTGTCTCCACTGCCTGCAGCTCAGCAAGGTGTGTCTCCACCGCCTGTAGCTCAGCAAGGTGTGTCTCCACTGCCTACAGCTCAGGAGGCCCTGACAACTTCATCCGTGTCCAAGGAGCTTCTCAGGCCTGCTGGTCCCTACAGGGCCCAGGCCAGTATTCATGGGGCTTCTCCTGGCTGCTGCACATCCCCCCATCAACTCGCAGAAAACAAGCTGTTCTCCTGTCCCTGCCCTCAAACCTGGCACTAAGCCCCAGAGCCTCGATGGCTGGGCAGAGGTGCTGCCCGGGGCTGAGGTGGGAGAGGGCAGGCAGGGCAAAGCCAGCTGGGCACACTGCAGCCAGACTGTACCTCTTGGGCTCGGAGGCTGAGCTGATGGCTCTCCTGCTGCCCGCTCGGGGACAGACATCTTCACGTCCTCAGTCTTCCAAATCTGTCCAGAAAAGAGAAGATGCCGTGGGCAGGAGAAAGGACTGGTCTGCAAGTGGGGGTGAGGGGTTGGCCCTTCCCATTTCCTCACAGCTGGGGGCACAAGGGAAGCAGTAGGGCAAGGCCTCCCTGCCCCTTCTAACGCTGCTTTAATATTGGGAAAAGGCTATTTAGGCCCCAGCTCCCCTGCCTGGAGGTTTGGCCAATCATGACTCCAGCTTGGGCGAGTCCTGAATGCATTTTCCCCAGCCCTTACCTGCAGGCACAAGATGCTGTGGCCTGTTTATGGCCATTTTATTTTGCTAACGCCCTCTGTCCCCAGTGCCATCAGCTGGAGGCCTTCCCTCCTCCGTGACTGGCCTTGGTCCTAGCCCTGCCGTGTGCACTCAGGCTGGCTGAGTCTGGACTTTCTGCACTGAAGGATAGGATTGGTCTCCACTCAAGTGCTCCTGGGAGGCCCCTCCCCAGCTGCAGCAGAACACTGGGGCAAGCCGGGAGCATGGCCACCATATGGAGTGGATGAGTACTGAGTGCATGAAGACCCTCATCATGCCTCTGGGAAGGCCTAGAGAGTGAGCCTGTGCTCAGCCACCTCCAGCTGGGAGAACTGCCCCCAGGTGGGGCCCACACTCCACCAAGACTATGCCTTCACAACCTCCTCAAGTTCTGGCCAGCCCAGGACACCCTGCTCTCTGCACGGACCCCGTGCCCTTCATAAACCACAGGTGGGCTCTGCAAAGGGGTCTCTCAGGGGGTCACCCTTAGCCTCGTCTCTCTGTCTGCTCACTCTGGACCCTCAGTTGCATGACCTTCCCCATCTGCTCTGTCTTTCCCTCAACTGAAATGCCGCCTCTCCTGAGGTCTCTGTTGGAGAGAAACCCAGTCTTTCCCGGGGCCCCCACCACATCACTCCCTTCTGTTTCCTAAAGCGTCATCCCTGCCATTATTCTGAGACTGGATGTGAATGGCCTGGAGACCAGGGCTGCATTTTAGCCATGCTAACATACAGCATGCATGCATAAATGCTTGGAGAATTCCGTGGGCATCTTCTAGAATACCTTGGGATACTCAGTTGACATTTCTGTCCATGAAATGTGAAACTCAGTGGCCAGTCTCTTAAGTAAGCCTCTTAATGATTTCTCAAATTCGCTCATTCTTTACCCTTCTTGCCTTACCTTTCCACCTCAATGCTCCTCTCCTTTTGGCTTCCTGAAGCTCTTTCTTCCCCAAGGCTCTTCTCGGAGAGCCCACAGCGCCCCTGGGTTACCCTAACCCTAGCAAGGACTGCCTTCTTCTTACGCAATATGAGCCTCTGGACGAGAAGGGCCTGAGTGTCATTCATCTCTGCATCTGCAGTGGCTTGTATGGAGTGCTTCCCATGGAGTCCAAGTTCAGTGAATGTTGGGTGGGGGATGGATTGACGGATAGAGGGACCGATGGTGGGGGGGTGGATGGATTAGTGGATGGGTGGAAGAATGGAATATATGCATGATGGAGAGAATAAGTACATGCTGGATGGATGGAGTGGTGGTTGGGATAAATGGGTGGATGGAAAGATAAATAGTTGGGTAGGTGGGCAGATAGGTTGGAAGGATGGCTCAGTGAGCAGGGCTGGAATCACTGAATGGCACAAACATCTCTTTAGCATCAGACTATGGACTTCTGCATGTGACCATTCAGGGTTCATAGCTCGTAACATTGTTTTAGCCTGTGTGCTTGTATAGTGTCAGATACATATATACATATATTTGTATGTAAACATATATAGTACATATATATACATATAATGTGTATGTATGTATATATGAAAACATAGAAATATATATTGATAAATACATATGTTATGTGTGCATATGTATGCACATATATACATGTAACTTATAATATATGTAACATTTGCTTTCTGCCTGGAAAGAACGTCGGCTTCCTTTCCCTTGCGTGGAGCCCTGGAAGATGCAGGTGGAACTGAGAAAAGTGCATTCCTCGGGCCGTGTCCCCACTCTGCCCACAGGACACTTACCCGGACCATGCCGTCTTGACTCCCAGTGACAATAACATGGCTTGTGTCCCACGCAGGCCCCTCCAGCACACAGCAGCAGGTTATGGCTCCTTCGGGCCCCCAGGCTGTGGTGATGCTGGCCAAGGGCTGCCCGTTGACATCCCACAGGGACAAGTGGGGTCCTGCGCAGGAGACGACAGTGCCCTGCAGCGGTGACAGGCGGTTTCACTTTAAGCTAGAGTCACTGCCTGCCCACCTGCCACTGCTCATCCACCAGTTAGTACACCCAAGTGCCAATCTGCCATCGTCTGGAGACCAATCACAGTGCCCCACGAGCCCCTAGGACACCCACTGCTTGCGTGCCACTTGCAGGTGCACTGTGCTTTCACGGTGGAAAATTCTCGGCTCCGTCATGCGGTGACCATGTGTGTGTATGCCACTTTCTCTGGCAGATACTGACTGGTCATCCTCAGGGCTCCTTCCAGATCCCTCTCCCTGGCCAAATACCGGGTGAAATGACGAGCCATCCTGAAGACCACCCCTGGCTTTGGACACAGGCCTGACATCTGGCTGGCTAGTCCTGCTCCATGAAGAGCAGAGTTCTGGATGTCACCTGATGTGGGGCAGGGTACAGAGGTCCAAATGATTGCATGTGGCTCATAAACTTGTGCAATGTCCCTCAAGATAAAATTTCTGATGAGCGGTTTTTCCATTGTGTTTCCAAAAATGCTCGTCCCCAGACTCTGGCCTTCAGTCTTCTCTGTTCTGTACTCATTGGAGTAGTTGCCACTGTCACCAAGGGCCCAGCTGGGCCTTGCCTCTGAGCCCTTCCCTAAGCATGGAAGGTTTGTAGGAAACTCAGCAGTTCTCTACAGTGCCTTGGGCTGGCTCCAGTGTGGAACTTCAGTAATTGTTAGGGATGACCGAGTCTGGCACCGGGTCTGGTACATCTCTGTCCCGCCCCAGCGCTGGGCCCAGCAGGCACATTCTGAAGTCAAGTGACCCCTGAATGATGTGTTCTGGTACCAGAAGACCCTAGTTTTCTCTGGAGTTCAGGGGCATAACGCCTTATAGACTTTATTTTCTCCCCGATCAGGTGTGGTGCCTTTCCCAGCACATTAATCTATCTCCCCAGTCACCCTCCGTCCATCCATCAATACACCCACTCTCCATCCACTCATCCACTTCTCTACTGACAAAGCCATCTACACACATGCCAGCTGTTGACCCATTCACCCAGCCACCTGCCTTCCATTCTCTTCCTTCGCTGTGCACCTACTCACCGACCCATTCGTCCATCCCCATTCATCTACCCATCCATCCCCACATCCGTTCTTCCTCCACCCACCACCGAACATTCATCTTGGATCCAAGACAATCTGGAACACAACGTTTGGCCAAAGTTGGCAGCAGGAGGCTCCTCCATCATCTCCCTGTGCCAGGAGCACTCTGCCCACTTTATTTATGGCCTGTAATTTTTCATGAACATATGCCGAACCTTCTGCATCCTCAGGAACCTCCATATCCCATAATAAGACTCCTAGCCTGAAAGAAACTCTACTCTCAGACAGATAGATTTCTTCTCTCTCTCTCTCAAACACACACACACACACACACACACACAGGCTCCTGAGAGGCTCATCTTTGTTGACCCAGATGGGAGGACAAGTAGAGGCACCTGCTCACTCAACACTGACTCGCAGTTAAAGAGCTAACTTGGCTGGCTGTACCCAGCAGACCCCTCACCTAAGGCAGGTCTCTCTGCCCAGACCCCCTAGGGCCTATGCAGAACAGACGTGCTCTGCAGCCTTCACCACCTACGGGAGGACGGTAAGGAAGCAAAAGCCCAGACCAGGTGCAGCTGCACACGCTGACCACAGGGGCTGCGCCGACACTCGGGGCCGCACAGCATCCCAGGGTGCTCAGTCTCTCCTGCCCGAGACGTTCTCGTGGGGTGCTGGCCACGACACTACTAGGCAGCTCGCAGACACGGGGAGGGCACAGCCACGGAGAAGCAGGCGCCTTACCGAGACATCACTGATGGCGATGGCCGAGATGCCCTCCCGGTGGGCAGGCAGGCGGGCCACGTGGGTGAGGTGGTCCAAGTCCCACAGGATGCACGTGCAGTCCTGCGAGCCACTCACCAGCAGGCTGAAGGAGACGGAGGCGGCCAGGCACGTGACAGCCTGCGAGTGCCCGTATAAGGCCTAGGGGTGGAAGACAGACCCAAGGGTTATGGGAGGGACCCTTAATCCAACTTGGGCGATACCCGACCCTTCATGTTACCCCTGGGCCAGATAAGGAAAGAGCTATTCAGAGTGATCAGAAATTCCCCACTGGTATGATCTGGGGAGTGTTCGAGTCTGTCTGCGGCCGGCCGCTCAGTTCATCCATTTCCAGGGGCTGAGGCCCAGCCAGGGGGCAGTGCGCCCTGGTGCTGCAGACTCCACCTCTGCCTTGAGTGCTGAAGCACGAGGCACACTCACGCGAGGTGAGGTTGGCACGGTGTGGTGCTCAGACCAGTGTTCTAGGAGCTCGTCCGAGTGCGAAGTTTTGAGCCACACCCTAGGCCTCCTCCTTGGGAACGCTGGAGGTGGGCCCGCCGTGGTCTGGGCTGCTGAGCCCGGGGAGGAGTCTCACGCATGCTGCAGCGTGAGAGCCATCACCCGGAGGCACACTGAGCACAGGGAGGGGGAGGTCAGGTCACCCTCAGAAAGCTGTGACTGGGGCCAGCAGGTTGTGTGGTGGTGAAGGCGCTGGGCTCCCACACGCTGAGCAGGCCCAGTCCCACCCAGCCGCTAGAAAATCACGCTGGGCACATGCGCCTGCTTGCCCAAAATCCTAAGGGGAGGGATGGCCGCTTTTTCACTTCCTGTTTCTATCTCTGTCATGTGGATGCATGTGTCCTACGGGGGGAAAAACGGAAAAAGAAAATAATAAATAAAGTCTGTCTTTCCAACCCCCTGGATCGGGGCTCAGCCCGGCGGGTAAGTCAGGGCCTTGGGCTTGGCTCTCAGGCTGGCCCACGAGGGGCCTGGGCTGCCTCACAGACGGCCGTGTGTCCAGATGTGACTGGAAGCTTTGCTCTCCTGAGGCGGCCGACCAGCCACCCCCAAGGCCCAGGCCCGCTGCTGCTGGGAACAGAGTGCATTTCAGCACGAGCATCCCGGAAACTCCAGGCGGGCTGCACCATGCCCCGCCGTGCTCACATGTGCTCGCTGCCATCTGGACTCAGCCAGGAAGTGTAGACACGGCGTTAGGGAATGTGGCTGGCATGGCCTACCTAGTGGTCAGTCACTCTCAGGACAGAGAGGGCTGACCACTCATTCTGGTCAGTGGGCTGGGGGTCCCTTTGCCCGGTCAGTGCAATGAAGAGCTCCGCCCCGGGTTGCTGTTTGTCCCCAGTGGAGCCTGAGGTGGTACCAGCCAGATGGTGCTGGCAGGTTGCGGGGCAGGACCCCGCAGCATGGTTGGGCTGTCTCAGGAAAACGGGGCTGTCTACATGAACACGGGACAGCAGAGGACTAGACAGTGACTTCCCCGTTCTCTTCCCAGAATGAACGAAATCTGGTGACTAACTTGTGACTGCTGGGGACACAGCGACCCCAGAGGATACAGGGCAGGGGCCCAGGTTACGTGCTGGGGCCTCAGGAGAAGCTCTGAGCCAGAGGCCGGCACCTGCTCTCTGCCGGGGCAGTTGTGCGCTGTGCGTGGGGCCGCCCACTAGGGAAGACTCGCGACTGTCCAGCCGGCCAGGACCTGCAGCGCCTGGGAACGTGTAAGCGCCCACGCCCCAGCCACCCTGGAAGGGCAGGGAGGCCAAGGAGGCAAGGGCGGTGGCAGTTTAAGTGTGGCCTCAATGGGCTGCTCGGCTTCGTCGGAATAACACTTTGGGAAGCTTCCTTGAATCACCTTGTACTTAACTAACATAGCGAAAAGAAAGAAAATACACCCCCCCGAAAACACCCCCATGCCGACGGGATGGGCGCTTCTCCTTCAGTGCTGTGGCGCTGTCAAGCTACGGGGCCATTCTGGAAAGCGTTAGGCCACCGCTCAGGAATCCCAGCCCTGGAAACGCAGCCTCAGGAAACCGGCAGAAGCAACCGCGGTCTCTGGGAGACGTTCTCGGCGCTGTTTTCAACGGCTCGGACTTGGAAGCGGCTTAACTGTCTAGTTGTAGGAGAAATGCTTTATTGAACTGCGGGGCACTGACATAACAAAACAAGTGAAATGTAAGTTTATGGAAATGGAATCATTCGGAACATTGAAATGTAAATTACGGACTGGAATAATGGAACCAATTTGAAGGCTGGATGAAAATAGAATAAAAACATTTTCAAAATGATCAGAAAGGTATAAATATGTATATCTGGGGACGGCAGTACACGAAAAATGAAAGGGTTGTAGAGAATTGTGTATCTTTGAAGTGAATTTGAAACTTCTCTTTATTGTTGTAAAATTTTTTGAAATAGGGCACTTTAATAACTGAGGGCTGGGGGCTGGCAGGTGGCTTGGTGGTTCTAGGAGCGGGACTCCCGCATGGCCGACTGTGGTTTGAGTCCCGGACCTGGCGGCTTGCTCTCTCTCTCTCTCTATCCCTCTCTGGTCAAATTGAAATAAATAAATGAATGAATAAATAAAGTTAAATAAAATAATTAAAAAAAAAAAGAAAAAAACTGAGGGCTGACTTCTGTGCCTGCAAGTCAGGGGCAGGTCCTGCAGAGCAGCCCGGACCTGGGGGTCCTCAAGGCCACTGTCAGCCTTTGCAGGTTGTGTTCCCTGGGAAGTGAGAGCTCCCAGGATGCCTCCCGTCCTTTTCTCTTGCTTTGGGCTGAGGACTATAAATTACCTTCTTATGGCATCAACACAGGCTTTTACTGCTGAATAGGAGCCTGGGGCAGGAGCGAGGGCCACTTCCTGGCGCCCCGAAGGAAGGCTAAAGGTGGCAAGGCCCTGCAGTCCCCAGGGGATATGTAAATGGGCGATGCCAGCAGAGGGACCCTGTAGGCACCTGGGCTGGGAATAAAACCAGCCAAGAGGGGCCAGGACATGCCAGGAGCAACTGGAGAAGGTGAGAAGGTGAGGTGAGAAGGTGAGAAGGCAGAAGCCCAGGGGTCCCTCCTCCCTCCTCCCTCCTACCTCCCCACTCACTCCTCCACCTCCCAATTACTGAGTGACCTTGAGGACCAACCTACCCCCCCCACACACACACACCACCATCCCAGCAACCACTGGGGGCAAGGCCAGGAGACCAGGGCAGGCTCTGGGGAAAGGTCAGTGCTTAAAAGTCACCCCGAGAAACCTGGACTGGACTCCAGAGGACATGGTTTAGGAACTCTGGGCATCTTGTCTGGCTTGTCTCGGGTTTTGCTGCCTTGGGGTTCTATTAGACACAGACAAAGTGAGCTGGAAGTGACCCCTGTGACAGTGCAGGGCAAGTTCAGGAGCACACAGGGAGAGAGCATGGGGTCCAGGCGAGCTAGCTCAGAGCAGACTCCATCTTTCTGAGCTGTTCCTTCTCCCGAGACTGGCAATCGAGTCTCTACCGACAGGGCCATAATGGGCACGCTGGGGCCCTGGCACATCCTGGGTGTTAAGCTAATGGCGAGCACTGCCTGGGGCGTCCCGCCGGTGGTGGTGCTGAGGCCGGACCGGGATGCACCTGTGGGCGGTTTGGCTCCCGCCACAGCCACTTCCCTCCTGAGAGTCTTTCGGTTTCTGGGTCTGTGACCTGGGTGAGCGCTTGACGCCCATGCCCTCAGCTGCTCTCCCCAGTGAGGCAGGAATGACGAGGGCCCCAGCTGGGAAGGCAGCAGAGGAGATCGTGCAGTGACTGGCAGGCGGCAGCCCCTGGCAAAGGCTCAGGGCCGTTATCCAGGCAGGGAACGGACTTTCGGGCCTGATGTGTACGAGGAGGAGCCACGTGTGGCTTGGACTCTCTTACTGAGGCGTGGTCTCCGTGGAGGCCACCTGGAGGCCACGTACTGCTCACTGTGCCCAGGCACTGGCCCTGCCTGAGGCCCTTGCCTGCCAAGGCACTGTCACTGTCTAAGAAGCCACACCTGCCTCTACGACTGAGACACTGTCCCTGCCTGAGCAAGGTCACCACGCCCACGGCAGCACCGCACTGTCGGAGGGACACACCTGCCGGACACTGTCCCTGCCTGAGCGAGGTCACCGTGCCCACAGCAGCACCGTACTGTCAGAGTGACACACCTGCCGGAGCTGCAGGCCTCTGGGGCGGCCTTTGGCTGTCTGGAGTTCCCACACACACACCACGCTGCTGGCCCCGGCGGTGACAATTAGCGTGGGGGACGGACACACGGCGCACAGGCAGCGGCCCCAGGCAGCCAGGTTCTCAAACGTCAGCAGGACCTGCGGGCAACAGGGGATGAGGAGATGAGCACCAGTATGGGGTGGCAGGGCCGGGGCCGGCACAGGGACGGGGACATGGGCGAGCCTGGGTGCCTGGGGGCCCAGGGACATGTCATGTGTTCAGGAGCTCAAGTGACCAAATTGAGGACGTCCAGGCCTGTCCCTGAGGAGGAGCTCCTACTCCAGCTACACGGAGGGACACGTGAACAGGGGCCAACAGAGGCCCTGGCAGTACACGTGAGCTCCAGGAAGCAGTGGTCGCCTGGGACAGCCAGGACGGAACTCAGTTGGGCACCTGAGGCCGGTTCCACGGCTGCCCCTGAAGCCAGGGGGCAAGTCTAGGGAGGGGCAGGGGAGAATTGCGCGGTGGTCAGGAACTGGGCCGTGTGAGGGCGGGGTGGGCAGCGGGGCCGACGGGCGGGAGCTGGAAAGGCAGAGACAGCTGGATGGCCTGCGCCATGGAGGGCCAGGAAGTGGCGGCTTACTCCAATAGCCTCTGACATACTCCGGGAGTCGGCTGACCTAAACCACGGCTGGGGCAGGAGGAGCCCCCGACATCCCACCCAGTCTGGACGATGCCACATAGCCAGAGACAGGTCAGAGTGCTCTGGAGTGGCAGCTGGACAGCGGGCATGGCCCCTTACACTTGCAGGCATGGGAAGCCCGGCCGGGTGTGGTCCTGCTTGGGCCTGGCCGGCGAGCCTGGGAGCTCCCCGTCCCAGCTGGGGGCCAAGCCAGGCCGTGATGCCCGGGCCGCTCACCCTGTCGGAGCCGTAGCTCTCCAGGCAGCAGCCGAGGTCGTCGAAGCCCCAGCTGAAGGTCGTGCTCCAGAGCGGGGGCAGCAGCACCTTGTTCCTCTCCACGGCCAGGATGCTCTTCTCTGTAGGCACGATGTGGCCGATGGCCCCTTTGGGGGACTCGGAGCCTAGAGAGAAGAGGTACATATCTACCCCCCAGTCAGTACGGCAGAATGTGTGCACGGAAGGCAGCACCAGTCTGGCTGGGCGGAGGAGGGCCATGGCTAGGCCACTCGGGTCCTTGGTGGAGGACGCCGCCTTCCGACCCTGGGCCAGGTGAGCTGAGAACACTCTCCCCACACCCAGGAGGCAGAGAGGGGACAGGATCTGGGAGAGGCTCACTGATAGGATGTCCCCTCCTCTGTAGCCCTGACCTGGCAGCTGCTCAGATGGAAAGACTGGGTACAGCCCTTAGAGTGAGGCTGCCAGCTGCTCGGAGGGCCCTGTATCTGCAAGACTCCTGTCAGGGCTGGCCTGGAGCCACCTGGTGACAGAGCCACTTCACAGCATTGTCACACCAAGCCTGAGGGCAGGGCCACTATCCTCCCATCTTATAAATGGGGAAACTGAGTTAAAAGAAGGTGCCCAGGACCAGCTGGCTGGCGAGGTCTGCACCGGGTCTCTGAGCTACACCTGAGAGCTGCCACCTGGTCCCTGCTGATGGGTCTGCAGCCCTTCTCCTCCACATGGTGCAGGGCTGGGCCTGGCTGTCTCCCCTGGATTGCCCAGGACCTCTCTGCTACTCTTTAGAGGAAGAAGCGTGTGTGTGTGTGTGTGTGTGTGTGTGTATGAGAGAGAGAGAGAGGAGAAATGTTTGTGTGTACAGGAAAGAGAGCTGTTTATATATGGAACGAACGTGTGTTTATAAAAGAGAGAGGGAGCTCTGGGTGTCTGAAACGGACAGACACCTGGCTCCTCACAAGTCAGGTCTAACAAAGGAGGTCCTGGACACTTGCAGAGCAGAGGCCTCCCCAGATTCCCACGTGACTACAGACATAGTCGCTCGGTGTCAGACCCCAATCTTTCGCCCAGGTCCGCGTCCCTGAACCTCTGAGGAGCCCAGTCCCTGAAGGGACACAGCGGATGGCCACCAGCAATGCATGACCAGGTGCTCACCTTTGACTGTGACCTGGGAAGGCTTCAGCGCTGACAGGCTGTGGAAGAAGGGCTGTGGGTGCCCGGGCAGGCTGGATGGTGCAGACACATCCTTTCCAGGGGCAGGCTTAACCGCAGTCCTGACCGGGTGGGGTTTGGTAAAGAGCTGAGAGGCAAGAGGACATTGCACACCACATGGTCACAGAGGAGGTGCCCCATGCAGGCCACGGCTACACCCCTGGGCTCGGTCCTGAGGGAGCTGAGCACAGACAGCCTTCCGGTCTGACCTCAGTGCTGCAGAGGAGGGGCCTGGGGCTCAGCGAGGGGCAGCTACTTCCGTAAGGTAACAGAGAGCCCTCCTGGCTGCTCGCCTGGGCTGATCTCGCGATGTGCCCTGGGTCCCGGGAGAGCTGAGTCTCACACCTGGGCAGAGTGGCCCTCTCCCCTCCCCAGGTGACATGGCTCCCTTCCTGCTTGGGCCGTTTCCTGTGCTTCGGGAGAACTGAACTGCTTCGGGCTCTCCCCCAGGCGACAACACAGAATTCTTTCAGAGCATCCACTCAGATACTTTGGAAAACACAGGCAAACCCCGTGAGTTTTCTTAATCTTTTTTTTTTTTTAACAGAAATATTGTTCCTAATGCCATACTTGCATAACTGGGCAAAGACCTAAGTAGGAGACTGTGTCACAAGTGGTCCTTCCTGCTGGGTCAGAGTGTGCGGCTGGGCCAGCCTCAGACCTCAACTGCGGCCTCCCAGCTGTGCTCCTGCTGGGCTGCCCTGTCCAGCCTCAGCGTGGTCCTGTGCTCCCCGGCACAGACATCCACCAGAAACACGCTGGAGGGCAGGAACAGGTAGAAGCCGGCCCCCACTCAGTTCGCGGGCAGTGGGGCTTAGGGTCTTGGGGACATGGAGAGGGACACGGAGCAGCCTCTGCTCATTACAGCCTGGGACAAAGGCACACTCTCCAGGAAAGTGGGGTGGGCAGTCAGCACAGCCGAAATCAGAGCGACGACTTCCCAGTGGGATTTAGTAATGAGTGCTCTTCCTCGCACCGAACGACTAATGGACCCACAGACTGGGCACCCATGCCAGCATCCACCAACAGCCCCTGGAAGGCACAGTGTGCTGGTCTTCAGACTGGAACCACTTGGGAGTCTCATTCTGATTACTTAGACATATTTTTTCAAAGCTCATTTGAGGGGCCAGCAAATGGCGTCGTGGTTACATCGCTGGCGGTGTGGTTAAAGCGCTGGCCTCCCACATGACTGACTATAGTTCAAGCCCCAGACTGGAAAGGCTTGAAAACCATGCCAGGCACGTGTGCATACATGCCCAAGATCTCAGGGGCAGAATGGAGAAGGGACTCAATTGAAATCCAAGCCTAAAATCATGTGTCTTCTCTCATCGTACTGAGGGAAAAGATGCTAGCTTTCGGATATGGGCTATGCCCCCTAACACTGGACACGGCTGGATGGTGACGGCACTACTTTGAATGCCCTTAGTACTTTATATTATTATATTCTTGTAACTGAAAAAGTAAAACCAGCAGGCTGCCCAGCTGCTTTCCTGAAACTCCCCCCTTTGAAGCCTCCCTGCACACAGCCGGATGTGCAGCCGCTATCTGGCCCCCTCGAGCCCTTCTCCCATCCCCTTGCCCGGAGCTCGGGGAGCCTCAGCCTGTCACATGAGGCCAGATGGAAAAATGATTCTAGCTTTGCACCAGCTGCAAGAGGAGCCCACCGCCCAGCCTCCTGGTTGCAGGCAGAGAAGGCTGTTGCCCAGGAGCGCCCTGGCCCCTGCTGGGAGTATGCACTCATTCCCCGGGGCTGTGTTTCTCAATCCAGGTGTTTGGAGTTAGGAAAAAATATCTCCACACCAAAGCAGTTTGGAGATCACCTGGCGGGGGTCAGTTGGGTGAGGGCCTAACGCTCCCGCAGGTCTTCCATCAGCAGGTAAACATGAACGCAGAGCCCTGTCTTGCTAATGACTCTCATGATGGAAGGAGGACCAGCGGCGCGGGAGGCCTAGGTGAGACCTGCAATTTCACCAGGGGCCCGGCAGAAGGGAGGAGCTCTCCACACAGTAGCCACATGGCACAGGCTCGGGACGGACCCAGATGGGAAGAGAGTTCTCTCTCTGCACTTGCTCATCGTACAGTTCCGGGCACGTTACTTATCTAGCTCACTGAGCTTCGTTTCCTGATCTGCAAAGAGTACTTCCTATACCCAGAGCCTGTCGGAGGGTGTGCTGACACACCACACTAATAGTGAGGATTGCTGAGACCTCGCAGCACTGATATTCTCATCGCGCTGGCACAAGGCCACACAGGGTGGGTACAAACAAAACCAAATAGCGTGCATTTATCCCGGGGCCTAACGCAATGGTAACAAGTGACCAGAGCCTTCACTGTCATCATTGACGACGTCATCGCCTTCAACGTCGGGGGAACTGAGGGCTAAGTCCTCATTTTGAAGGCACAGGAAAGCAGTTGGAGGCCATTTTGTCTCTCTAGCCCTCTCTGCAACTCCTTTCTGGGAGAGAACCTCCACTTGCTCCCAGGCTCACGCTGTGCACATTCTTTGGAGAGAGGAAGACAAATGGATGGTACGCCCTACCTGTTTGGGCACCTGTCCGAAGTTGCTGATGAACCCCAGGATGGTGCTCTTGATCAGGGGGTCACTGATGCTGCTGAGGTCCACTCTGTCACCATAGAAGTAGGGGTGGAAGGTATTGGTGGCCTCCACTGCAGCTGGGCCCTGCTGCCTGTACCCGAAAATGAGGTCTATCCAGTGGTGGAGGTGGGCACTGACGAAGTCGCTCTCCAGAGCCTGGAACCCAGACCCAGAGTGAAAACCCAGACCTCTCACGGCTTCCGGCGCCCTCTGCTGACAGAACCTCTGTGCAGCGGGGACGCTGGGGTCCACACCCAGCTCGGGCCTGACTCACCTGTCTGTGCAGGCTGATGAACTTCCGGGGGTCCCCGTCGGCCCAGGGCGGGAGTTGCACGTCACCGAGAGCCGTCCCGTCCTGCATGCAGCCTGAGCGGGATGAGAACCGCGGGGTCAATCTGGGTGAAAGGGTTGCCGGTTTTCTTAAGTCCGAGCAGGAGTTGTGTCCTGTGCAGGCCACACGGCTTCCCGCCTCCTCTGTCTGAAGTGTCCCCATCCTCATCAGCTCGGCCTCGCTGCCTTGGTCTCCACGAGGCCCTCCTGGCTGCCCCGGCAGTGCCAGTAGTTGTTCCACAAGCCGGGTCGGCACGGTCCCCGTCGGCACGTCCCAGTCATCATGGTCCCAGTCATCATGGTCCCAGCTGGCACGGTCCCAGTCGGCACATCCCAGTCGTCACGGTCCCAGTCGGCACGTCCCAGTCGTCACGGTCCCAGTCGGCACATCCCAGTCGTCACGGTCCCAGTCGTCACGTCCCAGTGCCCTCGTGTGCACACGTGTTCCTCCCCAATATGCTCGGCTTCTTTATCTGGGTGTGTCTTAGATGGTGAAGGCCATAAGAGCCCTCGTGGGCTGCCATATTTTGGGCACCTGACCCCATGTCAGGCACCATGCTGCAGCAGCGTACCGGACTGTCACCCTAACTCTAACATTATGCACTTTCCCTCCATTTTAAAGTGAGAAACAGCAAGGTCTTGGGGGAGATTCCCCAGACAGCAGGAAGAGGAGGCTGGAGTCCAGCCTGGGCCCTCCTACCCCTGGGCTCCACAGCCTACAGTGAGCCGCTGAGTCTCTTTGGGGTTCCGTTTGCTACCTGTAAGTGAGGCTAGGAGTTACCGATAGGGCAGTATGAGGGTTAAAAGAGAAAACACCTCATGTGCATAGAACTGGGCCGGGCGTGGGATGGTTGCTAGAAAAGTGTTGGCCACAGCCTTGCTCGGGCCCTTCAGAGCCTCGACGGTACAGCCAGGGCAGAGGTGCCCATGCCCTCTCTGCCTGCAGGGCTGTGCCTGACCCGGCCTTCTCGTCTCAGTCTCAGCTCACCTGAAACTTCCTCAGCAGCCAGGTCCTTCCTGGGGACCAAGGAACACAGGTCTGCCATCGCTCCCACTCACTCGCCTGTCCCCTGAGAGGACTTCTCAGCACCTGGCAGCATGTCCTCGATCTGTCTATGGTTCTGTCCTTGTCCCCCTTCCCTGCTCAGAATGTAAACGTCTTCAGGACCATCCATCTGAGGGGACCCGGCTGAGGCCTCAGTGCCTGTAAAGGTGCCCGTGGACCGCAGGTGCTCACTAGCCGCTTGTCCTGACTCCCCGAGGACGCACTTGCAGTGGAGGCTTTCAGTGATAGGCACGGTCGCCAGTGCCCCTGCCCCGGGCCCTCTCACGTCTGTTCCTCCTCTATGCAGTCAACGGCCTGGCTGACCCAGGATGAGGGTCTGGTTCAACTGCCCCGAGGTGCACCAGTCTCTGGGTCCTGCTCGCTGAGTCTAGTCAAGAAGCCCTGCCCTCCACCAACTGCATTCCCTCCATGCGGGACGTGGGACAGCACCAGACCCGTGGGACGTGGGACGAGGAGGGACCAGGACTGGCAGAGGGTGGGGCTTGTCCACAGTCACGATACATGAGGGCAGAGCTGGGCCTGGCTACCAGCAAGGGCTTCCACTCGCTGGCCACTGCCTCACTGAGGACTGAGCCCCAGGACCCTTGGAGAGAAGGTTATGGCAGGCCAAGGCTTGGTGCTGTCCTGTCACCCTCGGCCCAGTGTCCTCGCTCAGCACCCACCTCCTTACCCACGTGCTTCCACCTAGCAGTCCTCACCACTGCGCTAGTCCTGGGCAGAACCCGTGTCCAGCTGCCCGGCATAGCTATGACTATGTCAGTCAGTGCCAGGAGCTGCAGGCAGAGCCGGCCTCTCAACCTGGCCGGCCTCAGCAGCCTCTACTCACCGAACTCCAGCGCGTTGTGGTTGGTCAGGAACTCGGGCAGGTAGAAGAACTCCGGGGTCAGCTCCCGGACGTCACTCATGTTCTCCCTGGAGGCAGACTCCCACGTGCTCCGCACACTGTGGAACATTCTGTCTGCCACATCGAAGCTTCCGCCCTGCGGGAAAAGGGAGGCTGTGATCAACCTGTGCAGAGTGTCACCCACCTGGCAGGCCTCCTGCTGCGCCTTGTGCCTCGGAGGCCTGGGTCCTGAGGCTGGAACTTTTCTCTCACTCTCCTCACACGTCCACTCCCGAGACCATGCATGCGGACATGGCGTGTTCATGCTTCCACTCACTCACTCACTCTCTGGAACTCACACGAGAGCTCTGAGGGAGGGAGCGATCCGGACTGCCCACGGTGGAAATCTGAGGTCAGAGCAGACTGAACAGGGGGGATGTCAGCGAGGACTTTCTAAGACTGGGTCTCGGACTGCTTAAATTCAGGGACACCCCCTCCTGGGGCCCCAGTCACTTGGATGCAGTAAGCCTGGGCCTTGTTGACAAGAACTTGGTTTTCTCCTACTGGTTCCCGCATAGCACACCTGACCTGTGGCCTGATGAACTTCCGGGTGTCCCCGTCGGCCCAGGGCGGGAGACTGAGTGGGGACAATGAGTGGGGCCCAGCACAGCAGTGCCCATGTCTATGGTCACCTGGCTTTACCTGCAGAGGCCGAGGACTCCCACGGCATGTACCTGAGGAGCCGTGGGGCAACTACCGCGGTGGGGGGAGGGTAAAGGGCAAGAGGCTTCCCTCAGCAATCCCGCTCCACGTTAAGGACCTCAGATCCACGCAGGTTGCCTCAGTTTTCACAGCGGGTGTATAAGGAAGGAATCGGTCTCTCCATTTTGCAGATTAGAAAATGGAGGCTCCTCAAAGGGTACGGATTTTCCCAAAGCTGTCAGAGCAGTGATTGGCAGAACGGTGGTCAAACCCATGGATGCAACTCTAAAGGGCAGACTTTGCCCCACGCCAGTCTCCTGGGAGAGTCCTTCGACCTGGGGCAAACTGAATCCCCCATGTATGGGAGGGTGGGCAGACTCGGCTCCTCCTGAGACGGCAGGCACACCTGGGCATCCTGAAGGCATGGGCCGACTGGTTAATTTTCCGAGGCAGAATCGTGGGGAAGTGAGGCCCACAGGTCATTCTCCACATAAGGGTGGGACACCAGAAAGACTTGGGTACGTGGGGTTACGACCTACACAGCAGGGGGGCAGTTAAGACGTAGCTCTCCCCAAGGTCACTCTCTCTGCTCCCAATGAAACCAGGGGATGATGCCCACCATCGAGTTAGAACTGAAGTGGAGATAAAAAGGGAGGTGGGTCTAAACCGATCTGCCCCTGACGAGTCGCTCACTGGAATGTATTAAGAGCTTCGTGTATTTAATCTCAGCCCGAGCCCTACATCCGGGTGATTGATGCCTTTTCCTCCTGCTGGGGTTCTTCTGCAGCTTTTATGAGTGCTGATGGTAATCTCTTGAGAAACAATATGATTTGGTAATAAAAAGATTACCTGTATTAAATAAAAATAATATATACATATGAAATATTGTTAGTGCTACAAATCTGGTTAAAGATATTACCACAAAGAAAAATGTTATTTTTTCACAGCTGTCTAATGCATTTTAGCAAAAGTAATATCTTTAAAACTTAAGCCTGTATTATTTATAAAGGAAGCAATAACTGATTTTCCTATTTCCTATATTAATAAATGTATTTGCATACATTTGTTTCAAAATTAATGGGTTTTCTCACTTCTGCAATACAAAGCAAACACCAAATTCCCTAGAAGAGAAAATGGAGTTGCTTTGTTACTTGTGCGTCTGTGGGTCGGCGTAAACTCTGGTGGCTGCTAGCGACGAGACCCTGCTAGGGCTTGCTTCCTGGGAAAGGAAAGGAGCAGAGAAGGAAGAGAAGATATGAGAGTGAAAGGCTGAGCAGGAGATCGATTAAGGGCAGGGAGACCAATTAAGGTGTACAGAGTGCCTGCACAGGGAAAGGCCAAAACTCAATCAATAAATAACACAATTAAGTCTAGAGATTGGAAGAAAACAAAGTAATCAGAGAAGCAAGATCTACTTCCGAATCCACTCTACAGATATCCTTTGAATATTAAGAATAATGAACCTGGGCCAAGAGGTGACATTGGAGTCCCACATGGCCAAACATGGTTCAAGTCTTGAAGCAGGGCTTGAAAATCATGCCAGGCACATTTGTGCATTTGCCCAAAATTCCAGGAGGAGAATGGAGAAGAGGGGATTGTGGCGTGGCCAGCCTGTCTGAGGGATGATCTCTCATTTTCTCTCTCTTTGCCTCTCTCTGGTGAGAGCAAGTGCCGTATGGCAAAACAAACAAACAAACAAACTCAAAGAATAATGAGTCCTGCAAGTATCCCAACATACTGGGGAAAATATACTAGCGAGGTTATGACTGTTGACGAAGAAGTGCCCTCTTATTGGTAAAAGAATGTCTCATGTGACATTTAGGCCGGAAGGCTACAGAGCAAAGCCAAGACTAGAGAGTTCTGAGGTAAAAGGTCACCGTCTCAGAAATAATGTAAATCTAGCTCCTCAGTTAAAGTATGTTTAGAATTGCTCAATATTGCTAAGAGATGAGTCAGAATTAAGAGCAAAATAATGACGGAAGAAGTGGCTGACAAGGATTGCTGCTGGATGTTGACATGAGTTAAAATTGGGGAAAAGTCTGGGAGTATGAACATGGACTAGAATAAACACCCTGAAAAGGCATGTCAAAGTCACAGGAAATACTCCTTTCTGGTGAGGACACAGGTCTACGGGCACTGTCATCCCTGCCGAAGCACTTCATTCTTAAGCTTCTCTTCAACATGGGAAAAGCACATAGGTCAGAAGACAAGGTTCAATTCTTGACCCAGACCCATAGGAAATTCAGTAACTGCATGTACTCAGGGGCCCTAATTGCACAAAGATGTTCATAAAATGTGCTAGAAAGCTGATTCTCCCAAGTGAAACTGAGCACAATCAACCTACTGTCATATCTATTGGGTAGTCAGAAAAGTCACAACGCATTTTTGCATAGAAAAAAATAGAAAAGTACATCATGATTTTCTATAGATACATCTTCACTTCTATAGTACATCATGACTTTCTCTATATAATAGATAATAGGATAATAGATACACTTTTAAACAGTTTATTTATTTTTACTCATGATAGAGAGAACACATGAGAGAGAAAGAGAGAGAGAATGAGCAGCACCCTGGACAAGTGCTTGTCAGGCACCAATCCCCTTCCTCTCTCCAGCTCATCAGAACTTGGGCACATGTACATGTACCTGCATGTTTTTAGGCTGACCTGGGGAGATGAACCCTCAGGCCAGCACTGCAGTTTAGTTTGCTCCCAACTGCGCTATGAAGCTGGGTTGGGATTGTGTTTACAATCAGGCCCACTACAGACATTTCTCCTTATAAATGAACAGTCTCCTGTACAGACGATGCCTCTGCAGGATACCATCCATATGTGGGTTGATCTAAGCTGCTGCCTTAGTCCACCAAAGAGTCCATATGTGATGGTGGACAGCACACTGGCTTCAAACAGAGAAGATTCGGGTGGGCATCTCAGTGTCCACTCACTTGCAAAATGAGCAGAAATGAGTTGTGAAACTTGTGTAACGGTCCATTCTCTCCTCTGCAGACCTTAGATAATTGCTCTGGGTATGAAAGTGGTATGTGTGAAATGTATATGTGTGTCCATGTGTGCATGTGCAGGCATGAGTGTGTGAGATGTACCTCAGGTGGCCTAGGGCCGACAGATGTGCTGAATGAATCTAGCCTCTCTGTCCCTTTCTCTCCACGACTAGGAACTGGGGAGCAATCTGGGCTTTGGCCTCAATCTCAGACAACCAGGGGCTTGAGAAAAGAGAAAAAGAAGATAGAAGCTATTGGAAATGTAAGGTGGGCATGGGAGAAGTGCAGAAGGGTGGGTTTTCTCATGCCCGTGCCAGGGGCTGGTGGAGTGGGGAAGTCTAAGTGCCTGGGTGGAACTTGGAAATGGAGAATGGATTGTAAGGCAGTTGCCAGGCAAGCGCACCACCAAAGTACAACGCCTAAATATGAGAGTAAGAGAGCTGGACTTGCCGTTCTGTGGGCTTCTGCAGCAAAGTCCAGGCCCTATCTCTCTAGTCAGTGAGGAAAGCCAAGTCCCACACTGTTCTGGGGAAGCCCACGCACCAGCCAGCTGCCTGACCTGTCTTGCTCATGGCTGAGGGCAGGCTGACCCCAGAGCTGCGTGGGATTTCCTTCCTGTAAATGTGGTTTTTCATGAAGCAAGTGAAACCCACAAAGGCATGTTGAAAAACGCTGCCTATCAGAAGGGAGAACAGACTGGTGTGGGGCCCTCGGAAATAGCCCCTGAGATCTGTGGTCTCCACTGGACTTGTCCTGTAACCTGACACCACTGCAAGGAGTCCAGGACCTAGTGGAGGTGTGTGTGTGTGGGGGGGGAGGCAGGGGGACAGTCCTTCATGAGTAGATGGATTCCTCTCCTGGGAAGGCACGTTCTCCCGAACTGGTTCCCTGAGAGGCTGTTACAAAGCTAGGTGGCTGTCTGCAGGTCTCTCCCGTGGCACACCCCTGCTGACCTCTCCAGTTTCCAGCCACAAGGTGAAGCAGCACGTGGCCTTACCATGGCTGAGTGGATGACCACACCAGGCTTTTGGACTTTGCAGCTACCAGTCATGAGCTGAATAAACCTTTCTTTGTAGGTCAGCCAGTCCCGGTATTCTGCTATAGCAACAGAAACAGACGGGTTCACACAGACAGGGTCATGCCCCACCCCCTTCATCCTCACCACAGACAGGGGCTACTTGAAAGATGATGAAACTGAGGCTCAGTTATTCCACATTCCCAGGTAGGAAGCTCTGGGCCTAGGGGTCTGTCCCAGCACTGACTCCATTACATGCGCCTCTTCTCGTATCTTCACTGAGTGTGTGCAATAATTGCACATCAGTGACCTTGAGGACTTCCATCAAATCACAGTGGGCTTTACAGATCCCACTCCTCTGCTGCAGTCAGAGGGGGCTGGAGGCTTCCGAGTCAGCCCAGCGGGCCAGGCTGCACTGGGGGCAGCCCTGCATGAACGTGGGGACAAGAGGTGGACTCTGCCTCAGAGCAGGTGCCACGCTGCAGGCGATGAGTGAAAACGCCAGCTGAGGTTCGCTTGGCTGAGGACACAGACACAGTGCACGCTCCATCCTGGCCTGGGTGCTGGCCCCTCGAGCCTGGTACCCACTGAGAACTCGCAGGTGAACAGCCATGGTGGGCCAAGCTGCCTACAGTTCTTGGTTCTCTCTGCAGTTAGCATCTGTCTTTCACAAAACCCAACCGTCTCGCCTCAGGTGGTTGGGAAAACCCTTCCCCACTGCTGGAACAGCTGACTGCACGCAGGCTGACTTAATTAACACAGTGCTTTATTTGCGTTTCTCATTAAACGCAGCAGCAGCTCCTGCCAGCGTGTCCTTGCTGGGCCCACCTAGGCTGGGTCTCATCCCAGACCTGAGCGCAACTGGTGGCCTGACCGGGGCAGAAACAGTTAGTTACCTGGGCTGGGGCCTCTGGGGGAACGTGGTCTCCCAGTGACTCAGCGTGTCATGGGTCATGGACACTGTTCCAGGCAGGCAAGACTCTGAAAGCCACAGCGCGCCGGAGCTGCCCCAGACTGGGGAGAGAAGCCCTCGGCCAGGGCTGTTTGTTTAGGACACTGGAGAAGTCCCAGAGACGGGTGGTGCTGACGGCCACACACCGTGAACGTGCTCAGTGCCACAGGACCTACACTTCTGACGGTCACGAGGACAGATTTCATGCCATGCACGCTGTACAACAATCGCGAAGTCAAAGTTAACACACGTACGGTGTTAGCACCCCCAGGCACACAGTAGGTGCTCAATGGACGTTAGAGGCTGGTGCTGTGATGAAAGGACCTTTAGAGGTCATCTGGCCCATCTCCTTTGTTTCACGAAGAAGGAAACTGAGTCCCAGAGAAAGTGGTCCGCTCGAGGTGAGGCGGAGCGGTGACGGGGATGCTGGGCCCATGGGATGCTGGGCCCACTGGCCTCAGCCCTCGCTTACCCACGCTAACAGCAGAGGCAGAGTTTGCTCAGTGGGAGCAAGCATGGGAGAGTGTGCACTTTCCTTCTTTTTTTTAAAATTAGAATAGAGTTTTATTTAGCTCACAGTTGGGAGTCCAGTGGTCCTGGGTCAACCAGCGAGGTTACAATAGAATACAGCACAGGTTCTTAGTGGAGCGGCTGGCCATAAGTTTCTGAGTGCACCTTCTAACGCTGAGTTATTTTAGTTTCAATTATGTCCGAGGGCATGTGCACTTGCCAGAAGGGAGAGAGGAGGAAGCACCTCCCTCCCCCAATGGGGCATGGTCATGCTGCAATCTCTTCTCCATTTCTCCACTCTGCTGGGATGATGGGCCCGAGATCTGAACTGTGTGGTCAGCCATGAGGGATCTGGATGTCTTAACAACCACGCCATGGAGCTGGCCTGCTAATGCTGCTGCTTACGTGTGCACCAGCCCGTCTCCTCCATCAGATGAAGAAGGCCTCTCTTCTTACTCTCCCTCACACCGTTCTTACTCTCCCTCCCTCCGCTCTCCACACTGAGGCTAGAAGGCAGCGCCTGGGGCTAAGATGGTGGGAGGCTCCTTTTCTTGTTGCCACAGCCAGTGAAGCAAAGGTCTCTTGAAAAGAAAATGGCTGGTCCCAGGAGATGGGGGCGGGTGGAGGGAAGAGTTTGACTTCAGGAAGACTCTAGATCACTCAAGAAGGTCGGTGAAGGCCTCCGGCCTCCCTGAGGGCCGACAGGCGTGTGCTCTCCCCATAGATGTAGCCTCTGTACCCATTTCCTTGAGAGCAAAACTTCATCTTCTGTTCTAAGAGAAAAGTAGGAAAGAGCAGGGTTTTCTGTTGGTTCCAGAGGCTCGGGCCAGTTAGGATCCACCGAAGGATTCATTTAAAAGTAGGGAGGTGAGGGGCCAGCTGGTGGTATGGTAGTTGAGGTGTTGGACTCTCACACAGTCAACCACAGTTGGAGGCCTAGACTCAGCGGCTTGAAAGTCAAGACAGGGGCGTGTGTATGCGCACCCCAAATCCTGAACAGAGATTGGAGGAGAAGGGATCGCGGTGCAATCATCCCCCATGAGGGGGGGTTTCCTATTTTCCCTCTCTCTGTCTCCCTCTGGCAAATGCACACCCCTACGGAAAAATCCTAAAAAAAAAAGGAAAGGAAAGTAGGAAGGGGAGGTGGGTGCAGAAGCTCAGGTAGAGAGCCAGCTGCTTCCACCTGGGACGGGCCAATCGCCAAGGACAAACCGGTGCCCCCTGAAAGAGAAATCCCATCAGAGACTTTGGACACAGTGGTACTCACAGACTGTACTCGTGCCACCTAAAAGCCTAGAAAGCTGGCTCTCACTCTAGCCAGTGTAGACCATCTTGACTTCACTTCGTCTAGTCACCCATGGGCCAAACTAGGTAACACAGCTCAAAAATGATTTGCTTCAAAGTGGCCATGACCCGAGTAAGCACGTGAGCTCCCAGCACACCTGTGCAACCTGGCTCCTGCTACGCTGGCATCCTCTGGTCAGTCAGGACTGCCTTGAATTAGGTTAAAGAAGCAGAGACCAGCTTGAACGGGTCCGGCCTGCTCAGACTCAAGCCAGCCAATGGCAGAGGGAAGCGGGAAGCGACAGTGATCAATCACCTGTGTGTGTCGAGCCCCGAGCTCGGGGCCTCCCCACATTTTCTCATTTAATCTTCTCAACAGCCCAGAGAGCTGAGCATAATTAGCCCTCATTCCCAGAGACAGCGTGACTTGCAGAAGATTCCGTATCTATGAAGCAGCCGAGCAGAGATGTAAATCCCGGCCAAGGCTGTCCGCCTCTCTTTCTCCTCTCCATGTGCTGTTCCTCTCGGAACAGTAGGGCTGGGGCTTCCTCTGGTGTGCGTGTATCTGACCGAAGGGGCGAGGGGGAGCTCTGAAAGCATCTGGAACATTTAAACATTTAACCTCCCTGGATGGAAAACAGCAACGGACTCCATCACGATCATCGACAGCTACGATCATTTCTGGTGGATTAATGAGAACATCTGGATGGGATTCCTGGCATGGGGTACAGCTCTGGGACCATTCATTCTCCAAACCAAACTTACTTAAAATGCTCGTTGCCTGAGAAAGGCTCAGGGGAAGCACGTGTATTATTTTTGAGTGAATTTCCAGAGAGGGGGGTTATACGCTGTCTAGACGCGCCACGCCGTCAAGGAAGGAGCAGGCCGTGCCAAGAAGCAGGAGGCAGAGGGGCTCGGCTCCATATTTGGAGACAGCACTTGGCCTTGTCTATCCATTCTTGCTCAGGGTTCAGGAGTTAGCCGACCCGGGGTGGCCTCTGGTCCCCAGCACCGAGGTCCCCTGAGTGGCCACAGAGTGGTCTCACAGGTGGGTCAGACCAAAGCACACGGTTCCTGGCACATCTGTGCTTGTCTGGCCAAGGCGTAGGTATCTGAGCCCAGTGGCCAGTCACACCCCACAGTACATGCCTTCCTCGCCACAGGACACTTGCACGGTGTGGACTAGGCCAGCCCATAAACTCGGGCCCTGTGGTGGACTCACTCGGGAGCTGGCTGAGCCACTCACTAGGTCTGGGCTACCCAATGGTTCACTCCAAATTGTGCTCCTGGGATCATGGGTTCCCGGGAAGCCCAGACGTAGGGTGGGAGGGGAAGAGAGAGGACTTCTCAGCACCCTTGCAGTGAGCCCGTGAAGGACTCCTTCCTGAAAAGCTCACATGCCTCAGTGCCACCACGCACTGGGGACTCAGACTGGCTCACTTCAGCACATTCAGGGTAGAAGTGAAATTCAGGAGGCCAGCTAAATCTGAATTTCAGGTAAACAACAAATAGCAGGTTAGTATAAGCCATCGTTAGTCTGAAAACCACTGTGCATCTGGAACTCGAATGTAACGAGGCCTCCTGGATTTATTTTTATTTGAGAAACCCGGCAATCCTAAGCTAGTAGAATGGTCTGTGAGTTTCTGGGTAAATTGGCTACTTTCTCTCCTTTAGCTGTATCGGTCTTCAAATATTTTGTCCCATGAAGCCCTTCAGCTTGCACCGAGCCCAGACTTAACACATTCTGGCGTCTTGAGTCATATTTTTTCATCATTCTTTCTTATGTTTATTTTTCTAATCTCTGACCGTCTGCCTTTCTAGTCTCCAAGCTCTTTGCTTTTCTTTTCTACTAAGTCTTATTTATGTTAGGTATCTTTTTCTGCATCTCTTATTCCCTCCTTTTTAGTCTTTCTGTAAGACTGCTGGGCAGATGTTCAGGCAGTCGACGAAGAACAGCCTGCCTCGGTTGGATGGGCCAGAATCCTGGGGTCAACATCGAGTGAGTCATCTACTAATAACCAGGCTTGTGGCAGAGGAGCCTGTGGTCCAAACCCGGGGCTCGGTCTGTGTGCTGTAGCTCTGAGTGTGTGTGCGCGTGTGTGCGTGTGTGTGTCCGTGCGCATGGGGAGGGGCGGCAGCTCACCTGCAGAGAGCAGAAGGCCTGGGTGAAGGGGGGCATCCGGACCAGGTAGGAGGCGACGATGATGGCTGAGGAATAGTGGGTGTAGTAGTGACACTGGACCGTCATGTCCCCTGCAAGGAAAGTGCACACCTGGAAGTGACTTCTCCATCCGTGCTGGTGCGGGTGACAGACACACAGGGACACTGGCTTAAGAGCAGCATTGATGGTACAGTCACTGGCATTTGGGAAGTGAGGCGCCCCAAGGAAAAGCCCCCCGGCTGTAAGGGCTCAGGTGGCAGGCGAATGCGGCAAGACCGTGAAGTGAAGTACGATGGACAGAGCCTGGGGACCAGGTTCTAGAGCTCAGCAACACAGGCTGTGCCACTGCGAGGCTGTGCCCCCAGCGAGTTGCTTACACTCACGGAGTTTCCTCCTTCCCTGTGAAATGCAGTATTGTACGTGTGAACATGGGTTGGCCTGTGCCTAGCGTGTGAGAAGCTGAGGGAACGTTCTTTCCCCAAGCACTGCCTGCGCCCAGGGTGGCGCTGTCAGCCCTCAGCCCTCAGCAGCCGTCTCTGTCGGGCTGCATATCGGAATCACCTGGGTTCTGCCACACCACAGAGTTCCTCAGCCAGATCTGGAAAGGTGGAGCCGGGACACTGGCATTTCTTACATGCTCCAGGTGGCTCTTCTATGCACTCAGGTGCTAAGCGCTAGGTTAGAGTACTCTGTTCAGATGTACCCATTCATAGGCAAATGACCACCTTGCCCATCTAAATTGTTCCCAACTGTCCTGTTCAGGCATTTAGATGAATAGTATTGCACAAAAACTTGAGTGGGGTTTACCCACCTTCGGTCTTCTCCACTTCTTTAAACCGCTGCATAAATTTCAGCTTCCTTTCCTTGGTCTGGGCTCCCATGGGCTTCGACAGATCCCGGAAAGTCTTGGGATTCGTCAAGTTCAACACCTAGAAGGCAGATGTGCAGCTGGAGTTAACTCCCCAACGCTCGGGTGCCCCAAGACTCATGCTCTTTAGTTTTATGGTTCTCTTTATTGGTTTATGGTCATTTGGTCTGACCCCCCTCTGGTGATTAGCTGGCGCAGAGGGCTTTTATGGCCCCAGAGCCAGTGATCCGCAAAGACATCATCGGGGCGAGATGGAAAATAAGAGGAGGGGAAGATTGAGTTCACGCTGAACCTGTTCCAAGTTGACCCAAATCAGAGCATGGCCACCAGGTACTGAAAAGAGACTTTCAAAAGAATTCTCGTTGTCTATAAGGCAGTTAGTGCCTACCCTCATGGAGTGATTTACTTCAGTACTTCAGGGTCCTTGTTCAGAATCAAACTGCTGGCATACGAAGTTGTGTGTTTTGAAAGGACCTGAGGGACCTTCCTCATTCCTCAGGCCAACAAATCCATGCAGTGCTCACCCTCCCACTACCCTCAGGAACCCCGCAGTGGAGAACTGAGAAGGTTCAGGGCCAAGCGTCTATGGAGAGGCTTCTTTTCAGTGGAGATGGTGAGTGGGACTAGCGTGTCTTTTCAGAAAGGTGTTCCTTTCTACTCTCTCCCTCACCAGCAGTGAGTCACCACAGCGCCCCAGAGGGGCACCACCCTCTCAGTCACTGCAGCTCCCCTGGGGGGCGGGCACCACCCTCCCAGTCACTGCAGCTCCCCTGGGGGGCGGGCACCACCCTCTCTGTCACTCCAGCTCTCCTGGGGGGTGTCGGGTACCACCCTCTCAGTCACAGCAGGAGCCGGGTGGGGATCCAGGTGAAGCAGTCCTTCCTAAGACCTCAGCGAGTGCTGGCAGGGCCAGGCAGAGACCACGCCAGTTCAGCCGATGTTGCTGGGTCAGAATGGGTCATAGCTGCCAGCTCTCCTACTTTCCTAAAAGATACTAAAATCTAAATTTTTAGGAGACATCTCCTAATTTTTAAATCTTGGTTAAGTAATGACAAATTTAAATATAGAGTATGAATATAACCAAAAGAGCTGGTAAACCACCACTTTGAAACCTGGGAGTTAAAGCTGAAATTTTGTTTGTGTTTGAAATGCTTCATCCATGTTTTAATGTGTTGGCTGCATTAAATGTCTTAAGTGGGGGCTGGGGCTCAGAAAAGACTAAGCCCCCCTCCCCTGAATCCTGGGGCGGTAGGCAGGACAGGCCAGGCAGGTCCGAACCAGTGCCCCGGTCACCTGTCCTTCACTCAGGCCCAGAGCCCAGCGGGGGCACAGGCAGCCTGACCAGCCGTGGTGCTTCCCTTCCTCCTTCCCCTACTTGCTGAGGCTCAGGGCAGAGGCCCAGAGGCCAGCGAGCTGGTCTGCCATCCACCTCTGCTTTGGCCGCGTGATTCAGGGCAGATCCCAGGTGAGGCCTGGACCGGACCCACTGACTCAGGCACCAAAGTCAAGCTCCGCTCTCTCTCTGCCTCCGTCTCTGTGTCCCTGTTTTCCTCTCTCTCCTCCTTGCTCTCTCTGCACACGCCACACCTAGGAGCACAGTCCATGCTCCGCCTCCCTGTGCCAGCGCCAGCGTCGGCCTCTGGCAGCTTCTTGGCAGGTGAGTCCAGCTGCCTTCACTGTGGAGAGATGCCAGGGAGCCCCCGGACTAATATTGGCAATCAAGCCGGTCGTGACCACTGCACAGGCGGAGCCAGGACAGGAGCCCTGGCAGCCAAGCTCCCAAGGCCACCGTGGACTCAAAGAGAGCCGAGCACCGAGCAGCCTTGAGTCCCAAGGAGCTGGTGCAGGTTGCCGAGCTGCTGAGCAGAGACAACTCCGCACGCTGACGTCAGGCCGTCCGTGGTGCCCGCTGACGTCAGGCCATCCGTGGTGGGCAGGAGAACCCAGCACACCCATGGTAGCCCCGCTGTGAGCACCTTACCTCTGAGCTGTAGTCTGCGAGGACCCAGGGGAACACCGGGTACTGCATGTAGTCGTTGTAGGTCCTCCCGGCCAGTGTGTTGAGGTACATGAGATACTCAAAATTGCTGATGTCCCTTCTCTACCGGAAGAGACAAAGAGAACAAACTGAACACAGGCAGCACCCTCCTGAGGCCACGGGGCTTGGGTGTCCCGACCCTCGGCCCTCAGCAGGGCACCCTGGTCTAGTCCTGGGCTGAGGGCAGGTAGGCGGCCCCCAGGCTGTTTCCCCAAGTCTGTGCTTGAGCCCGCAGCACCAGGTCAGGGAGAAACACCAAGTTCAGCGTGAACTGAGCAAGCGTGGCCGGGAAAACAGCAGTTCTGCAATCCAGAGCCCAGGAGGAGGATCGTCGGTACTAGCTTTCAGACCTGACGTGAGCACGAATGCTGCGGGGCCCTTTCTGCCAGGCTTTTCAGTTAGACACCTAGGCCGGGGTCCTGGCCGTCATAGAGACAGACGCCCTCGGCAGGGCTGGACCGGCTGTCCTCTGCGCCTTGGGCAGCTGCCTCCCCTGCTCCTGCCTGTTGGGACAGCGCTCACTCATAGGGACCCTCTGCGTTGTGATGAAAGGCCACGACGGAGACAGCACTGGGGGAGTGTGGACGAGGGCCACCCGGCGAACGCGTGGTCCAGTGGTGTCGTCTCTTAACCGGGACTGCTCGCTAGGTCACCTCCTTGGCCTGCTGCTTGAGAGGCTTTAGATGTGAGTGACTGAGAGCGACCTTCTCACTGCCCGTGTTCTCCAGGGCTGGCCCCTCGGGGTCCCCGTGCTTCGCTGAGGAGACTGGGCAGATGTCGGCTCCCCTGGGCTGGCAGCCACGTGTGTCCGGAAACAGGAACTGCACTCCTGCCCCTCCTACATGTGCACATTTATAGCATTTCTACAGATAGGGTGTGTGCACAGAGAGAGGCACCTGAAGTCCACACGTGCACACACAGGCACATGCGTGCACACACACATACACAACTGCTTGCTCCCTAGCTCTGACTCCAGTGCTCAAGAGTTTCCTCCTATCACTGGGCTAGTGCCGGGGCATCTTGGTAAATTAACAGAACAAGCCCCCTCTTGGTTAACCGTGCACGTCCTCCCCCTACTGTGGCCTGGGCTATATTCTGGTTGGCATT
>NW_006159696.1:114886-152723 GCF_000334495.1 Tupaia belangeri chinensis
TCCTGGAAGTTTCTGTCTGGAGGAGCCACCGTACCTGCCACCTCTGCAGCATTGTCCTGTCGAAGCTGGCGTGTCTCCTGTGAACGAAAACCGTGGCGGTGATGAAATATCCCATGCGTGGAAAATGGGGGAGAGATGGGGAGCGGTGGGGCTCTGCGGGGTCAGTCATTCAGGAAAGACACGGACTTTCTACGGCACACGGTGGCCATCCAAGGCCACTGTGATGAGACTATTGCCGGCCCTTGCTCCCCCCGACCCTGCCACGAAGGTCAGGTCGTGGCAGTCACTGTCCCTGTTTCAGGACAGCAGGACATGCTGCTGCCTGAGCACGGCCCGGGAGTCTCGGGACGCACAGAAGCAGAATCCGGGCCTCACTCTCAACCCCGGTCACACGGACTTCCCGCAGCCATGCCTCAGCCTTCTTTGCCCGTTCCCCTTTGCATGACACGTGTGCATGATATATGCATGTGGTAAAAAAAAAGGTGCAAACGATATGGAAAGCCACGGAATAGTGTCCAGACCACTGCTCCCACTCAGGAAGGGTCTATGGTTAACAGTTTCCAGTGAATTGTCCCATGCGCCTGCCTACATGCTTACGTAGTTCTTCAGAATGATCATACATGGGGCATGTTACGTAGATATTCAGTTGTATATATACATTATATATATTATACACACACCGTTCTCCACGGGCTTCTCTTCCCCGACAACAGCCCTGAAGACCAGCCCCCATCATGTTCACTTCTACGCTACCATTCACCTTCGCACGGGTGGGTCATAACCCTCGGGCCTGCCCGTGGCCAGCTTTGCACGAACGATGCTCCCACAGCCACCTCTGGACATGACCCTCCGGGTTCTTCTGTGAGTGTAGCTGAGGTGGGTCCAGCCCTGCTGCTCTTGCACTTAAGGCCGGCCCACAGCTCAGCGTGACATGCAGAGGGAGTGGGGTCCCACGTGACCGACCACGGTCTGAATCTAGCCCCGTAGCTTGAATCACTAGGTACACGTGCACACGCCCCAAATCGTGGCGAGCTGGAGAAATGGAGGAAAACACCTGCAGAGATCATACCCCCTTTCTTTCTCTCCCCGGTGAACACATGCCCTCTGGCAATTGAAAAAGAAAAAAAAAAAGAGAGAGAAAAAGAAGTGTAAGCATTTTAAATTTTGCTGCATGTTGCCGAACTGCCCTCTTAAAAGGCCATACTTGAGCTAACGTGTGGCTTGGTGGTAAGGCAGGATATGTGGTTCAAGCCCTGGATCTGGCAGCTTGAAAAACACCCTAGGTCTGCATGCACGTCTGTCCAAAAGTCCTGCAAGGAGGTGAATGGGGGTATTTTCTCACTGTACTACTCTCTCTTTGTCTCTCCTTGTCTCTCTCTGGAGAGGACACACGTAGTCTGGCAAAAATTAAAAACAAAAAGTGGTATACTAGAGGCCAGATGTGGCACAACAGTCAAACCTGGTCCTCTCTGAGGCTGATCTACATGGGAACATTCCAAGTTCTTGTCCCAAGGCTTCCCTGAGCATGTAGGGTGGACGTGTGCCCACGACCCTGGGCTGGCTGAGGCTGGACAGGCACTGTGGAGTCAGGACGCCATGAAGGGTGCTGTATCGCTGTCTCTCTCTCACTCATGGGAAAAATATAAGTAAGCTGAATTTTTTTAAAAAAAAGGCTGTACCAATTTACACTTCTACAATTAAAATATAGCTACAGAGGGCCAGCAGGTGGCAGGTGGGTCAGGTGATCCCACAGAGCTGCCTCCACAGTGCAGCCCTGGACCTGGACGCTTGAAAACCATGCTGAGGACATGTGCGTGTGCCTAAAATCTTGAGAGGAGTAGGGATTGTGATGTGCGTGTGCCTAAAATCTTGAGAGGAGTAGGGATTGTGGTGGGGCCATCCCCTTGGGTGATGATTTCTCACTTTCCCTCTCTCTCTCACTCTCCAGAACCCTATAGAGAGAAAACACTTAAGAAAGAAAGAAAGAAAGAAAGAAAGAAAGAAAGAAAGAAAGAAAGAAACCTGGTCCTCTCTGAGGCTGATCTACATGGGAACATTCCAAGTTCTTGTCCCAAGGCTTCCCTGAGCATGTAGGGTGGACGTGTGCCCACGACCCTGGGCTGGCTGAGGCTGGACAGGCACTGTGGAGTCAGGACGCCATGAAGGGTGCTGTATCGCTGTCTCTCTCTCACTCATGGGAAAAATATAAGTAAGCTGAATTTTTTTAAAAAAAAGGCTGTACCAATTTACACTTCTACAATTAAAATATAGCTACAGAGGGCCAGCAGGTGGCAGGTGGGTCAGGTGATCCCACAGAGCTGCCTCCACAGTGCAGCCCTGGACCTGGACGCTTGAAAACCATGCTGAGGACATGTGCGTGTGCCTAAAATCTTGAGAGGAGTAGGGATTGTGATGTGCGTGTGCCTAAAATCTTGAGAGGAGTAGGGATTGTGGTGGGGCCATCCCCTTGGGTGATGATTTCTCACTTTCCCTCTCTCTCTCACTCTCCAGAACCCTATAGAGAGAAAACACTTAAGAAAGAAAGAAAGAAAGAAAGAAAGAAAGAAAGAAAGAAAGAAAGAAAGAAAGAAAGAAAGAAAGAAAAAGAAATACAAATTGAACCAGTGATCCATCTGGCAAGAGAGAGTTGAAAAGCAGCATAGCAGGATGCAGGAGGCACCTGAAGCCTTCCACTCAGCAGGGCCTTAGCCTCCACGGTGTCCCTCAGCCTCCACGGTGTCCCTCAGCCCCTTTTCCAGTTCCCGTTTCTTTCCCCTCTGCCTTCCTGAGACTCTCCTACTCCTAGGACTGCATCTTTGCCCAGGGTGTTTCACTAAACCAGACCCAGCCAAGCCAAACCAAACCACTCCTCGCTCCACCCACACCCTCTGCCCACTCTGTTCTGGAGCCCAAGACCCTGTATCCTACGTGTCCTCTATGCTCTGTCTGCATGGACTATGCCAGGACCCCGCAGGCCTCTGGACAGGGCCCAGCTGCCCAAGCGCCCCAGCCGGCGTAGCCTCTTCCTCTTCCCATTGGCCCCTGTTGAGCATTCGCCCTGGGCCCCCATCCCTCCACGTTCACTTCATAGGCAGATGTTCCATGAGCGGAAAGCATCTCCCAGGCTCAGGGTCACTCCTCCCAGCAGAGAGCCACCTGCTTGGTCCCCTTGTAACCAGGCAAACGATGACAACAATGAGAGGCAAAACGTTGGCAGTTTGACTGTTTTCGATCTCAAAGGCTTCAGTGAAGATGGAGTTCTCCTGCTGTTGGTTACCCTGCAGCCCACGCCATCCTGGAGAGCGGCTGCTGTCAGGGTCATACACAAGGGCAGGGCCCAGGCTGGACACAGGGAGGGTCTCTGCCTTGACCAGGACACATGCTGAGCCTCACAGAGCCACCAGCATATGGAGTGGGTGTGGGAGACCTGCTAGTCTTCCACTCTACTTTAGACTTTGAAAGGGGGTGAGAACAGGGAAGCCAAGGGTTCCTGCTCTGGACCAGGAAATGAGGCGACCTCTGCTATCCTCCTTTCAGAGAGGTTCTAGAATTTTGCCTGTGGTCGTTTGTGAGGTTGCCATCGGTGGAATGGTGTGCAGGAGGAAAAGGCATCTCACCATCCCCGCCCTCGTTTCATCAGCTATGAGCTCCAAGGAAGACCTCTCCTTCCAGAACCATCAGAGAAAGACACCGTCACCAGAGGCGATAAGACACCTTGCCCAACGTGAGCTCTGTTTTAAAAAGTATTTTAAAATTATATTAATCTGGGGACAGTTATAGAATTCTTGAAGTGGTTTCTATGAATTTTGTAAATATCTGGTAATTAGCTAAAAGTATTTTTAATAGTTGACAAATTGCATTACCCATCATTATTATGTAGATTTTATTAATAGATGAAGACAAGAGGCCAGAGATGGCTCTTGCTTTCACAATCTCCCCTGAGGTCTGGGAAAGGCACGGTAGGAAGGAGTCAGGTTTGGGGGTCAAGGAAACCTGGATCCAATTCTCCCTCTACACTTGATTTGGGGGAGGTCCCTGGCAAGACCCCAGCCTTCTGTGAACCACTGTTACCACATCCCTCCCATGTCTGCCCACTCCTGCATGGGAGTGCGGGGACAGCAAGTGGGATTCCGGGCCTGGAAAAGGAGAGTGCAGGGGTGGCATGGGTGTGTTCTGGCATGTTCTCGAGTTCAAGAGCAAGGGCTAGTCTTGTCTGCTCTGGGGGGAAGAGGATGTCTTGGAAGTCTGTGCCTGCTCTGGCCAAGGGAGTCTCCAGCGTGCAGTGAGCATGAGGCACCCTGGGCATCTGCTGAGGTGTCTGCCGAGTCATAGGGCAAGAGTCAGAGCCCTTGGGCAATTTGCAGTCAAGCTGGGTTGAACAGAAGAACTCAAAGCCAGTGACGCCTAGCAAGGCCATCCTGTGTAGCCTGAGGTGGTCGTGGCTGGGTGCCCCACAGAGACGGTGGGTGCTGAGGGACTTCCCAGGTGAGAAGCCCATCTCTAAACCCGGACATTTGGGTGGTTGGCAGCGAGATTCAGCTCAAAGCCTGCCTTGTTTCCAGCAGTGACAGTGGCCCATGCTGCTGTGTTTTCAGTCAAATCTATGTCCTCTCTCCCCAAAGTGCTTTAGAAGCTGGAGTGCCACTGCCACTGCCTTGGGGCCTCTCCACCCGTGTGCTGCAGTGTCAGTGCCTGTGGTTTGGTCCTGGTTGTGCTTTGGTCAACTCTCTCGGACTGGCTTCCCAGACTAACACCCCACTGTCTCCTGAGTGGGCAGCATGAGGAGGCAGCTGGGGGCATCCCCAGAGCTCCCTGTTCCTGGAGGGGCTGGTGGAGCGGCCTACAGCTGAGCCTTCAGAGGTGCTGGCTTACCCCCAGACTGAGGGGGCTCTGGCAAGGGGTTCACCTGGCCGCAGGCTGTACCCTCAGCCCAGGAAGGAACTGGGGGTCTCAGCCCATCCTCTCCTCACCTCTGGGACTAGGAGGCTAGCCTAACCCTAACCTGCAGACGACTGCGGAGGGCTGCACCAGACGCCCCTCCAAACCTCGCTGCCTGTCCAAATTCTCCCTTGCTGTTTATTTGGAAGACAGTCATGAGGACATGGTGACACTCATTGGTGAGTGACCAAGGAATCTGAGTCCTGAGCTGAGAGGTGTCAGGAAAACACAAACCATAAGAAGAAAACATGTTCATCTTGGCAAAACATGACTGGAAACCCAGGCCTGCTCAAGACTTGGGCTCTTCCTCAGGATGGAGCAGCTGACCTGAACAGCCTCTACCTGGGCAAGGCTCCTGAGACCGGAACACCTGCTGGACGGTGCCAGGAGACACCCAGAGGGGGTGAAGTCTAGTGGGAAGCCCAGGCTTTGGCATTAGTAACACCTCCCCTTTTTTTCCTTCTCAGAAGCAAATTCAGATTAGCTGGGACTCTGCATTTTCAGACCTAAGTAGCAGCCAAGGGGAATCCACAGCCAGCTATTTTCTTTCAAACTGGAGATTTCCCTTCAGGTTACTGAGGTATTGATTCTGTGATAACTTCCTATCTTTCTCCATTTCCCTAACATAAAATCTCACATGTGGTTCTAAACCTAATAATGACACTCAGCAATTGTGTAATCTACTACTTGCAAAGACTTTTTGCCTATTGTCTAATTTTCACAAAGACCCACTGACACAATCACTATCTGCAATTACATAGGAGTAAATGGAGTGTGGAGCCAGGGACTCTGCAGAGACCAGTGGAGTGTGAGATTTATTGCTGGTTCCCCCGGTCACCTAAGGCCTGGCACAGAGCAAGTGTCCATGAACACTGGACACATGAAGCTGTTGAAGCACCTGGCAGGAGCAGACGTTGACCAAGGGCCCTGACTTTGGAGACCAGGCTCTTTTCTCTGAAGGGAAAGAAAAAAACAAAGCAAGCAAGAAACAATAAACATGGAAACCTTAGTCCTGATTAAACAAAAAGCCATCTTTCTTACCAATTAGTAGTTGGCCCGTGTTTGAAGGCATTCTGTTAAAAAATGTGATTTAGTAACTTTTTCAAATGATTATGGCATAACCATACCATAACATGAGGTTGCAGATGGACTTAAAGTCTGGAAGTTCATATAATATGTACAACGTTACCTCCAGGTACCGAAATTATGAATGGTTTTGATTTGTACGAGGTTTTACATATTTACATTTTAAACCGTATTTATTTTCTTACATATTTTCTTGTTTAAAACATTGACTTTGTATTTTCTTATCTGTGTTTTATGATTTTTACATTATTCATTTTACTGATTTAAACTGTGTATTTTTATGTATGTTCTAATTAGAAATATACCAGGTAGTAAAATTTGGAATAATTTAAAACTTTCTATTGATTTTTATTTGCTAATTTTATTCAAAGCCACTTACTGTATAAACTAAATGGTGTGCATTATTTTATATGGGGCTAGAAACATGAAATCATGGTGGTGTTCACGTATTTTAAATGTTTTAGCTAACTCTATCTCTAATGATTAATTTTATTTTTAAAAATTTCTTTCATTTTACCTTTTTGGCACTTTCCAAAATTGTTATTGTCTAGATTAATCTTGGATTTAAAATGATATATCTTTTTTTTTTTCCCCATCTAAACTGCATTTAATAGAGCTCCCTGGGCTGTTGCATGGAGAGCACTTTGCAGGCATCTTTTCCAAGGCTGGCTTTAGAAGGATTATTTTTCTTTATTACATTTTTTTTGTTTCTTTAAATTTACATGTAATCACTGTACATCTTTGCAATGTACAAAAAAGTTTTCCCCAACATGAATGCAATGCATATCAATCACTTGTTTATTTTTAATTTGCCTCTAAGTGAAAAAAGTGACCATTTTTATTTATTTCTGTATCTCTATTTTCTAATTTTTCTATGATGTTAGTTTATTATCTGCATACTAATTTTTGGGTTTTTTTTGGAGAGGTTTTTGCTATAGGGCATGTGCACTCGCCAGAAAGACAGAGAGAGACAGACAGAAAGCGAGAAATCACCCCCCAGAGGGGATGGCCACGCCACAATTCCTTCTCCTCCATTCTCCTCTCAGGATCTTGGGCACGCATGCACACGCACCCGGCGTGAGTTTAAGTCACCGGGTCCAGAACTCGAACCGCAGTCAACTACATGGGAGTCCAGCAACATAGCCATTATGCTAACTGCTGGTCCCTCTGCATACTAATTTTAATAATTAAGTGATTTTACTAATTTTTCTCAATTTTCAGGAGTTTAAGATAAAAAAAATACTGAAAAAATACTCTAAATGCATAAATATATTCATTGAAGTCTCATTAATGATAGCGCCAAAATGGAAACAAGGGCAAACAAGCCCCACCAGGGCCAGTACCGTATCGTTACCCCAGACGTAGGTTTTAGAGCCTACATGTCGGCATGTTACACATACCACCCGCCGAGGACAATGACCACAGGCCCTGTGATTTTATCAGCACGCCCAGCTCCGCTGATTTCAGAGTGTGAAAAGAGGCCCAGCCTGGGGGCCACAGGCTAGCTCGCAGAAGTGCAGCCCTGCAAGCCACGTGGTCACCCCCGGAGTGGAGTCCCTTAGTCCTCCTGAAAACGTGCTGGGCGAGTGGAGGGCTGGGAAGGGGTGGAGTGAGAACCCTCAAGGGTGCCTCTCTCTCTCTCCTCTCTCTCATGAATAAAATAGAAATAAATAGAGTAAAGCCAGGGTAAAGAGAGTGCAAAGAGAAAGAGAACTGCATGAAATGCTTAAATCCAAATAAAACACAGTCTTCTCAAAAACTAAAAAGCGGGAAAAAATGATTGGACACATAAGAAGGAAGTCGAATGATACTTTGTGGGACTGGATGTTCCTGAAGTTAGATGTGTCCCTTAAAAGGGACACAGGTGGCTTTCCTGCTGTAGCAAGTGCCATGCCAGGTGGTTGCCATGGAAGCCGCTTTGCCTGCTCCTCTAACCCTCTGGACAAGAGGGCTGGGGAGCCCTGAGAAAAGTCCCGCTGCAGGAATCACTGGGATGGGATTGGTCTGCCTGGAGGATGAGCAAGGCCTGGTGGGAAGCCGTTCAGCCCGGCATCCTTTCACGTTGTGGGGCTGACGTCAGGCTATGCTAATTAACTCCAGAACGCAGTCCCTTGTTGCCTGGTGACAAAGTTTCACAGCGGAGAAGGAGAAACAACTGCTGGGGTAAGTTCTGCTCTGGTGGTGGTTCTGCATTTTTCAATTTACTTGAATTTTGCCAAACCACCACCACTTCAAACCCCCCCCCTTTTGAGTAAGCAGCTTTAGAAATGCCTGATCTCCTGGTGTGCTTTATTTACAGCCCCAGACAGGAACTAATGCATTATTTAGAAGAGAGAAAGCTGGTCCTGAGGCCCAGCCAGGAAGGGCACCTAGCAGGGGATGCAGCCAGGTCACCTAAGGTGTTTGGGGCCGGGCACGTTGGGGCGGGGAGGAGGGTGGGCCAGCGCGTCCTGGGGGTGGTGCTAGATTCTCTCTCCAAAGCCAGAGCTCCTTGAGAACTGCTGCTCTCCAGAAGTAGGTGCAGGCCAGTTACCCTCCAGGGAGCCTGGAATGGGAGTGCAAGTCCATACAGGAGGCTGAGCCACCCAGCTAACTGAGCAGGCCTCCCCGATCACTGCTAACTACGCTGAGCCTGGGCAGATCGTCCTTTGAAGTGTCTGTGGTAGATTCTGGGTAGTTGTCCTGAGCCCTAGGACCCTCAGAGCTCCAGCTACTTTGTCTGTCTAGTGGAGTTGAGAATCAACACACCAGGGAGTCTAAAGAATCACTTCTGTAAAATACCTCGCCTATGGTGGCTGGTCAGTAGAATCCATATAAGAAGGGTCTTCAAAAATTTCATAGAAAAAAACATTCTGTGGGGGCTGGCAGATGCATGAAGGCTAAGGTGCTGGATGGTTCAAGTCCCGAACCTGGCAGCATGGAGATCACACCAAGTGTGTTTGCATGTGTGCCCAAAGTCCTGAGAGAAGAATGGAGAAGGAGCTGCCGTGTGGCCGTGCCCCCTAGGGAGTGATTTCTCATTTCCCCTCTCTCTGTCTCTTTCTCTCTCTCTAGCAAGCACACACACACTGTATGTCAAAAAAAAAATTCTTAAAGAAAAAGTGCTGGGGTCAGCTGGTGGCATGTGGTTAAGGCAGCTAGATCCTACATGGTAGGCTGCATGGGAAAAGTCCTGGACCTGACAACTTGAAAAACATGCCAACACATGTGCAGGTGTGCCCAAAATGGAAAATGGAAGAGAAAGGATTGAGGCATGGCCAACCATGCTGGGGTGCTCTCTCACTTTCCCTCTCTCTCGATCTCATCTCTCCATCAAGTGCATGCACACTGTGAGAAATTAAAAAAAAAAAAAAGGCCCAGACCTCCTAAAAGTTTCAGCCGCCCCCCCATTTCTCTCTGGCTGACCCCACATACAGTCTAGGCGACTGTCCCTCCAATAGCTCACCTATCCCCCGTCTGACTCTAGAGGGCCCCTCGCCACACCCCATCCACCACGCACTGCCTTCCACTCCGGCTAGCAATGGCCGGTCTTACCAACTCCTGACTTCGACTGCCTTCCCAGGTGACAGGGACTCTTAGATGTCCACAGGCCATGGCCGCCCTGAGCACACAGCTTGCCTCGCACGGCCCTCTGTGCTTTAGCCACCCCAGTCCCTCCTTCCTCCAGCATCCAGGCACGGGCTTCTCTTCACTCCAGGGACTTTTGCGCTTCCCCAGATTTTTCCATGGGCTTCCTCTTAGCACTCAGGTCACAGCTGGCCTGGGTGTGGCCAGCTCCTCCCCACCCACCTCCTTCTAAATTAACGGCCACCTCTACCTCTGCTGAGATTCCTCCCTGGCTTTGGCATTTTCTGTTTTATTTGAGCAGCATTTATCCCAATGAAACGCTCCTTGGGTTTTTCTGGTTTGAGTTGTTTTATTGGGAGGTGGCTTTGTGCTTGAATGGGAGTTTCACAGGAAACCCAAGTGTCTGTGTGGTTCACTGCAGAGCTCTGACCTGCGAGCCAGGAAAGCTGGGAGAAAGCTAAGCTAGGAGAAAGCTGAGGCCCTGTCGAGGGCACGGGAGCTGGAACTGGCCTTATTGGGCACTCAGAATGCAATCCCTCAAATAGGACTGAACAAGGGCCTATCATACCCCAGATATGGGGGTGTCTCAGCAGACAGGGCAGACAGGCAGTCCCAAGCATGTGGAGTTTCCAGTGGGGAAGGAGAAAGTGGGGCAGAGGGTGAAAGCACAGGTAAAGCCATTATGAAGCACACTCAGGTGCTAGGCCTGTGGATAGAAGCATAGAGTGAGGCACATCAGAGTGCGTGCTGGGGGCAGTTTGCCTTATAACTGGGGACCGGGATAGATGGATTGAGAAGATGAGATTTACCCAAAACTTTAAAAAAAGTGAACAGGTCAGTCAACTAGATATCTGAGGGAAGAACCTTCTAGAAGAATGAACAGCAGGAGCTGAGGCCATACAAGGGAACATCTAGGCCTGAGTGGCTGCTGTGAAGCGAGTAGTGTGGGGGAGCCCTGTGGTCATCTGACCCTGGCTCCTGTTAGCCAAGGAGAACTCGATGGCCCTTGCTGTGACAGCAAACTCTCTGGCTGTCACATTGAGGAGGGACCACAGGGGCAAAACCAGTAGCTGGAAAACAAGCCTAGAGGCTGCTGCAAAGGTCCTGGTGAGCAACGGCGGGGAGTCAGCCCAGGGACCTGTCGGGGCGGGAAGTGCTGGGGCTCTGGACAGACTGAGTGCAAGGCCAGCAGGTTTCCTCATGGATCCAGCGTGGAGTCTAAGAGAAAGTCGGGTGGAGCCCACTTAGGCCTGTGCCTCCCCCGGACACCCTGCTGCCAGCCAAGCCAGAAAAGTTTGAGAGGCCAAGTGGTCGGAGAACTGGGGGACAGGCTGAGCTTGGTTGCCCCTCATCGTGCCAGTGCAAACGCGACCCAGTTTGGAATCGGGAGGAGGTCCAGGCCAGACACTAGAGTCAGTGGTCACTGGTGTACAGGCTCCACTTAAACGACAGCCGTGGCTGGGGCCCCATAGCAGGCAGGTGGGCTGGACAAGGGTAGACAGAGAGGAGCAAGCAGCTCAGCAAGGCCTCAGGGAGCATGTGGAACTCCAGTAACTCCCTCTCATCTCTGAGCTATTTGCACTGTCCCCTGTCCCCTGGTGTCCCCACTCAGCAGGATGGATGGACAGGATCTGGAACACGGTCACTCTTTTTGATTTTTTTTCTTTTTTTGGAGAGGTTTTTGCTGGGACATGGTCACTCTGTAGCTGACCCCAGACTTGGAGAGCAGCCCAGTAACCCTATGCCTGGCACCTGCCTTAGGGCAAGTCTAGGACCCTGCTGGGCCTGGGGTGGATCATGGCATGGCGACCCTATTGTGGGTGCTGCTGTCTTTCTCCCCTACTCTGTCTTCCTTACACGGTAACTAAGCAAATAAACAAGAAAATTGCTCATAGAGAATGAATTCCAGATGGCCTCGGAAAGTTGAGCTGCTTTCTTACAGCCGATGCTCACCGGGAAGCAACATTTTTCAATTTTTAGTTTTATTGCTATAGGGTATGTGTGCTTACCAGAGAGACAGAGAGAGGGAGAGGGAGAAATCCCCCCCCCCCCGCCCCCGGGAGGATGGCCATTCTGCAAGCCTTTCTCCTCTATTTTCCACTCAGGGTTGTGAGCATGCACAAGTGTCCAACGAGAATTTCAAGCTGTCAGGTCTGGGACTCGAACCATGGTTGGCTGAAGCTCAGTGAGGCTCAGAGTTGCCCAAGGTTACTTGATGGTAAGCAGGAGCTGGGGATCAACCTGCCAGGCCTAACTCCCAGTTCTTACGCCCTGCTGAGCAGCTTCTAGGCCCTAGTTTCTTTATTGGCAAAGCGGAAGAGGCTGGGAGGGGAAAATGAAACCATGCCCATCTGGCGATTACAGCCCTTCCACGTGGTTGGCAGAAATGAAATCCACACTCACTTCTTGGCCTTTAAAGGGGCCAGCCGGCCTCTGGTTCTCTGGTTTCTGCATGTGCTCAGGTTTGTGTGTGTGTTTTAGAGGTGTGGTTGATGAACAAGGCATCTCTAGTCTGTTAAACTAATAATCTTAATATTTTATTTTAATTGTAAGACACCTATTCCCTTTTGTTCCTTTAACAAATCCAATTAAAACAGAGTGCATTCAGAATTACAAAATAGATGCTACTAAACCAATGAGAAATCATAATCTTCTGTTATTGGGCCATGTGACCCCTGGGGAACTTTTGCTCCAAATAAAAGTTGAATTCTTATTATCCGCCAGGGACATGGGGGCAGTTTGACAGATAGCGGCTTCCCCGCAGCACGTGTGTGGTGCTGAGGCTAGAGAAGGGAATCGTACTGGGGGAGGGGAAGCTGCAGACGCCTAACACCCCTGTAAGAGACAGTTTGTGCTGCTGAGATTAACCAGATCATCGCCAAACGAAGTGAGCCCGACGACCTCCATCTAGACACTCGTCTGCTGCTTTATGGGAGCTCTGATGTGAAGAGGGAGACCCTTCCCCCCAGAATGTTCTGGAATAAGGTAGCTGTGTGAGCCTTTGAGCAAACCATTCACACGCCCCCACCCTACCAGCCAGTATGCTCTCCTGTGGAAAGGCCGAAGCGTCCTACCACAAAGGAGGGCTGTGAGGGTGGATCCAAACGCCAAGGTGAGGCCACTTGCTGAGGAAACGCCCATGTGTCAGAGGGCTGGCCTAACCACGTGGGTGGGGCAGGAGATGGGCAGGCGGGGAAAGGACACCATGTGACCCACTTCACAGAGATGCCTGCTGTCTGAGCGCATCTTAATGAGGGTTAGACTTAACCGCATGCTCACAGGTTAAGAATCAAACTCTGGTGACCTGAAGATAGTCAGGTCTGAATGTCACCACAGCAGCCAGCAGCCCTCGAGGGCGACAGAGGTCACTGCTGCTTTGGTGAATAGCAGAGAATGCCGCAGGGTAGCGCTCCCAGCTGTGCTGGATAAAGCCAGTGTCCACCCTCCTAGCTCCCAGGTTGGGCCTGTAGGGACTGGGGTCCCCAGGAACCAGTTCCCATCTCCATCTCTGCCTTCTTGGTACATGCGCCTATTAAGTGAACTGGCTCGTGGCATTATATGTGTCCTTTAAACTTTCTGTCTTTATTTGACAGCTTCCAAGCTCTTACAGTTAAATGACTCCAACAACCAGTGGCTTAAAAAATATGCCAGGCGCATGTGCGTATGTGCCCCCAAATCCTTATGGAATGGAGAAATGGAAGGAAAAGGATTATAGCATGACCAAACCCCATTGGGGGGTGCTGTTACGCTCTCCCCGTTCACCTGCTAACGAGTGCATGCACCCTCTGGCAATGAAAAACATTTGTCATTAAGAGGGGATCAGCAGTTGGAATAATGGCTTTGTCGCTGGACTCCCATGTAGTCGACCACAGTTCGAGTCCCAGACCGGGTGGCTTAAACTCAGGCTGGACACTTGTGCGTGCATGCCCAACATCCTGAGAGAAGGGTGGAGAAGGGATTGTGGTGTGGCCATTCCCCCTGAGGGGTTGACTTCTTGCTTTCTATCTCTCTCTCTCTGCCTTTCTGGTGAGCACATGTGCCCTATAGCAAAAACCTCTAAAAAAAATAATAAATCAAAAAATTCATCATTATAATCAATTATACATGTTTATAAATAATACATGTATAAATGCATGCATATCTAACACACACATAAATACACATATGTAACACACACATAAATGTACATATATGTGTATACGTAATCACACAATATGAGCGAGTGTGTGTGCGTGTGTATGTATGGACATACATATGTATTACAATGTGCATCGTACATATGGGCAGCTGGAAAATGGATCAGCGTGAAACAGTTTCTTCCCTCCACAAGGTCAACGGGACATCCACATGACAAAGTGCCCTCTAGTCTGTTAAACTAATAATCTTAATATTTTATTTTAATTGTAAGACACCTATTCCCTTTTGTTCCTTTAACAAATCCAATTAAAACAGAGTGCATTCAGAATTACAAAATAGATGCTACTAAACCAATGAGAAATCATAATCTTCTGTTATTGGGCCATGTGACCCCTGGGGAACTTTTGCTCCAAATAAAAGTTGAATTCTTATTATCCGCCAGGGACATGGGGGCAGTTTGACAGATAGCGGCTTCCCCGCAGCACGTGTGTGGTGCTGAGGCTAGAGAAGGGAATCGTACTGGGGGAGGGGAAGCTGCAGACGCCTAACACCCCTGTAAGAGACAGTTTGTGCTGCTGAGATTAACCAGATCATCGCCAAACGAAGTGAGCCCGACGACCTCCATCTAGACACTCGTCTGCTGCTTTATGGGAGCTCTGATGTGAAGAGGGAGACCCTTCCCCCCAGAATGTTCTGGAATAAGGTAGCTGTGTGAGCCTTTGAGCAAACCATTCACACGCCCCCACCCTACCAGCCAGTATGCTCTCCTGTGGAAAGGCCGAAGCGTCCTACCACAAAGGAGGGCTGTGAGGGTGGATCCAAACGCCAAGGTGAGGCCACTTGCTGAGGAAACGCCCATGTGTCAGAGGGCTGGCCTAACCACGTGGGTGGGGCAGGAGATGGGCAGGCGGGGAAAGGACACCATGTGACCCACTTCACAGAGATGCCTGCTGTCTGAGCGCATCTTAATGAGGGTTAGACTTAACCGCATGCTCACAGGTTAAGAATCAAACTCTGGTGACCTGAAGATAGTCAGGTCTGAATGTCACCACAGCAGCCAGCAGCCCTCGAGGGCGACAGAGGTCACTGCTGCTTTGGTGAATAGCAGAGAATGCCGCAGGGTAGCGCTCCCAGCTGTGCTGGATAAAGCCAGTGTCCACCCTCCTAGCTCCCAGGTTGGGCCTGTAGGGACTGGGGTCCCCAGGAACCAGTTCCCATCTCCATCTCTGCCTTCTTGGTACATGCGCCTATTAAGTGAACTGGCTCGTGGCATTATATGTGTCCTTTAAACTTTCTGTCTTTATTTGACAGCTTCCAAGCTCTTACAGTTAAATGACTCCAACAACCAGTGGCTTAAAAAATATGCCAGGCGCATGTGCGTATGTGCCCCCAAATCCTTATGGAATGGAGAAATGGAAGGAAAAGGATTATAGCATGACCAAACCCCATTGGGGGGTGCTGTTACGCTCTCCCCGTTCACCTGCTAACGAGTGCATGCACCCTCTGGCAATGAAAAACATTTGTCATTAAGAGGGGATCAGCAGTTGGAATAATGGCTTTGTCGCTGGACTCCCATGTAGTCGACCACAGTTCGAGTCCCAGACCGGGTGGCTTAAACTCAGGCTGGACACTTGTGCGTGCATGCCCAACATCCTGAGAGAATGGTGGAGAAGGGATTGTGGTGTGGCCATTCCCCCTGAGGGGTTGACTTCTTGCTTTCTATCTCTCTCTCTCTGCCTTTCTGGTGAGCACATGTGCCCTATAGCAAAAACCTCTAAAAAAAATAATAAATCAAAAAATTCATCATTATAATCAATTATACATGTTTATAAATAATACATGTATAAATGCATGCATATCTAACACACACATAAATACACATATGTAACACACACATAAATGTACATATATGTGTATACGTAATCACACAATATGAGCGAGTGTGTGTGCGTGTGTATGTATGGACATACATATGTATTACAATGTGCATCGTACATATGGGCAGCTGGAAAATGGATCAGCGTGAAACAGTTTCTTCCCTCCACAAGGTCAACGGGACATCCACATGACAAAGTGCCTGCAGGGACTTTGGCCAAAGCTTGTAGCCGTCTCCTCAGTCTCTGCTGAGCTGGCCAGCTGCTGCAGGAGGCGTGCATGCCATTCCCATTCAGTAACCTTCCTGTGAGCACCACTGCATTTCCCAGGCCAGCCCGTGCCGAGTTAGCATGGACCTGGGCAAGTGTCTGGGGCTCTGCGATGCTCCTTGTTTCCAACATCAGGGCCACCAGCGACCAAGCGGAATCTACCGTCTTTGGAATGGGGTAGCCAGTTTCCTGTAGCAGAAATGGGGGGCTGTCGGCCTGGGAGTGCTGGGATTCCAGGTGGCTCACTCTCCTTGGGCCCAGAGGGGGCAGCAAGGTGCCCCCAGGATGAGGGTTTGTTACGCTGGAGCACAAGCCGCAGAGGGAGGAGCCGGGCCGGGCGGTGCAGTGTGTGGAAAGACCATGAGTAAGCTTGTGGATCAGACAACTAAGGTGCTGGGTTGTGCTCCTGGCTGTCTGTGTGGCCTTGGGGAAGTCACTGGACTTCTCTGACTCTCAAATCTCTTATTTAAAAATAGGGTTGATACTTTGCATAGTAACCCTGGTGATGAGAGATACATAGAGCCCGACAGCATGTTTGCAATGGCGTGTCGCCTGGCTGTGGACATGGGTAGCATTTCCGACACTGATGTCAGAAGACCCAAGTCCCACCATCAGTGTAGGAGCGCTGCCTTTTCTCCACTGTATGTCCCCACACAATACACACCGAATGTCTGTACTCTGTGGGGGAAACAGACATATTGGCCGTATAAAGCCATGGAGAGCAGCTGTGGACACCAGAGACAGTGTGGGAGGAGTGGGGGAGGGAGGCAGTCAAGGGGGAAAGTAAAACATGTAAGAAACACAACATGGAAAATGATCTGTTGGAGACACGTGTGCGGTACTATCCTTGCGCCCTCTATAGTGTATTCTAGATGGGGAAATTCACTTTGTATGTATCATTCTGTACTCATACACAACCAATGAATGCAAAACAAAATTACTGTGAAAAAGAAAAAGAAAAGAGAAACCCCCAAGCCAAGGCATCTCTGTAGGTCTCTACCCCTGCTGTCCACATCCCCCTCTTCACGCTGCCGAGGGTCAGGCAGAGCCATTACTGAGAGTGCCAAGTGACTGTCATGCCTCCAGTCTTTCCCCTCCCTGCAATTGGTCCCTCTGCCCACAGGAAAAGGGGACTCAGCACGATATGGGGTGAGGGGACACTTAGAGGAAAACACGGTCGCACTGCATGGTTCTACCTCCAGTGACGGAGTCTATACTCCGAAGTCCTGGTAACAGGTGAAGGAAGTAGCGTGGCACGGTTGCTGGCCCAGGGTGGGCACTGGACCGATGGCAATTCTGTCTCCCAGTGCAGACCACGCCTGAGTCTAGGCTTCCTGCTTACTTTAGAGACTGAGCCAGAGGTTTCCAAACACGTCTGCTCCACAGAAGGGACCCACGGGGACTGCCCAAGTCTCTGCCTCCCCGGAGACTTCACATGAAGATGCAGCTCCTCATTTAGAGTGAGCAGATCTGTTCTGGGAAGGGCAGAGGGCACAGGGGTGACTGGAGAGCCAGGGAAGTCACGGCGAGGTGAGCGGGCCTGCTCCCCGCCCGGTACACAGGGGTCTGAAGGGAGATGCGATGACCTGGGAATGAGTGAGTGGGTGAGGGAGTTTGCGACACTTCCTCCTGAGAGATGGCCCGTACGCGATGACTCCCCATCCACATGGCATGGAGTTTCCCATGGAGTTAGTCCCAGATACTGGCTGTGCAATGCCAGGGGCTTCGGGCGTCTATCCCGTGTCTCGCGTATCAGCAGAAAGGCTAACTACTGCGAGATCATGTTGGTAAGATACTTAAAGATGTAAGATATATAGTTAACAGAGCCAGCCTTACTCGGGGTGTAGTCCAAGATAACACGCGAGTGAGACCCCAGATAAATTCAGCTACTGCAGCCGTCGGGATCTTACAACCGAAAACGCTTGCAAATATTTCAATGGCTCTAAAATATAGGTTGCCATTAGATTTTTAATTTAGATATCCATGGGGTGTCCCACCATGCTGTTTGATTCACAATGACTAGGTAGAAAAATTAATTAGAAATTAAAGTCAAACCAACTGGTCCACTTTTTCCAAAGTATAAAAACCAATCACACAAAACAAAAAGACTCCGTCTATTTAGAAGCACCTCCTATTCAGGCTTCTGAACTGTTTCTGTGAAATAGAGCCTGTCATCCACCTACCCATGCATTCTCCCATCCATCCATTTGTCCAGCTCCTTGTCTGTCTACACCTCTTCCTGCCTTTCCCCCTTCCCCCCGTGTGGGTGGGCCCCATGCTGACATCTGAGGAACTCTATGATCTGACAATCATAGGCCAGCTAACCAGTGCTGATCGCATCCAAAGATCATCTGTTTCACGCCTTTTTTGCCAACACTTACTCTCTTACTGGACAGGCAGGCAGGCTCAGCCCGGATACTGGGTGGAGTTGAATGACAAGGGGGTGTCCCTGGTCCCCGGGGCTCTGACATGGGCTCTTGGCGCTGTCTGCTTCTCGCTGGTGCTTGGCAGCTTAGCGTGACGGGATGTGCCGTGAGCAACCCGGCGCTGCCTTCCATCGCTGAGACAGGGTCCCAGCCAGGGCTGGGGGGCCCCTGCAAAGAAGCATGTGGGGCGGGGCTCATCATGCTCCATTTGGCCGGGGGCTGCCTGGGGACCCAGACTCATTGCAGCGGAGGTGAGGTGCATTATCCCAGTCAGCCCCTACTTTACCTTGAGGAGATTAATGGGCCGGCTCGGAGCCAAAGGGCCCATTGGAGAGAGGCTCCTTAATGGAGAAGTATTCTGGCCAGCTCCTGGCTGCTTCCTCACCACCATCAATCAGAGCAGGGAGGGCTTCTTCCCACGGTGTGGGTGGCTCTGGGGGCAGCTCCGCTGGGTCCGACTGGCTGGATCTGAGGTCTCATGGGAGCATCCCTTCCTGTCTAGGATCTTCTAACCCATGCCTGGTGTGTTTGGCCTCCCTGTACTGTATTTTATCTCATGTAAAAGAAAAGCCAAAAGGCCAGTCTGGGGGCCAGAATCCTTGACAGTCTCAATGTTAGCTATTTGAGGTTGGGGGTGGGGCCTGCTTATCACTCACCTGTGCTGCTCAGAGGCTTGAGTACAGCAGGCACTCCGTACACCGACTCAGTGAGTGAACGAACCAAAGCACGCATGAATAAACATGTAGTCCTGGCTTAAATCGGTCCCCAAAGACTAATAAGGGCCGTGGACACAGGAACTTTTATTTATATTTGTTTAGGCCCTGAGACAGGGCACCAAGTAAATATAGCACTATGCACTAGTTGGGACTTAGGCAAACTAAAAACCATCTGCTGTTTATCTGGATCTCAACTGGAACAAGGATCCTGGAATTTTATTTGCTAAATCTGGCAACCCTACCACGGGGGAAAGTCCTTGCTAAGCATAAAATCGAATACGAGCTCCTTGATCTCTTTTTGAATAAAGATGTTTAACACACATGAAGTAAACAGTCTTTCTGACATGGCGCCTTGTGAACAGCTCCTCCCTGTGGGCACACCCTCCCCCTGGTGCCCACACGCTGATCACCGCGGTGCCCAGATGGTGCATGCTGCAGTGCCCATCAGGGTGGCAAGGCTCTGCAGGAGCAGGGAGAAGTCATAGGCATCACTCCAGGCCAAGCCAGCAGCACAGGGAAAGTGCCAGAAAGAGGACGAGGAGTCGCACTGGTTTTTTTTTTTTTTTTTTTTTTTCTGGAGGGTGTGTGCACTCATCAGAGCCAGAGAGAAAGACAGAAGCAGCCCCCGATGGGGTGTGGTCGTGCCATCCTCGCTTTTCCTCCCTCTCCAGGATTTTAGATTCGCACTCATGGAAGCTCTGGTGTGCTTTTCACTCTGCCAGTCTGGGATTCCAACTGCGGTCAGCCGCGCGAGATCTGGCTGGTTCAATCGCAGGCCCTGGGGCGGCTCACCAGTTTTGGTTTTTAAAAAATCATTTTTAATTTTTCTGCAGGAAGATTGCCCTTTTGAGCACAGTTTTCCAAGCTCTTGCATACGTCTAGATTCACGTAACCCCGCCACAGTCAGGGCGTGAGCAGTTCCAGTCCCCAAAACCCACACAGGCTGCTCGCTTATAAACGTTTCCTCTCCACAAAAGCCCAGGACACACACTCTGTTTTCTGCACTTAGAGTGAGTGTTTTCCTGACTCTCACAAAAATGGAAGTCTTCGTTATGTAGACTTTAGACTTTTGAGCCTGGCTTCTTTAGCTTGGAAGAGCGCTCTTATGATTCACCCAGTTGTGTATCAACAAACCCATTCTCTATCTTAGGATTGTTACATTATACGACTCCACCCGCTGAAGGACATTTAGGTTTTTCTGTTTGGGGCAATTATGAACAGAGCAGTTATAAACACACGTGAATAGCTTCTGTGTAAACAGAAATTTCTATTTTTCTAGAGTAAATGCCTACTTGGAAAAATGCTGGGTCATATTATAAAGACAGGTTGAGTATCCCTTATCTGAAATGCTTGGGGCCAGAAGAAGTGTTTTCAGATTTTGGAATATCTGCATATTCAAAATGAGCTATCTTGATGATGGGATCCAAGTGGAAACATCAAATTCATGCAAGTTTCATATATACCATAACCTGAAGATAATTTCATAGGATATTTTAGTGTTCCAGTGTTTTGCCTGCCAAGTACCAAAACAGGTCTGCCGTCAAATTTTCTACTTACGGTGTTATGTTGGCCCTCAGAGTTTTAGATTTTGAAATATTTTGGAGTTTGCATTTTCCAATTAGGGATGTACAACCTGTGTATGGTTAGTTTTATAGAAAACTGCCAAACTGTTTTTTCAAGAGACCTTGACCGATCAAGTTGCATTCCCGTCATTAGTGTACGAGTGTTGTAAGTGGTGCACAACTTTGCCAAATAGTTCAACTTCACACTATTGGTTTGTGTGTTTTTTAAAATTCTAGACATTCTAATAGATACGTATAGGTATCTCATTGTGATTTTGATTTGTATTTCTTTAATGGCTAATGATGTAGAGAAACTTTTTATGGTCCTATTTGCCAACCATATAATTTCTATGATAAGCCTTACAATTTCTATGATAAAATGCATCTTTAAACCTTAGGCACATTTTTTTTAATGTATTTTTGTTTCCATACTACTGCGTTAAGGCTCTTAATTGATTCTGGATAGCAATCCTTTGTTAGATACATGATTTGCAACTCTTTTTCTTCCAGTAGATAGTTTTCCTGCTCATTTGCAACAGACCTCTTTTTTTTTTTTTCCAAAGAGCAAAGTTTTTTTCATAGAGCAAAGTTTTTACTTTTGTCCAAGTCTTGTTTATTAATATCTTTTGTGGGTTATGTTTTTTGTCTAACTCAAGATCATAAAATTTTCTACTTCATTTTAAGAGTTTTATAGTATTACATTATTATCTATGATCCATTTTGAGTTAATGTAAGCTAATTTAATGAGCTTAACGTTCATTTTTTTAAATTTTTGCATACCGATTATTAAGTTTTCCAATAGTATTTGTTGAAACATTTATTGTTTCTCCACTGAACTTCTATCAACAATCAATTGATCGTGTCGGCCATATTTGTGTGGATATCTTTCTGCACCCTTTCATACTTGACCTCCTCTCCCCCTTTATTAATGCTCGAGGGCACGTACAAGGCATGAGAGAGACAGAGGGCAGCGCTCCTCCAAGGGGTCTGGGCACGCCACAGTTCATCCTCCTCCACTTTGCCATCCATTAGGCTCTCCAGCACACACGTATGTGCCCAATGTGACTTTCAAGCTGATGAGGCTGGGATTTGAACCCGGGTCAGTCATATGGGATCCTGCTTCCTCTGTGCAGTGCCCAATTGCTTAGCGATAGTGCTGACCAGGTGTGGACTACATTGTCTATTCCACCAATCTATGTATCGGGCCCTTCACTGCATATTGTAGTAGGTGATAAATAGTCACACATCACAGGGTTAGGTACCTTACTACATGTTGTAATGACATGGAACGCTTTAACATTGGGAAAAATGGTGGCCAGGTATTGACACAGGGGTAATACAACTGGGTCTACATAAGAAAGGTCCTGAGTTCTCATCCCAGAGCTTTCATGAGCACACCGAGTGTCTCATGTATGTACCCATGACGTGGGCCAGCTGAGACTGGGTAGATTGTGGCATGAAGACCCCGTTGGGGGTGCCTGCCTCTCTGTTCTCTCTCTCTCTCATTGAAAAAATAAGTAAATGAAAATTTAAAAAATGGGAAGCATGAATCCAACTTTATTTTTTTAAAAAAATATTTGATTTCTAATTTATTTTACTATAAACTTCAGAATCTATTCATTTATACACAAAAGTAATCTTGCTAGAATTTTTACTGGAACCACACTTATCTTTAGACCTATCTGTGGGGACAACTAGTATCTTAACTATTGAGTATCCCATCTTATGAACATAGTTGGTCTCTCCATTTACTCAGATTGTCTTTGCCTTTTCACATCAGTGTTTTATAGTTTTTAGCATAGCAACCTTGCTCATTTTTGCTATTTATATGCATAAATATTTTATTGTTTTGGTCACTATTATTTTATAAATTTCAGTTTTCGATTATTGATTTCTACAATATATTAATGCAATAAGGGTTTTGTATATTAACCTTGAATCCCATGAGCTTGCTAAATTGACTTATTAGTCCCAAGAATATTTTTAGAATTTCACAGAATTCTCTATGTGGACAATCATGTCAACTGTGTATAGAAATAATTTTATTTCATTTCTTTCTTTCTGTATGCCTTTTACTCATTTTTCTTCCATTATTGCATGGGCTAGAATTTCCAATACTATATGGAATAGGCACTGATCCCAAATGAAATTGGCTTTAAATTTTTTTTTTGATGTTCTTTGTAAGGTTAAGGAATAGTGTATTACTGGTTTGCTGAGGGTTTTTATCATGAGAGAATAGTCAACTTTTTTCCTGTATCAATTGATACGATCATGTATTTTTTTCTTTATTTGTGAACTTGCTATACCAACTGCTTTCCCAATCTTGAGTCAGCATTGCATCTCCACTTGGTTGTCATTTGTTCTTTACATAGTGCTGGATTCAGTCTGCTAATATTTTGTTGGGGATTTTTGTATATGTTTAATAAGGATATTAATCTGTAGTTTTCCTTTCTTATATTATCTTTGTGTGATTTTAGTATCAAGGTTATACTGCCATCAGAAAGTAAGTTGGGAATCACATTCTCTTTTCTGCTTTCTGACAGAGATTATGTACCATTGTTATGTTCTTGAAATAAACTGAACTTTTTTTTTGGAGATTTTTTTTTTTTTTTTGCTATAGGGCTTATGCACTTTGTGAGAAAGACAGAGAAAGAAAGTGAGAAATCACGCCCCCCCCCCAGGGGGGATGGCCATGCTGCAATCCCTTCTCTTCCATTCTCCTCTCGGGATCTTGGGCATGCACGCACATGCACCTGGCGTGAGTTTAAGCCACCAGGCCGGGGATTCGAACCGCAGTTGACTACGTGGGAGTCCAGCGACATAGCCATTATGCCAACTGCTGGTCCTAAAATGAATTGAACTTTTATGTCCCCTCTCCAAATCTACATATTGAAACCCTAGCCCCCAACACTATGGTACTAGGAGGTAGGGCACTGGAGAGGAGACTGGATCATGAGAGCTGATCAACGGAGTTAGTGCCTTTGTAAGGGACCCAGAGAATTCTCTTGTCCTCTTTCTACAATATGAGGACAGCTATCTATGACCAGGTGGCAAGCTCCACCAGACACCTAATCTGCCAGGGCCTTTATTTTGGACTCTCCAGCCTACAGAACTGTGAGAAATGAATTTTTGTTATTTATAAACCTCCCAGTCTATGGTATTTGTTACAGTAGCACAAATGGCTAATACAGTCTTAAGTGTTTGGTAAAAGTTAACAATAAATCCATTTGGGTCTGGAGTTTTGCTTTATTTTGTGGAATGTTTTCAACTATGATGAATTCAATGTCTTTAATAAACACAGGTTTATTTGTGTTGTCTATTTCTTCATGGATGAGTTTGGTGGTTTGAGATTTATTTCATCTAACATTTTTCACTGAGTTTTGAGTTTTGTGTACTATTTCTTTATTACCCCTTTAATGTCTATGGGTTTTAGAGAATCCTTTAACTCTCTTTTAAAATTTATTTTACTGAACATCATTATATATATATATATATATATACATCTGCTATTTCTCTTGATATTTGGAATTTATGTCTTCTCTCTTTTTTTTGATTGTCAATCTATCAGTTCGTTTCAAAGAACTCATGATGCTCAACATTTATTTTCATTATTATCTTTCTATATTTGAATTTATTGATGTTTACTCATTTTTATTTCCTCCCTAACATGCTTTATGTTTATTTTTCTCTTCTTTACAAATGTTTAAGAGGAGAGTTTCTGTTGTTGACTTGAGATCTCTCTTCCTTTCTAATATGAGTATTTAAAACTATAGATTTTCTCCAAGCAATGTCTTGGTTGAACACAAGTTTTGCTATGTTGTATTTTCATTTTTGCTCAGTTAAAAATATTTTCTAATTTCTCTTGAAACTTATTTAACTTATAGATTATTTATAAATATGTTGTTTAATAGTTAACTATTTGGAGATTTTCTAGTTATTGAATCTAATTTAATTATTTTCAGAGAATTTTCTTTGTATGATCACAACTCATTTCAATTTGATAAAATTTTTCTCATGACTCAAATATGCTCTATATTGGCAGATTCTCCATGTGCATTTGAAAATAATATGAATTCTGCTGTTGGCATATAGTGTTTTTTAGGGTTTTTTAAAGTTTTATTTCTTTATTTAATGAATGAGAAAGACAGAGAGTTAGGCACTCCTAAGAGGATCTTGACGCCCCGACCTACCCCCAGCCTCACAGCCCACATGTGCCCAGTGTACCGAGGGACATATCTGGATACGAATCTGAAGCCTGCCCAAATGGAATGGTCTCTGCGCATCCCCTCTTACTGCCGTGCCATCTGGCCCTAGTAGAGGGCTTTACTCGTGTCAGATCGGTCCAGCTGGCTGACGGTAATAATCAGTTCTTCTCTATCAGTTGCCCTCCTCTGGGGGAAATTTTGCTCCCCTTTGGACATTTGACAATGAGACATTATTGATTATCACAACTAGTGGGCAGCTACTGGCATCTAGTGGGTAGACTCTTCTGACCTCATGCTGGTACACATCCCACAGTGCACAGGACAGGCCTCTTCCTCTCATCATCACGGCGCCATGGTCAACACAGAATTACCTGGCCCAAGGATTAATAAAGCCAAGGTGGACAAGCCCCTCTGCCTAATTTTCTCTCTACTAGTTCTGTTGATCACTGAGAGACAAGTACATATCGAACTGTCCCTGTAAATGTGGCCCTCTCTCCTTTCACTTTTATCATTTTTTTGCTTCACCTAGATTAATTCTCTGTTACTAAGCACATACACATTTGGGACTTTTTGGTCTTCTTGATCAAGTTTTCCTTTTATTATTAAGTTATTATTATTATTACCCCCAGGTAAATTTTCTTGCTGAAATATACTTCAAAATTAGTAAAATCACCCCAGCTTTTCTTCAGCATTTGCCTGGGATGTCTTTTCCATTCTTTTAGTTTAACTCACTTTTGTTTATTAATGTGGCTTTCTTAAAGAAAACATGTAACTGAGTTTTGTTTTTCTTTTGTAATTCATACTGATAATTATGTCTTTTAATTGGTGTGCTTAGGTCACTTTCATTTAGTGTAAGTATTTTTATGTTCAGATTCAGGTCTACCAACTTAACATGTGTTTTATGTTTATTCTGTTCCCCTTTTCCTGCCTTTGGGGGATTATTTGGATTTTTGAAGACTGTCTCATTGTCATGTGTATATTTAGATTTTACTGTATCTCTGTGTGTCTTAGTGATTGCTCTGGGGATTTGAATATACATACTTAACTTTTCACAGCTGCTATGGTTTAAATATGTCCCCTCAAATTTATGTTCTGGGATTTAGTTCTATTGTGAAGGTTTTAAGAGGAAACAATCTGACTGCAAGACTAGGAGGAGGTGGCTCTAGGAGGTATGACTAGGGTGGGGACCCCATAACCGAATGCTGGTGGATTTGTAAGGGTGGGAATGGGACAGGCAGGGACACGTGGACACAGACACATTCTGCTTTGCTCAGGCTCCTGCCCTCCACCGTGGTATCCTCCAGCAGGAGACCTTCACTGCAAGTGGTCCTTGACCCTGGACCTCCAAACCATGAGGGGAATAAACGTCTAGTTTTACTTTAGGAATCACCCAGACTTGGGTGTTTCTGTTACAATGGACTAGGACAAATGCTTATTTAAAATTAATATTTTAGTACCTCAAAGCAACGTAAACATCTTACATTATATAGGTCCCTCAACACATCACATCTGTCATCTGTATTGCATTGACAGACTTCGACAATCCCATCAGACGGCCTGACGATTTTTGCTTTCACCCGCATATATAGATTGTAAGAAGAGGGAAGTGCTTACTGTATTTTCCCAGATATTTACCGTTTCCTCTTCCTTTATTCCCAGATCCCAAGTTTTTCTCTAAAACAATTTGTCTTTCACCTGAAGAACTTCCTTTGACATTTCTTTCACAGTAGTTCAGCCAGAAGCAAACTTTTTATATGGGTTCATCCAAGAATGCTTTATTTTGCCTTGATTTGTAAAGAATACCTTCACTGCCTGGGTTAATCGTTATTTTCTTTTGATACCTTAAAAGCTATTTTTCCAGGAGCCCTAGCTTCCATGGTTTCTGATGTGGAGCTATTCAGGTCGCCATGGTCTGGGTCCCCATGCCATTATTTCCTGGCAGGCTTCAACTCTTTCTTTAATTTTGAGCAGTTTGACTATGTGTCCAAATGTGGGTTTCTTCAAGCTTAGTTACTCTGCTTGGCATTTGCTGAGCTTCTTGCATTTGAAATTTTTATTTCTTTAACTAACTTTTGTAGGTTTTTAGCCATTTTTCCTTCTGATATTCTCCTGCACTTTGACTCCTTTTTCTCTCCTTCTTTAAAAACAAAAGTACATATATGTGATATATACATCTGTGTGTGTGTGTGTGTGTGTGTGTGCGCGCGTGCGCTTGTGTGTGTGTGTGTACATATATATTGAAGCAGGCTTTGGACACTGATTTAAAGGCAGCTCAGAGTGAATTGATACACAATTTTAGGACTCACTTTTTTTGAGCTCTCTCCTTTTTTGCCACCTCCCCATTACTTTGTGGCTCCCAGAAGCCCCTCACCTACCCCTACCCATCTTCTTGGTCTTCTTGCTGGAAGCCCAGAGAGTCTGAGTCCCAGACCTGCACACTTCCCACTGCTGTTTCTGCCTCTAGGACCGAGTGGAGTAGGAGAGGCAAAACGAAGCAGCCCCTGGCCTGCTTCTTGGGACCCAGACTCAGAGACACTGGTTCTCCCCCTAGCCCTGGCACTTGAGAGGCCAGCCGGGCTGACCCCAGTGGCACAACACTGCCTGGAGCTGAGGCAAACAAAAGGGAAAAACAAGACTTCCCTTCCTCTCACCCTGACAGGTGCCCTTTTCTGTTCCTTGGATCCGAAAGAAAGGCTCCTTTTAGAGACGAGAGATCTTTCAGCTCCTACACAGCACAACATTGGGGTTGAGGGCTGACTCTGAGTCCAAGCCAAGATTACGGTTGGAAGTAAGGGGGGGGTTCAGGAAACTAGCTGCCGGCTGGTCCCACTCTGGGTCCTGGGTCTGTCTCCAGCCTGCCTGATCCCACCCATCTCCAGACCATGAGTGCACCTCCGTGCTCTGCATCTCAGCTGCTCTCGGTGGTGGGCGGGACACGTTTTCCATCTTCGCTGTGACTGGGACCTCTGCTTCGGCCCATGTGCTTCCTTGCAGCTGAATGATAAGGAAACCTCTGTACTGGTGAACACTGAGCTGTCTCTGGTAACAGGGCCAGTTTTCCCAAATGTGTCTGGTAACAGGCCAGTTTTCCCAAATGTGGTGAGTCCATCATTTCTAAAGCATAGGGTCAGGTTTTAAGCCCAAAAGAACATCGGTGCTGCTGAGAGCTGAGTCACCTTCACTGGTTTACTATGGAGACCACCATCCGCCCCAGGGGGCTATGATCCAGAAGGACTGCGCAGAGGGAACCTTTGACCTTCCACTAAGAGGGAGACCATGAGACTGACAGTAATTGCCATCTGACGTGAGGATCACTGGGTGACAGCTCACACAGCTCCACTGCTGGACACTTACGTGTTGTATCAACCTGCCCCTAAGAAGGGACCAGGAGGGTGAGGTGCAGGGACTGCAGGGCACCCACCTGCCATGCCCGCAGGGAACACAGGCAGTGAACACCTGTCTCCCAACAGCACGCTTCTGCTGGCCGTTTCAGAATTTCGGTCCAAAATTAGAAAATCAGCAAAAAAGAGGGGCTGGGCTGTAGAAGGAAAAGGGAACCGCAACAAAGCAGAAGAGAGTTTGGGCGCCCTTCCTCGCCCTGGAGCTTCCTCACTTCTGAGTCTTCACTCTTTACAATAGGGAAACAGGATGGATCTTGCTGGATTGGTAAGGATTGAAACAGCATGTCCACAGGTCCTTGTAACGATAGTTAATAACTGACACGAATCATGTTTTCACTCTGTGCCAGGCACTGTTTTAAGCACTTTAGAATATTACAGAATTTACACTCCCTGGTAGAATGATTAGGATTCAGTTTTCACAAACTAAGAAACTAAGGCACTGAGAATTTAGAACTTAGGCCTTCCACATCATACCTGTGGAGACCAGAGTCGCCCTGGCTGGCAGCCATGACTAGCATCAGACTTTGCCTGCACTTTGACTTCTACAGTTGCTCCAGGTGAGAAAAGCAAAGGGGGTCGGAGGCAGGAAACAGCACATTCCCTCCAGGCTTGGCCAGGCTCACTCCTCCAAGGGCGAAATAAGGACGTTTCTGCACTGTTGTTCCTTTTGCTCTGTGATTATAATAACCAGGGCTTACCTAGGTCTTCTGGGTGCAAAAGGTGAAGAGAGATATAATAAGGGACTCTTTACTCCTATCGTGTTCCTTCAGATCCAGAATTAGGTTGTTCCTCAAAGCTCAGCAGCCCCTCCCCAGGGACACACGTAAAAACCGAAGGAAACACTGGTTCGTGATGGGGTTTGGGAAGTGGCAGACACCCCAGAACACACGTGGGCACACATACGACCCTGAGTGGGGACACGTGGGGAAGTCCAGGACAATGGAGGATTCATAAGTCAGGGACTGGCACAGTTTGAGAGGCATTGAGCATCCTTCAGCCCCGTGCTGCATCAGCCAGTACACCCGAGCAAGCCGAGGTCTTGGAGGGCATACACGTGCTAAAGTCCTTGGCTGGGTTTCTTCTGATGCCCTGATTTCCCTCCACTCCCCCTTTTCTCTTTCTATAAACCATTAGAGAGCAAAACACTATGCTTAGGGGGGACTCCAGTATCCTTATGGCGTCTCCTAACTAGATGTTTTTCTGTTCTCATCAGAATCTATCTTCTGGTAGTTTCATGTGGCTCTGTCCTCAAACCAACCACCAGCCAATCCAAGCGACCTACTTCAGGGGTACTCTCTTACTAAGACAGCATGGCCAAGGGTGGAAAAGGCCCCAAGGGCAAGAAGATCACTTTCAAGGTGGCCAAGAATTGCATCAAGGTCACGTTCGATGGGAAAAAGCGTCTTGACTTGAGCAAGATGGGAATCACCACCTTCCCCAAGTGTATTCTGCGGCTCAATGATGTGGACGAGCTAGATCTCAGCCGAAATCTGATTAAGAAGATCCCTGAATCTATTTCCAAGTTCCAGAACCTACGGTGGCTGGACCTGCACAGCAACTACATCGACAAGCTCCCTGAGTCCATCGGCCAGATGACCAGCCTGCTATACCTCAACCTCAGCAACAACAAGCTGACCACCAACGGGCTGCCTGTGGAGCTCAACCAGCTCAAGAACATCCGGACAGTGAACTTAGGCCTGAACCACCTAGACAGCGTGCCCACCACGCTGGGCGCCCTGAAGGAGCTGCATGAGGTGGGGCTCAATGACAACCTGCTTACCTCTATTCCCGCCAGCATCTCCAAGCTCCCCAAGCTGAAAAAGCTCAACACCAAGCGGAACCCCTTTCCAAAGGAAGAGGAATCAGACCTCTTTATTGATTCCATCAAGCGGCTGGAGAACTTATATCTGGTAGAGGAGAAGGACCTATGTGGGCCTTGCCTGAGGAAATGCCAACTGGCCCGAGAAAAGCTGAACAAAATCAAGACCATGACCTCGTTTGCACAGAGAAAGGCTGTCTTTTCCAATCTGGTTGCACCCAACTCCATGGCCAAGGATTCCCAGGAAGACTGGAGGTGACCTGGGACCCTGACCCTGAGGCAGGGGGGGGGGGGACTCCAGTATCCTTATGGCGTCTCCTAACTAGATGTTTTTCTGTTCTCATCAGAATCTATCTTCTGGTAGTTTCATGTGGCTCTGTCCTCAAACCAACCACCAGCCAATCCAAGCGACCTACTTCAGGGGTACTCTCTTACTAAGACAGCATGGCCAAGGGTGGAAAAGGCCCCAAGGGCAAGAAGATCACTTTCAAGGTGGCCAAGAATTGCATCAAGGTCACGTTCGATGGGAAAAAGCGTCTTGACTTGAGCAAGATGGGAATCACCACCTTCCCCAAGTGTATTCTGCGGCTCAATGATGTGGACGAGCTAGATCTCAGCCGAAATCTGATTAAGAAGATCCCTGAATCTATTTCCAAGTTCCAGAACCTACGGTGGCTGGACCTGCACAGCAACTACATCGACAAGCTCCCTGAGTCCATCGGCCAGATGACCAGCCTGCTATACCTCAACCTCAGCAACAACAAGCTGACCACCAACGGGCTGCCTGTGGAGCTCAACCAGCTCAAGAACATCCGGACAGTGAACTTAGGCCTGAACCACCTAGACAGCGTGCCCACCACGCTGGGCGCCCTGAAGGAGCTGCATGAGGTGGGGCTCAATGACAACCTGCTTACCTCTATTCCCGCCAGCATCTCCAAGCTCCCCAAGCTGAAAAAGCTCAACACCAAGCGGAACCCCTTTCCAAAGGAAGAGGAATCAGACCTCTTTATTGATTCCATCAAGCGGCTGGAGAACTTATATCTGGTAGAGGAGAAGGACCTATGTGGGCCTTGCCTGAGGAAATGCCAACTGGCCCGAGAAAAGCTGAACAAAATCAAGACCATGACCTCGTTTGCACAGAGAAAGGCTGTCTTTTCCAATCTGGTTGCACCCAACTCCATGGCCAAGGATTCCCAGGAAGACTGGAGGTGACCTGGGACCCTGACCCTGAGGCAGGAGGGGAAAGGGGAGGCAGGAAGAGGGAAGAGGTCTGCATCCATAGGAAACTGAGGGCTCCCCCTGTTACTACAATAGCTCTCCCAGCCAAGTCCATAAAACACCTCTCCCTACCTCCTTGGCTTATGATTTTGTTGACTACAGGGTTCTTGTTTCCTTGCCATCACGCACATTGCTCTCCTCTCCTGCCCACATGCACATGTCATACCTACAGATGCATTGAGGCTGTCCAACTCACGTCTTCCCTACAGCTCTCCTGCCTATAGCCTTTGGCCTGCACAGTTAACACAGCCAGCACACTCTCACTTTCACTCTCACTCACACACTCTCACTCTCACTCACACAGTTTCATACACTCTCATTAACACTCACACTTTCACTCACACTCTCACTCACACTATCTTTCATGCACTCACACTCACATTCTCACTCACACTCTCACTCACACTCACACTATCATTTATACACTCACACTCTCACTTCAGGACCCACCACCAGCTCTCAGACATGAACCTTGGTCTTGGAAATGTAGAGTCTGCCTTCAAAGGTCAGGCATCTCAGAGTCTGAGTTGGTAGGAGAGCAGACGGCACTTGTCCTTGGGTAGGGGACAAAGCTGGCCACAGATATGGGCAGAACTTCCCATTCAGTACTGGTAAGTAACGTCTTGGATCCAGCCGCGCGCTCTCTTCCTCTTATCTGCTCATTCACGATTTGCTTTAGGAGCTTTCTAGGCCTTCAGGCCTTTGTCTGCCTGCGAATGAATGAGGTGGACCTCTCATTCTGTAATGTCCAGTGCTTTTCCAGACCTTTGTGAGAGGAAGGAACCAATGAGGACAAATACGGGTTGACGAATTCAATAAATAAATACATTACTATGTATCATGCTAGGGGCAGGGATCCTGCCCACCTGGAGAAACCTTGGTTTGCCCTAGTCAAGCTGGATGAAAAACCAGCTACAAGAAAATGGGGCAGAACAGCATCATCTGAGGAACTCCGGAGACCAGGGCCACGTGTTGTGCAGGGCTGGCCTAGAGTAAAGTCAGGGATTTTGCGGTCTGTTGGATTTAGGTCCATGCAGCTTTGCTTCTTCCTTGCTTGGGCATCCTATTTACCTTTGATTCCCTCATCTGTGAAGTGGGAATAAAACCATTTCTAGCTTCAAGGCTGGATGCATATACAGTATTGCCAGTAGAAGTCAGCTCTCTCCAAGGAGAGCTTGGTGCACTTCAAACCAGCAATCTGACTGGACAATGCTGCTGGTCACACTGGGCCTCTTGGCAGATATGACGATGCTAGAGTTGGTCTTTCCAATAGCTACAAACCGCATCTGGCCTCACTAGGTATTTCCCACCTTTGTACTACCTACAAGAAAGGGAGAATACCTTGGGGAAGGGCTTCCCCAACCCAGGATTCTGATGTTGATAGCAAGTTTTGCTCCTGACCAGTGGGAAACACTGGGAGGCATCCTTCAGTGTGGTGGGATTGGCTTCTTTCTTCACTATAAACCATAGCAGACAGTACACTTCCTTTTTTCACTTCGCATCTTATTTTGTGAGGCTTAGCTGTGACAACCCTACCATAGTTTTTAAATCTTGGAAGAGCTAGATTTCAAATCTTCTATTTCAGTTGTTTTTCCTTTCAGTAAATGTTTTCCATGATAAAAGTGACAAACCTACAACACAGTTTTAAATATCATAGAATAAAATAGCCGTCATTCTACAATGTGAGCTAACTGGACTACTAGCAGATTTCCTCCCTTGTTGTTTTTCTGCTTATATTTTTGTGTATCGTTAAAATTATAGTGTTCATGTTATTTTCTACACTGCCTTGAAGCCCATGTTATTACATGGTCTTAATAACCATGATTTAAAACATCTGCGAAGTAGTTATTATGGATATACGTACTAAGTTATTGTTGGGCATTTAAGGTGTTTTCAATTCTGCACTAATAAAAATAGTTTTGTAATGAGAGCCTATATGACTAACATGTTTAAAAATACTTTAGATTATTTTCTTGACATAGATTTGTTCATAAAAATAGTAAAGAGTAATATTATTAAAGAGTATTTTAAAAAATAATTTTTGGTGCATGACTTCAAGTAGCTTATAAAAGTTTTACCTGTATTCCTATACCTACCGGGAAAATACTACAAAGCCTGATTTTCTGTATTCTTGCCAACACTGAGTATTATTCTTTACATTTTTCTCTTTAGTCAACGTCCAAAATGATATATAGGAGCCTTTCCGAGAATGAAGGGAGCAGTCGGGTCTGAGACGTGCATATGAGACGTCATGCCTTCTGCTCAGGGGCCGCCACTAGCAGGCTGGCCATGGACTTGCCCATTTGGTGGCTAACCTGCTACTGCAGTCCCTTCATCTCTGTCCCAAGACAGAGTGTCCATGAAGTGTGCATGATTAGGAGAGAGAGTGATGGCGAGTTACTCTGATGCCGCCCGTTTCTTTTCAGTTCTCTCCTCTAGAGACTGTTTGTTCTTTAGATGAGCGCTCCCTGAAGTATTAAAAAGGATCGATAAGAAGAGAAGTTAAGAAAGCCACGTGGGTCGATCCCACCAGTGTCCCTGGGCAGGATCCCGGTCTGGACAGGGGATTTGTCGTTCCACTCCTCACTCTGCTTGGTCCCATCCTTGAAATGCTTCTCCTGGATTTGGGAGTCATTGCCATGGGCTGGTTGGCAGGGAGGACGGCATGCCTCTGCATCCTTGCTCCAGGACTTCCTGTGCTTTCACTCTGCTGCCAGTCTTCGGGAAGGGTTTTAAGTGTATTTAACTCTACCAGGATTGAGAAATAAGCAGCCAGCTTTGATTTGTTGTGGAATACATTCAAGTCCACACCTTTTTAGCCAGGGAATGCTGGCAGTAGGCTAAGCAATGATTGGAGAGACAGTCCAGTTAGGAGCCATCTCTGCCTTTTCTTTCTTTTTTTCTGTCAAGGAAAAAGCTTGATGTTGATGTTGATGTTTCTTTTTGCTCTAAAATACTAGTCACCTTCACTTCCTGGAAGTTGTATTAAGCCTGAAAACACCTGATAGGAAAGCTATGGGGTTCTCCTTCCTTAAATAGAATAAAAACCCTATTCCAGGAACCTGAAAGCCAGGCATGACCTAGTGACCCTGGGTGCCCTCTGCCCTTGCTGTGGTTTGCTTCTGTGACCTGGAGCGACTGCCTCAGCCTCTCCTGTCTCCATTCCCCAGGTTGCGCTTGTCATCTTCCTAGAGTAGTTATGGCAAAAACCTGAAGACTAATCAACTAACAGGAATAGACGACCCCGAAGAGGAAAAGCCCTCAGTTAGGAGAAGACAGAAAGTGGCAAGGGAACATTCGAGAAGCCAGGCTCTCCAATGCTGGCCAAGCCGCTGACTTGTTTTACAAGTTCTTTGCCTCTCTTTATTTTAGGTCACCTATGTGTGAATATGACTTTGACAAATATCTGATGTGGTCTTTTAAATGTATATGGAAGAAACATTTAAGAAAATTATATATCTAGCCAATTAAAGATTTAAAAGAAGACTTAAAGACTTTGAAGGCTTATGGTCTCTACATTTCACTCAAACCAGTATCATCACAACACCAATAGCCTTTAATGAGTAACATAGTATAAGGAGGTATTTCAGCAATTAAAATTTATTAAAAAAAAAGTACACTAAGAAATATGTATAGAAATCAAAGAATTTTAACAAACTTTTCAGTAATGTGCACACAGGTAGGAAAAAGAAAACAGACAAATGGATAACAGAAAAAAAGAAACACAGAGAACAAAAACATAAAATGGCAGGCTTATGTTTAATAATTACATTAAATGTAAATGGTCTACTTTATATTGGCCCTGAACTGAAGACATCCATCATCTTTTCAAGGCACAAACGGTAACACACTGGTAAACTGAGATCATGGACCTCTACCCAGCAGTAGAAAGAAATGCACTATGGGTGCATGCAACAACTTAGATAGCTCAATGGCATTTTTTAAGAAAAAGGACCAACTTCAAAAGGACACATATTCTATGATTTCACTTACAGGACTTTCTATAAATGACAAAATGATAGAAATTAAACACAGATCAGTAGTTGCCAAGAGTAAGGATGGGAGGTGGAGTAAGGAGTAGGACTATAAAGTGATGGCACAAAAAATATCTTTGTGATGATAAAATGATTGTGTATGTCGATTGTGGTGGTGGTAATACAAATCTACACATATAGTAAAATGACAAAAACTGTGCACACGGATGTACCAATGTCAATGTCCTGGCTTTTAAATTGTACGATAGTTACACACATGCAATCACTGCGGGGGGTGGGGAGAGAACTAAGTGAAAGGTGCATGGGGCCTCAATGTACTATTTTTATAATTTCCTATAAATCTATAGTTATTTTAAGATTAAAATTTGAAGAACCAATCTTATAACCTAGACATGACAAATAAACAAATCCTTGTACATACACCCAGCACTAATTTATGAGGTACTATGACAAGCTTAGTGAAAATCTAACATACATAGGAAGCCCAGAGCTGTGATTCCTTAACTTTACCTCAGAATTAAGGCATTTCAGAAGAAAGAGCATCTTAACCTCAGCTCACTGAACCAATCCAAAATTTGCATTGTCAATCTTAGATGCTAAGCTTAAAAGAAAACCCATGGCTTCCTTACTCATGTCCTAGGGTTTTGGGGGTGACCAGGCACAGGTACCAACTGAGGTGGAGGGAGCCTTTAACCAGTGAACTGCTCTTTACAATGCCTGGGCTGTGCACACTTGTCCCCCACCCCCTTGGTAGTGGTGGGTGGTACAGGCTATGGAAGCAACGTAGCTGGATAGAGCTGGAAGGAAAAGAGGCAGACTTGATGTTGAGAATAAGGCTTGAGTAAGGCTTGAGTCAGGCTCTCTCATGGGAAGGGTGTGAGGATCTGGGTAGAGATATAGCCGAGCTAAAACATGAACCTAGTGCAGCAACATAGACAAAGAGTAACATGGGATGGGCTCAAAACAAGGTCTGAGCAGGACCCAGGTGGACTCGCTGGGGCTCTGATGCCCCCTCAGTGAACCAACTATATGAAAAGCATTAACTGTTGCAGCTTCATTACTACTGTCACGTTGAATTTGTGGCCGGGCTGTCTAATCTCTAGTTCACTCTTCTCTAGACCCAGAGATATAAGTAGTTGGCCTCCACAATTGCCCTCCCATGGCTACACTTCCCCAAGAAACCCAAGGACCACACTTTTCCATTCAGTGATAGAACTGAAGCCATCTTTACCAAAGTAATCATGTGTATTTCAGATTTTAGCCTCTCAGTTAGCAACAGTGTTGATCTCTGGGGTATGGGATTAAAGGAGGGGGAATGGCAGGAAGTGGTGCTTGAATTTGAGCCTCCCTACTGCTAACAATGGTGCCTCTGGGGGCATGATTGATTTTTGTGGAAGATCATCTTCTTATGGGAATTTTATAATTTCTTATGATTAGTTTTCTAAATTCTTTGTGTTTCATAGTTTTTCAAAGATCATCTATAAAGGAAACAATAAAACACTCAGCTATGGAACTTTGTACCCCTAGAATGAATTTCATTCTAAATATTATACTTAAATGGTTTACACAATTGAGAGATTTCAGGAATTGCAAACATCCAGGTACAACCAAGCTCTGAATATAAGCATGACCTTGCACCCAGCAGCTTCCTCCAGCCCAGAGATACTTCTGCCTCAGTGACATAGCAAGTTGGCATTTCAGATATTAACAGAGATCCTGGCTGAGGAAGAACACCTCCAGCTCATTCAAAGATGTATGCCTTGCCCAACAGAGATTTGAGAGAGGGAGAGTCTGACAGCCACTCTAGCCTTGTATTTCTCTGGGCTTTTCAAACTCTGACCTCAGTAAAAAATGTTAGGCCCTCATTCTTGCAGAAAACCAATATAGAAAAGAATATTCTGCAGCACTTATTTTCATGTTATATGAAAAGGGAATTGTCATCTTTGGCACCACCCTTCGGATAAGAAAACAGTTGATGCTTAGTGCCTAAAGAAAGTGTTTTCAGGGGCCAGCAGTTGCGTGGTTAGGTTGCTGGATTCCCACATTGCCGATAAGGTTTGAGTACAGGATCTGGCAGCTTGAAAATCATGCTAGGTGCATGTGCTTGTGAGCCCTAAATCCTGAGAGGAGGCTGGAGAAGGGATTTCGGCATGGCCATCCACCTTGGGGATGGGGATGATTTCTCATTTTCCCTCTCACTGTCTATCTCTGGAAAGCACACACTCTCCATAGCAAAAACTTTAGGGAAAAAAAAATGAAAGTTTAAAAAAAATTCACAAAAATGTATTTCTCATGTCTCATGTCTAATAATATTTCTTATATTATTAGAAAATAATGCAAGCCAGCAAGATTGTTTTCTTTTTCTTAGTATGGAAACAATTAATGAGATCATTCCCAGTGACCACATCTATTTTTTTTCTCCTTCAAGGGGTTTTGGGCTGACTTTTAAAGAATTGTGGTGCCCAAATTTAACTGTGAAGCTGTCTCCCATCCTTTTTGGAAGGGCATAAATAAATGTAAGTGAAACGGTGTGTTTCTGCACATGTATATTTTCAAGTATTAT
>NW_006159696.1:153068-171467 GCF_000334495.1 Tupaia belangeri chinensis
CTGTTACTGTTTCTCCTTGTCTGATTGATCCCCCTCACATCTTAACAGATTCTGTTTCAAGTGTCATGAAGGGGACTTGTCCAAAGGCTTTAGCTGGCTTCCTGTTGGAAGGTCCTGCAGGCTGATAAGCCTTGCACACTGCAGAAGCCTGATCATGCTCCCCTCTGCCTTCAAGAGGGTATAGCTCTGTACTATAGGGTAGGGTGACACAGATGGGTTGTAAATCCAAGATTTATTTAGGATTTGAGAGCATTTTCCACCTGGGACCCAAGCTCAGAGAACTGTATGTGAGTATGGAGGTGACTATTGTCAATGGAATTCTAGACAAAAGTCTGGTACTGAAAGTACCAGTTTCCAGAGGTGGGGAATTACACCAAAGGAGCCAGATAAGTCTGGGGCTGTGGGTTAAAGATAAGAAAACCCATAGTAGAGAGAAACATCATCAGTTAGTTGGAAACCCTTAGAACTCCACCCACATCCTCTAGAGACGAAAGGTCCACGCTCACTAGTGCATCCAATGAGCCAAGTTTTCAAGACTCAATCTATTGTCCCTGGTCATACAAATGGAAAATGGTCGAGTTCATTCTAAACACGTGACAATGGCTAGCCAAGCCCTCCTGACACCAGGGGCCATCAGTGCCTTCCCCCATGGAGTCCCTGAAGCCACACCACGGCTGCTGAAGGAGGAATGGGAAGGTGGAAAGGCTGAGAGCATGGACAGCTGCATGTCCTTAATCGACTGTCCCATTCACATGTCCCCAGTACATAGCAGCAGATTCTAAAACGAAGCAAGGCAATCACACTTCCTGGGCACCTACCATGGCCTGAGCCTACCTGACCTGAAAGCTTGTGGCTGGCTCTCTAGCACAGTCTCACCACATGCCCTGACTGCTTGGGTGGCCTCAGAATCTAGGACCAGCATGCCACTGGGTGTCCTCGTGTTGTGAGGCTCTCTGATGAGCTGAGATAAGCATTTCTCTAGAGCATCATGCACTGTTCCCATCTGACCTCAGAAGATTGCTCTAGGATCTCCACAATTGAGGCTGTGTTGGGAAGGTACCAGGCATGGCAGAATCATGCCACGGGAGCCAGGAAGATGCCAAGCATGATTCAGTGGACTCAGAGGGCCATAGTGCCAAGTTAATCACACTGTAAGCAAAATCAGTACAGTGTCTACCTGTCCACACTTGCAGAGTGGTACTCAGGTTGTTGTTGAGGGTCACCATCAGCCTATAAGTGGGTGAGGACCAACATCCAGACACCTGACTCATGTGCAGAGAATCACCCTCTTACCATCTGTTGATCATTTCTGTGGGACCCTCAACTCAGTGGCTATAACCTGAGTGCAGCTTTTCTCTGCATTGGAATTTACCAGTGTGGATGAAGGTACGTGACAACAGGACAAATCTCCCCTGAGACTCTTGAGGATAATAGAGTAGGAATGGACAGAGGGCCACTCACAGCTATAGGGACAACTACATTATTTCCAGTGATCCCACCCATTACCTTTTATGACAGGGTGAGCTGGTTGAGGGAAGGGGTTTGTGTCACAGCTGATGCAGCATTGCTCCAAGGAGAGAGAGGACATGCGGCAGTGGCTGCTTAGGTGGCCGGCAGTGCCCTCTGCGTGGAGAAGTGGGCGGCCACCTGCATTTGTCAATGCCTCAGTATTCACCTGTCTTATTTTTTCTTAAGGAAACATACTCCCCTTCAGTGTGGTCTGTGTCACTGGGTGGGACTGATGTCACCCCCAGAAGCTGGATGCTCATACCATCTTGATCTGGCCGATGAAAACGTTTGTTGGTTTTAGGGTTGGCATATAACCTAACTTGGAAAAATGAAAATGAGTTTGTGGACTTTCACTAAAATAATCAAGATAAAAAATGCATGGCAGAATTCCTACATATTACTGTTAGCCTGACGGGGGCATTGGTGCCATTGTGCAGGGAAAGTCTGCCGAGCATGGAGATAGTCCCAGGGAAATCCTTGCTAGGACATAGAGAGCCACAGCTTCCTGAAGTCTAACTTAAGCCTAAAGATCCAGCCATAACTGGAGCAGACCGTCTTCGATTGTTTGAAGTGGGCTTCTACCATTTGCACTGAAATAATGTTGCGAAATCCAGGCACGGACAATCAGGCTCACATGAAACATAACCAATATGAGGTGGCCAGCGCTGATGTTGGGTGACGTGCACCCACAGGGCAGGACCATTGCTGAACTAGTGGACTATGAGGACAGCCATCCCACCTACAGTGACCTTCATGCCTTGAACTTCCCCAGTCTCTCACTAAAGGGTAACATCTGGTGCATCAGGGAGCCTCTGCTGGCAGCCACCTCTGTTGGTTTATAGAAAGTCATCGATGACTCCCATGTTGAAAAGTTCATGGCAATTTTTCAGCTCTTATCAACTTGACCTAGCAACAACATTTGGCCACTCCCACCTTGAAACCTTCTACCTGGCTTCCAGGACATTATTCACACCTGAATTTTCTGTCACCTTCTTGGCTAGTCCTCCTCTATCTCTTTTGCTGGTTCCTCCCCAAGTCCTTACCTTCTAAGGTTGGTGTGCTCGGGACACTGTCATCAGACCACTGCATGCATTCTCCTGACGGTCTTCTCCACTCTTATGTCTTTAATCACTCTTCCAAACTTACCTCTCATTGGACTTCCCCTATGAGCTCCAAACTCATGTGTCCAATAGCCTCCACAATGCCTCCACGTGGCTGTGTGAGGAGCACCGTGGAACTCACACAGCCACAACTGAGCTCCTGATATCTCCTCGTCCCACGGCAGCCCTTCCCGAGGTTGTCCCCATTTCATGCCCAGTTGTCCAAGTCCAAATTCTTGGTTTTACCCTTAAACTCTCTGTCACACATATGTAGCACATACTTGATTTGTTGTCACTTCCCATCAGATGTAGGTTTGAACCATGTTCATAATCTACCCACTTCACACTGTCTTTGCTGCCGTCTCCCTGATCCATGCCTTCCTGATCTCCCACCTGGATTTTCCTAACAGCCTCCAAACCAGCCTCATCTTCTGCCTTTGACCTGAGGTCTATTCTCAGGACAGTAGCCTGAGCGTTTTTTTTCAAATAGAAATCAGACCCTATCATTCCTTAGCTCAAAACCCTCCAGTGTTTCCCATTCATTCAGAATAAAGGCCAGCACCAACACCATGTGCCCCATGGCTTACCCAGATTGACGTGTCCCCTCTCTTACCTCCACTCCCATCAGCTCCTTGCACTCCACCACCCAGCTCCGCTCCACTGGGGTCTAGAACCTTCCTCATTCTACCCTTGGCCTGAAGTAACTTGTTTTCCAACCTTATTCAAGTCTTAATTCAAATACTCTCTTCTTGACCAGGACTCCCATTTCTACTCCAAATAAGATTTCAATCTGATTTTTTTTATTCCTATCATTATCTGATACACTTTATAACTCACTCATTTGAATTGTTTTATGTTTGTCCTCCTCATGAGACTGTCAACTCAGTACAGTCAGGAGGAGCTCCGACTACTTTTCTTGCTTCTCTGTCAAGCAGCAACCATCACATACCACAAGCCATCGTAAAGAATTTTTAATAAATCGGCGAGACTCATTCCGTACTCTTTATAGATAGTTTGAAGATCATCGTAAACACCCTTCCTGCCCTGTCCCCACGCTCATCTAGAGAACATCAGCGACCACCCTCACCTTCCTACCGCTATTCCTAACTGAAATGAAAATGCTTGTTGGTGCCTGTAGAGGGGGCCCTGGGTAGGGGCTGTCAGCATTTCATTCACCAAGGAAGACACTCCAGACAGAGATTTGCATGTTAGCATCTGGTCTACATACAAACATGTGTTGACTGACCTTCTGCTCATTCAGAAACTCTCATTATGGGAAGGACAGACCTGGGATCGTTCACACCCCACCTTGGAGCCCGATCCCAGAGGCTGGGGCTGTGTGGACACTTCTATGAGTAATCTGCCCACTGTCACCAGCAAAGGGCCACTTCCTGCCATTCAGGTCTAAAAAATCCACAGAGAACATGGGACTTCAACTCTGTTCATAGAGGAGGGACTTCAAGGATAGGATGATGGATCTTTGAGGCAAGAAAGAGAAAAATAAAGGGGAACAGACTGTTGGGCTCTTTGTGTGACCTCTCTAGAGCAGGACCTGAGGGATGAGGAAACATAGCGTGGGTAGCACTGTGCACAGAAAGCACAGCCGGCCCCGCCCTACCTTAGACTGAGGGGGTCCTCTGCGGTGCCTCGCCCCTTCAAGCTGGGTTGGAAAGAACAGAAGCTAAACAAAAACAGAGGAACACTTCTGTCAGTGAATCCATTTCTCCCTCCATTACACATCCCACCACCTCAGGCCTGGGTGGAACCCCAAGGCACCCTCTGGCGTGACGTACTCTAGCCTGAACAGTAACAATGGTAAAAATAAAACAGTAGTTACTGGGCTGATGTGTGTCTTCTAGGTTCCTCCTCTGGGCCAGCACTGGACATATCTACTGTCAGTTTCAACAACCACTAGCTTAAGTTCCAGTGTGTGGCTCTGGAGACACATTTTAATGTAAGGCGCTTTAATTTCAGCAGGGTAGGGGATAGCTGGAGTTTATATTAGGCCTGCACTGTGGATGTAGAAGACTTCTAGATTAATTGAAAAACGTTGTTTAAAACACAGATTTCGTGGGGGGTGGGGGAAGTACTCCAAGTTCAGGATTACATGTTCTGTATTCAGTCTGGTCTAAAGTGGGCCTTGAAGACAAGTTTAGGAGGCCACTATCAGCAGCCCCCAGGAGAACCTCACTGGGAAGCTCACTGAGTCAGACGAGGCCCTCCCAGAGCTGGTACACACAGCCCCTCTGCGGCGGCTGTTTTTCCTCCATGCTGTCCCAGCCCCTTGGACACACAGCTAGCCTGATGCCGGTTACTGGCCACGGCACCAGGAAGGCCAAGCTGGAACCCCAAGCACAAAGCAGGGACTCCAGACCATGGGTAGCAAATCTCACCTGTGCTTTCCAACCCAAAGCAGAGCAGAGCACGAGGCTCCCCCTGGTGAGCACTGGTCGGAGAGTCACTACAGATCCATCTCCTTAACTTCAATAATCATAACAAATAACCCATAGTATTAGGAATTTAGACACTGGCTTACAGTTCTCAGATTGATGGATCTGTTTGCAGAAAGAGAAGTTAAACTAAAACAGCATGCTTCTTTCTTAAAGAAAAAATATTCAGTGTCCAAGAGGGAAGTTGGTTATTTGAAATTCTTTCCAACAAAATACAAAACTGGAACAACCAAACTTGGCAACTGGGATCAGAAAGAGTAAGCCAAAAAAAAATGACTCGGAAAATTAGAAAATAAAACCAGACAAGTTTTGGACAGCCATAAAACAGTTGGTTTCTGAAATGCGTTGCATCTGCACAATTCTCCCTCTCCCTACCCGTCACCACTATGCTCAGCTACTTCAGTCCGCAAGCACGAAGCCGTTTCCCAGGCCTGCGGGAGGCACTCTCTGCCCACACCTTACTGTAGGATTCGGCACACTGCGGGTGAGGAAGTCCTCCCTGGTGCCCAGCCTAAGCCCTGCTCTCTGTGGGCTGTGAGAACTTTTCCTGGAAACAGAGGGGCACGGTCCCTGCCCCTCAGGATCAGGCTTTTCAGCAGGGGCATTTTCAAACCTTTACCTTTTGAACGCCTTACTCCGCTCGCCGTTGCAGAAAACAAGAAACTTGGAATATCCATTTTGGAAAAAGAGCTCCAGGGCGATGTCCTATAAAGAGAACCCCCTTTACAGTTAGTTCCTGGTGATCCCCAGAGTGACCCCAGCACCCCTGGACAGCAGAGCTGCTGGCGGTGGGCCATTTGTGTCTCTAAGGCAGATACCACGCTTGCTTAGTCCTTCTGACCTCCCCGGAGGGAGAAGACTTTGGTGACAGATGAGGGAGGCCTGCAGGACGGGGGAGGGCTGGGGACCCAACACAGCTCCCAGTTCCCTCGCTGAAGCAGGAAGCAGAAGACTCAGCCCCAGGATGAGCGAACCAGGAAGAAAATAGCGAGGACCCTTTCAGCCGCATTCACTTCCGGGTCGTGGGTCTGGTCCTGAGCTAAGCAGTTGCCAAACCAGAAGTCCATTGTGTCCCAGCCCCTTGGACACACAGCTAGCCTGATGCCGGTTACTGGCCACGGCACCAGGAAGGCCAAGCTGGAACCCCAAGCACAAAGCAGGGACTCCAGACCATGGGTAGCAAATCTCACCTGTGCTTTCCAACCCAAAGCAGAGCAGAGCACGAGGCTCCCCCTGGTGAGCACTGGTCGGAGAGTCACTACAGATCCATCTCCTTAACTTCAATAATCATAACAAATAACCCATAGTATTAGGAATTTAGACACTGGCTTACAGTTCTCAGATTGATGGATCTGTTTGCAGAAAGAGAAGTTAAACTAAAACAGCATGCTTCTTTCTTAAAGAAAAAATGTTCAGTGTCCAAGAGGGAAGTTGGTTATTTGAAATTCTTTCCAACAAAATACAAAACTGGAACAACCAAACTTGGCAACTGGGATCAGAAAGAGTAAGCCAAAAAAAAATGACTCGGAAAATTAGAAAATAAAACCAGACAAGTTTTGGACAGCCATAAAACAGTTGGTTTCTGAAATGCGTTGCATCTGCACAATTCTCCCTCTCCCTACCCGTCACCACTATGCTCAGCTACTTCAGTCCGCAAGCACGAAGCCGTTTCCCAGGCCTGCGGGAGGCACTCTCTGCCCACACCTTACTGTAGGATTCGGCACACTGCGGGTGAGGAAGTCCTCCCTGGTGCCCAGCCTAAGCCCTGCTCTCTGTGGGCTGTGAGAACTTTTCCTGGAAACAGAGGGGCACGGTCCCTGCCCCTCAGGATCAGGCTTTTCAGCAGGGGCATTTTCAAACCTTTACCTTTTGAACGCCTTACTCCGCTCGCCGTTGCAGAAAACAAGAAACTTGGAATATCCATTTTGGAAAAAGAGCTCCAGGGCGATGTCCTATAAAGAGAACCCCCTTTACAGTTAGTTCCTGGTGATCCCCAGAGTGACCCCAGCACCCCTGGACAGCAGAGCTGCTGGCGGTGGGCCATTTGTGTCTCTAAGGCAGATACCACGCTTGCTTAGTCCTTCTGACCTCCCCGGAGGGAGAAGACTTTGGTGACAGATGAGGGAGGCCTGCAGGACGGGGGAGGGCTGGGGACCCAACACAGCTCCCAGTTCCCTCGCTGAAGCAGGAAGCAGAAGACTCAGCCCCAGGATGAGCGAACCAGGAAGAAAATAGCGAGGACCCTTTCAGCCGCATTCACTTCCGGGTCGTGGGTCTGGTCCTGAGCTAAGCAGTTGCCAAACCAGAAGCACTAGCGGGGGCAGCTGGGCAGGTGCAGCCCTCGCACCTGCACCGTATGATGATTTGCAGACTGAGAGGCCAGGGTGCCTTGCCGAGTCCATCTTCCTGAGCCATTTTGATATGGCCATGCTGATATTGCAATGTCATTTCGGGATATTTGCCTAAATAAAATCTATGTGATGTTCTTTCCTTTTCCTTTCTGCCCCCTTTCCCTCTCTCCTCTTCCAAGCCACATGAATAGCAGACATGGAACAGGGAATACGGTGCATCCACGTATGGGACAAGCTTTAGGGAGGGGTGAGGCCTGGACCCTGGACAGGGAGGGGTTGGGGGGATAGGGCAGGAGTCAGGCTCGAGCTGAGGAGCTGCATCTGTAGCAGGGTCCTGCCTGCTCCTGCCGGGCTGGACATGAGCTCACGGAGCCCAGTTCCCTAAGGCTCCTCAGCAGAGGGAAGTTATATGCAAAACTCCCCTTCTCTGCTAGAAGGTTTTTTTTAAATAAAAATGTAAATAAAATACAAAACAGAAAGCAAGTGTGGAATCAGTGCTTGCCCTGCTCCCGAGTGCCGGGCTCTGACCTCCTCCTGGAAGGATCCAGGGCTGGACAAGTGGTGCCGCTGTACCAGGTCACCCCTGCCCCTTGGCCATGCACACACCCTCCCACTCTGACTTCCACTGCTGCCAGGGGCACCAGCCATCTGGAAGCCATCGCCACTCGCTGGGGAAAAGAAACTGGGGGATACCTACTTGTTACCACATGTAACCTGTGAGGTAGACATAAACGATACACATCTGGAGTCCCTACTAGGCTCCCCCACACAAGCTAAGCTCTTTCTGTGATGGTGGAAAAGACAAGGCGTACCTCCCAGAGAGGTGCCCAGATGAGCCGAAGTGGCAGAGCCAAGCCACTGCTGGGAAGAAGCCCAGGCTCAGCCCCACTGCCCAGAATGGCCACTGGATGGGGAGGGGACCTGCTTCTTCTGTGTGTCCTGTATAGCTCACTCTCCTTGCAAAGGAGCACACTAGGAGTGCAGAATGAGAGGCAAAGCCTTGCAGACAAGAGCAGGGGCAATGTAGGGAGAGGCGCCCCAGAAGCCTGGGGCCCAGAGCTGGCCACACCTCCTCCTCTTCCGGCAGTGGCTTCTCTCAGGAATTCACTCCCTGAAAGGCCTCTCTGAACTTTAGTTTCAGAGAATAATTAGGAGGCCTCCTGCAGGAGGCTCATGTGATAAATTAAAGCTCCACACACCCCAGATTAATTGACAAATGAAAGGCACCCCGATTAAGTGCCTCAGGGCCAGCACTGCCCCTTGCTGGTCTTTGGAACTGACCCAGCACCTGCAGAGAAGTGGGATCTGGCCTTCCAGCTTCCCCACATGGTCCCCCTCCCTACCCTTCCTTTTCTGCCAGTAGGGGGTTTGGGGGCAGGGGGGGATAGTGCGTGTGAGTTAGGAGGCAGCGGTGCTGGGGCTGAGGCTCTGCTGACAGAGGCAATGCCACTGAAGCCACAGGTCCCAGGTCCTTCCCCTTCCTCTGCCACAGAGGTGGTGCTGCTAAATGGGAGGATGTGTGAGAAGCGGGAGGTGCTGACCAGCTCCCTCTGTGCATGGTAAGGCAGCAGCAAGGCTCTGGGAAGCCCTGGGTGGAGGGGCAGTCAGAAGGACCCTGACCGTGGGGTGGGAAATGAGAGGGAGCTTGGAGAGGTGAGCCCTGGAGAGCTGGGGAGGAAGTGTGGAGAGTGGAGGGTGTCCAAGTCGGGAGGTGGGAGCAGGGCAGAGGGCGCTTGAGTCTCAGCCCTCACCACCCCATGAGGTCCTGCTCTGTACCCCTAAACTTCAAGGAGGCTCTAGGGTGTGGCAAGGGCAAAACAGGGCAAAGAACTGGGTCCCCAATGACCCCATGGAACAGGAAGGCCAGTAGACAGTGGCATAAACTGAAGACAGAGTGGAGCCTGGGGGCTCACGGGCTTCTCCTACAGGCACTGGGCTGTGCACAGGCACACAGCGGTCACAGTGGTGTATCCCTTGGTCGTGCCTGAACTACCTGTCCCAAGGGGAGGTGGCCTCCTTCTTGCCCCCTTTGGCTCCTCAGAGCATACCTGTAGGAGAAAGCGGGCCTGTCGGAGCTCCCTGAGGTCGCCATACCCGTGGCGCTGGCACGAATAGTGGTCGGAGGACCTATCTTTGCTGCACATGTTGAAGATGAACGGCTCGCTGATGCTGTGAAGGACAAGAGATGGGGTGCACGTTAGACATCTGCCTGAGGGCGCCCGCCCTCCGGGGCCCCATCTGAGCTCCTGTGCTCACTGCCCACCAGCCTATAGCTAGACAGGCACCTCGTCAGGTGTGGCCTGAGACGTGGCAAGGACCAGTCCGAATCAGACCCTTTCTCTTAGCACTGGGGAGTAGAGAACACTCAGCAGGGGGTGAGAGAACTGGAAGCTCAAAGGTTCAAGGGAAGCCAGGTGACCACAGAGACAGAGTGCAGATTAAGGCCAGGAGGGGTCAGACGCGGTAAAGAAGGCAGGGGTGATGACACAGGGAGACCACCGAAGGGGCGGTCAGTCAGGGCTTGCAAGGCCCAGACTTCAGTGAGAGGAAGGAAAGAAGTCGGTCTCCTGAAATCTCCCAAAGCCAGGCTCCGAAGAGCAAGAAACAAGCATGGGGAACTGTCAGGATCCACACAAAGTGTGGCTTAGGGACCTGAGTGTGACACGGGACTTGCTTTCTGCCCGCCCTAAGGAACACAGGAGTGGTCTGTAGGAGGCCAGGATGAGAGCGCTTTTCTAGGTCTGGTGGGTACCTCAGGAGGCATTCCCCAAAGGGTTTCTCCTCCCAGGTCCAAAAGGGGAGGAGGGGGCTTTAAGGAGAGTGAAAGAGAGACTACGCTGTGTCTGGAGAAGTGTCAGGCCAGAAGGGCCTCCTTCCCAGAATGCAGGGCAGAAAGATGGCAGACCTCCGAACCACCCGAGACCAGCATGGCCTCAAGCAGGTGGGGAGCCTGGAGCTGGGCAGCAGGCAGGACGGAAGAATGTGACAGCAGATCCTACGCCCCCAGGTAGGTGTGCAGAGCGGAGAGTGCCTATGGCTGGAAAGCGGTGAGCGCAGGTGGGCAGCTGACACTGAGCAGTGCCCCGAGCCAGAGCCAGGTGTGTGGTAGAGGGCACAGCCCGGGCCGGGCCACATGCCCTTCCCAGATGTCAGAATGACACCCCTCCTTAGAAGAAGAGCAGAGGATGGAGAAGGGAGAATGATGAATCTGCCCAAATAATTTACCCTAAGGAGAACGATTTGTACACTGGAAGTAACCAAAGTAACCAGCGGAAGATTTCACCATCAAAACAAATATGGAAAAACGACATAGATTTCAGTTATGGAGAGTTACAGTTCTGAGCATGTGGATTATGCAGTCATTTTAAATTTTGTGTATGACCACAAAATTCTTAGCAAATGCCCTTTTTGGACTGGAGAAACAATGGGCCTCCCGAGGACATAGCCCTTAGGAAGCCGGCCTGCCAAGCACAGGCCCAGAGAGCCAAGAGACGAAAGAGCCCCTGCTCCAAGGTGGTCCTGCTGGCACCACCCCAAGGTGATGGAGAATGAGTGAGGGATTGTTTCACTTCTTTCAAATCCAAGCTCTCAGTCTACTTCCCACTTCCAGCCCAAGGTGTAGGCCATGGGGCTTGCACACCTGCGTCTTGGAGAAGCCGAGAGACTAGGCTGTCATACAGGCCAGGAAGGAGTTCTCCATCCACAATCAGTGGTGGTCCAGCATCTGCAGTATTGATATCTTGGACTTGCATACTCAGGGGATGTCACAGTCTAGCCCCCTGCACAGCTAGACTTCAAAGAGGTGAGCTCAGACTTTACAGCCCCTCCTGCCCCTTCTAATTCAGAACAATCCTCCTAGACCCTCTGCTCTGAGCTATTTTACTGTAGGGTTGATCAAATACAAATGTGACTTTGGTTCTGGATGCTTCTGCCAGATGTTTTAATTCAAAACCTCCTGCTGGCCCTGTATCTATTATTAATGCCTTGGTCTGAGTCAAGGCTGAGCTTCCCCTAAACTTCTCTGACTCTCAGTGGGGCCATTGTGGAATTCTACTTCCCACCCTTGGCTTAAGTCAAACAGAACTGTAGGTCAAAGTACTGGTGGGGATGATAATAACTACTCCTCCGTGCTCCCACATGTTCACTGGAACCAGCAAATATCTTACACACCTTATCTGCACATGTGGTTGATTTCTCTGCCCTGTGGACTGGGCAGACATAGGCTTTTGTCCATGGATCTCTGACCTCTGCACCTTTCTCTGTGCTATGGGTATGTTTGCTGAATGACTGTCATGCTCTACAGCCCAAGAACTGCTCTGTCCATTGTTTAATTTGATCCTCATCATGAATCTTTACTGAGCATTTTTTTTTATTACTTCCTTAACTTAAGTGAGGAAGCTTCATTCTAGAGAGATGAGACTTTTCCAAGGAAATACAGTTACAAGAGGCAGAACTTGGACTTAAATCCAGATCCCCTGACCCTAAAACCCAAGATCTCTCAATAATATCTTTTCTCCTCTGTGATAATTGTGTATATCAACTTGACTGGATTGAAGGGTGCCTGGAGGGCTGGTGAAGCATTGTTCCTGGGTGTTTATAAGTGCATCACCAGACAAGATTGACATATGAGTCAGTGGGCTGAAAGGAGAATGCTCACCTAAAATGTGGGTGGGTACCACATCGTCAGCTGGGCATGCAGGAAGGACAGAGGACGCGGGCATCCTTTCTTCCTCTCTCTGTGTCTACCCTATCTTCCTGAGTGTGCTCTGTGTTTCATGCCTGCACATCTGTCTGCTCCATCCCTGCTACGCGACTCAGTGTTTGGTTGTATTTGTTTTTATGGCTCTTGGTCCCTGCAACTTTCCAGCTAGCCAGATTTGAAATCCTTTAACCTTTGGACTCTGGATTTATACCAGAAGCTGTTCAAGGACCCATTTCAGGTCTCAGAATGGAATTATACCAGTTTCCCTGAGTTAGAGTCTTTCAGCTGATTCTCTGGCTTGCATTCAGCCTATTGTGGGACTTTTCCACCTTGTGGTCATATGAGATCATTCCTATTATAATAAATCCCTTTATTTCTATCTCTATCTATCTATCTACCTATCTATCTATCTATCTACATGTGTGTGTGTATCATATATGTGTACATATACATTTTATACGTGTGTGCATATAGCATATATGTGTACATATACATTTTATATGTGTGTTGGTGTGTGTGTGTACATATATCATAAATGTGTGCATATACATTTTATATGTGTGTTGGGTATGTGTGTGTGCATATACCATATATGTGTGCATATACATTTTATATGTGTGTTGGGGTGTGTGTGTATACTGTATTGGTCTCTCTGTAGAACTCTGACCAAGACAGCCCTTGAGGGAGAAAGGTTCCCTAGCTTACACAGAGCGCTTCCCATTAGCTCCCTCCTTTCAGTTTAGTTGTTGCTGAGTGATTCTGCAACTTAGGACTCTGAAACATTGGTGACATGAGGAAGAATAGGGGCTTTTAAGAGAAAAGACAGTCATTTTTCTCCTGCTTATAGACATTGAGCAGGAATCCTCAGATAGACTCAAATATGTGGAAAAATCATATTACACACATTATTAAGTCTGTTGATATAATTCCACATTTTGATCCATCTTATATAGCATTATTCATACAGTTGTGATTTTCAACACTACATCTTACACATCCAGCAAAATAAAGCAAAGTTCAGGCACCCAAGTTGAAGGAGTAGAAAGACAGCTGTTCTATGTTTTCCTTTAGGTGGAACTGTTGCTGTAGTTGATAGAATATTGTTCACAGCTTTGCTGCATGACAGTTTTCACAATATATGAAAATTATCCAGAATGGTCATTGTATAACTTTTAATAGTCTTAGTAGGGAAATCATAGTAAAATTAATGATAGTCACAATATTGATGACTAGATTTTTTGTAGTAAAAGTAGATTTTAGAATAAAATATACTCTGCTTTGCCCCACATTTGGAGTTATATGATTATTGTCAGAATTATACTTGGGATCATTCACTAAGTCATAAACTCTTTACCAGACTCAGCCTACATCTGACTCATTTCTTATGTCTATGAAGTTCATTGTAGTGCCTAGCACAAGACATATTTCAATAAACGTTGGTTGAATTGGATTAAACAGAGAAATGATGCCTTAAGACTGCCAACTGTGGTGGAGGAAGTATCTGATTAAAAGCGCCTATACAAAGAGCCAGCTGGATGGTTTGTGTTCCCACAAAATGGATCAAATGCTACACCCTGTGAGCATGTTGTTTGGGTAGAACCATGTCCCACAAAAGAGACAAGATGAAGTACTAAACTCTAGTATCTCAGAATGTGACTTTATTTGGAAATAGGGTACTTACAGAGCTAATCAAGGCACAAGAAGATTAAGGTGGGCCATAATCCAGTATGACTGGTGCCCTTGTAATATAGAAGGGGGGGAGGATTTGAACACAGAGAGGCACACGAGGGGAACATGCTGGGAAGAACACAGGAAAAAGACAACCACATAGCTAGAGTGATACACAAGCCAGGGAGTGCAAGTGATGGCTCGTAACCCAGGAGTTAGAAGACGCAAGAAGGTATTCTCCCTTAGAGCAACCAGAGAAAGCATGTCCCTGTGGACACCTCAATGTCATGACTCTAACCTCCATTCTCCCTTAGAGCAACAGAGAAAGCATGTCCTTGTGGACACCTCAGTGTCATGACTCTAACCTCTAAGACTATGAAATAGCTGTCTGGATTTTTTCCCAAAATTTTTAGTTTTATTTATTTTTAAATGTACATTTAAGCTATCTGGATTTTTTGGTTTGTTTGTTTGTTTTGCTTTGGTTTGGTTTTAAAGCCACCCAATGTTTGACAGTCCTAGTAAACTATTGGATCATCAAGAAAGTCACGATGTATTTTTCTACGCAAAAATGTGTCAGGACTTTCCTAATGACCTGATAATACAGCCATCCTATTTAGCCAGGAAGGGAAGCACTACAAGGCATAGTAACCTTCTCAGAAAGTTTTTAGTTTCTGAGGAAACTTCCAAAGTACACAAGTCCAATCACTGATAGAAAATTTGCAGCGTTCTTGAGCTTTATTTGGGATAATTTTATGGTACATCAGAGAGCCTCTCTCAAGGTCTAATGCTCAACTCCACTCAATTTGATGGCAGTCTTTTAGAGAAACATTTCAGGGTTGACTTAGCTTTATTTTTAACAGGCATATTTATGTATCTTCCTTAGTCTTCATGGTCAAAATAAAACTTAATCCCCATTGATCTGACATGATCTAATAGCTTGTCTTTGAGTACTGCCTCTCTAGGAGCGCCAGTAGTTTCTTAGGGCAGTAGACAAGACCCCAGGGAGAAAGTACAGTCTGAATAGCGAACACTGCTTTGAGATATGACCTGTGCAGTTCCCAAAAGACATTCCAGGACAGCAATTCGTTTTCACTCTACTATGACTTACTTACATTCTAGCAAAGTACGTTTCCAGATATGGAAAGGCTTTCTTGCCATTGCAAATCAAGTGAACACACACAACCTAACCACTGGGCTTCTATAACAGTGCAGGTACAGTCAATTCCATCATGATTAGATGCACCTCATAAACACAATTTACCTAATCAATAAGGTCTTACCTAACACTAACTCAGTCTAAACCAGAGGAAAAGAGGAAAGCGATGGATTATGCAAGTCATCACACGGTACGCCATGCATATGGGTAGAGTAGAAAGCTTTCACCAGCTCTCAGAAAGACAAGGCTGCAGACCCATTGTCCATATTGATCAATATCAATAAAACATGAGCGATAAGATGCAATGAGTATGCCAAGTATTAATTATGCTCCTCTTGGCTTAGAAAAGCACAGAAGACATGCAGCAACTGGTGAATACTTGGTATGAATAAAAGATGGAAATTAGTAGAGAGAAAAATGCCGAGCATTTTAAAGTAAATCTAAATCAAAGGAGGGTGGGATAACAGTTACTCTTCCACACTCCTCCGACTCTTGTTCCCTGACATAGGCTGGAAGTGATATGACAATTAGAAGTTAAATTTCTTAGTTAATGGCATGTCATACTCTAATTGCTCTGTCAATATCCTAAAACAGTGGTTCTCGAGGTGTGGTCCTGGACCAGTGGTAGAATCAGCAACAGGCAGGAGCTTGTCAAAATCCTAGACCCTACCTCAAATCCACCAAACTAGAACTGGAGTAGGAGCAGGGCCTGAAGTCGACATCCTAACAAGTCTTTTAGGTGCTTTTGATGTAAGCTAGCTTGAGAGCCACCAGGCTAAGACATCTTGTCATTGTGTGAATGTTCAATAACCAGAAAAGGCAAGAGCTATCTCTGTGTGAAGAAAGTTTTAGCTAAATCTTCAAAAGCAATGATCAAGTAAAAACATAAAACTTGACAATTGGACTTTTGTCCAAAGTATAAACACAGGCAATTTGACTTTGAATGGCTGAACTTCATAAATTGAAGAAAATTGATCAGTAATTTACTCGTACCCAGGTAGACCAAATACACTCAGTTGGAAACAAACAACCTCAGAATTTCTGATCAAAGACCTCTGGTACTAGTTGATGTAAAAATGACTACAAATTTATATCCCATTCTCACCCATCCCGGAAGGCCCAGTCCTCAGCTACTTCCTCAGGAAGCCCTCCCTCCCTGAACCATCCCAGCTCATCTCTCCCAGTATAAAACACCAAGAGTCCTCCCATAACAGGCTTTGTCCTTTGCGAAGAAATCATCCCCAAAAGCCTGTTTATGCTGTTGTCCTCACGTGCCTCAGTGTGGAGGTACAATTACCTCTTTTATTGATTGATTTATTTATTTTAGAGATTTATGCTTTAGGGCATATGTGCTCACCAGAAAGAGAAAGAGGGCCAGAGAGAGACAGAGACAGTGAGAGAAAAAGTGAGAAATCACCCCTAAGGGGAGATGGCCATGCTGCAATTCTGTCCCCTCCATTTTCTTGCCAGGCTCTCGGGCAGGCACACACATGCCTGGCATGATTTTCAAGCCACTGGGTCCAGGACTTGAACCATGGTTAGCCATATGGGAATCCAGTGAGGTAACTGCTACACCAACTGACTTCCCCAATATCTCTTTTCTTTTCTTTTCTTTTCTTTTTTTTTTTTTTATCATAGAATGAGCACTCAATAAATAGTTGCGTGAGTAAGTGGATCCGACTGAATCCAGTTACTCAAATAACCTAAAGAAAGATCCCCACATCTCATTTCCACCTCTGCATCCTCTGTCCTTCCTGCCACGTTGTTACTCATTGCAGGTTTCAGGTTTTGGGACCACAATCGTGGATGTCCTGTGCCTGTAGGGTCTTCTGTCTTACTCCCGTCTCAGTCCCAGGCCCAAACCCAAGTCCAGTAGCTAAGATGGGAGGCGGGAGGAAGGGGAAGGGGCATGGCGCGGGGCTCAGGGAAGGATCTGCTGGGGGACACAGAGGACTCACTTGGACAGGCAGTGGAGGGTGCAGTAGACATCGCCCGTGGGTGACAGTGTGAAGTTCTCACAGATGTAGAAGTGCTGACGGCCAAAGAGCAGGACCCCTTCCGAGACGAGGTGGCCCTGCACGATCACCAGGGAGAACTTCTGTGTCACCTGGAGAGAGAGAGCGTCAGACTGAGACTGTGCATAAACAGTGTGCCCTGGTTCTCATAGAGGGCAGGAGGGCCGCGGCCAGTCACCCACTGGCCACCTGGAGGTGAGAGTAGGCCTTGTCAGAATGACAGTGCCACTATCCGGAGTGGCAGTGCTCCTCACAGCCTATGTGGCACCTTCCCCTGAGGCAATATAATCTACCTTAGGTAGATTAGCCCACCAAGGTCTGGGTGAGTGTTTATTGCTGTGTTAAGCATCGAAGTCCTGTATCGTACTTTCAGTAAATCCACAACCATGTGAAGCATGCCACCATTCACAGTCAGGAAAATTTACCAGGCACCAGGCACCCCAAAGTCACAGAGGTCAGGGAGCTTGTCCAGGGCCAGCTGATAAGTGGCTGAGCCAGGACTAGAACCCTGGTGAGCCTAGAACAAGGGCAGCCTGCAAACTGGTGTCAGTTCTCCATCCTGGATCCTTCCTCTTGGACCAGAACATGCACTTGCCAATGCTGGAGATGCTGGCCACGTTCTGGGATTGTCTCAGCTGAAGAGAACACCCAGCTCAGGTTACCTCTCCTTCCCAGTGGCAGTCTGTACCCAAAACTGGTCATTGTGGGATAGGAAGGCTTAGCTCTCTGATTCAATCCAGGACTACCCTGAAGATTGACCCGAGAGCGAGAGCTCCCGTTCAATCAGCTGAGGCTGCATTAGTGGGTCACTCCTCCACGCCTGTGACCCTCACTGCAGTCACCTTCCTGCACACACGGTCTGGCTCACAGTCGGCTTCCTGGGGGCCTGACCTGGCCATGCCTTGGTATGCCCAGACTCCTGCATGAAGTAAAGACTGAGCCCCAAAGGAACAAGTGAGTGAACAAATGATGATGAGAACCTGAAGGGACCAAGAGTAAGGCAAAGGCCAACATTTTCTCAGGGCAATTCCGTATTAATCCCAGTTACACAAAAGCAGAAGTGATGTTTTCAGAAGAAAAAAAAATAGGAGAGGCCTCAAGGAGATGAGAATCTCACCAAAGATCAGTCAGATGATGAATGGCACAGCCAGGCCTGATGCTGAGCTCCCTGCTCGCCTTGGGAGCAAGGGGAGGCCAGAGTGGTAGGACCTGGAAGCCGGCCCTGATACCACCTCCCCGGCCCCTGCTGGTGTAAGCAAAGCCGGACCAAGGCCAGAAAGCAGCGCATCACCCAGGGTTTTGTCCCAAGATACGCGTTAGTTTCTGCAACCCAGCACATGTCAGGCTGGGCGATGCTTTGTAAGTGAGCACCAGCCAAGAGTCGGGGTTCCTTGGTTCCCGTAATGTCTGCTGCAGGCAGCTGGCCTCTCCTCCTTCCCCGAAACCCC
>NW_006159696.1:171481-179281 GCF_000334495.1 Tupaia belangeri chinensis
CTTTCCCTGAATCCACTTGGCTAAAAGTTCTGCCCCCAAACAACAAAGTCCAATGTGGGTTGTCTTCCAATTTCATTCATTCATTGGATGGTCTACTCCACAGTTATGGATTCGGCACCGACTTCTCTTCCCAAGAAGGCTTGGGGAATATAGACTACAGGTGAGCAGGATGAAAACAAGAACCTTCCCCTAGGGCTTACAGTCCAGAGGGAGTGGTGGGCAGTAGACATGCACATTTGCCAACCATCCCAAACTGGGATACAGCCCAAGAGAGAAAACATGGTGGTGGTAAGGCAGAGAGAAGCCTGGAGAGGACTATTCAATAAAGACCCTAAGACACAGGGGCCAGTAGATGGCATCGGGATAATGTCGCTAGACTCCCACATGGCTGACTGTGGTTCAAATCCTGGACCCTGTGGATTGAAAATCATGCCGGGGGCATATGCATGCATGCTCAAGATCCCAGGAGGAGAATAGAGGAGAAGGGATTGTGGCGTGGTCATTCCCTGCTAGCGGGTGATTTCTCACTTTCCCTCTCACCGTCTCTGTCTCTATCTCCCTGGTGAGGGCACATGCCCTAAGGCAAAAACCTCTTAAAAATTAATTAAGAAAAAAAAAAAAGGCCCCTGACACTCCAAAGAGGGAAGTGGGGCAGCCGTGGGAAAGCTGAGAGGAGAGAGGACCTTTCATAGAAAGGGGATGTCCAATTCAGAGGCTAGTCAAGAAGGACAGGCCTGGGGTGTAGAAAAGAGAGGTCAGTATGGCCGAGGCGGGACAGAAGGGGTGCTCTGACCATGGGGCCATTGATATTTTAGAAGGGCATGGGGTTTTAGTCTAGTTACCAGAGAAAGGGCTCATTTCTTAAAGCTGCTGCAGGCTGCTAGGTGGAGAGTGGATCAGGAAGGGGTGAGTGTGGATGGAAGGTGCCCAGCCCTGCATCTGCAGAGGGATGGTGGCTTGGGATGAGGTGACAGAGTGGGGAGGGAAGGAAGTGGGTGAATTTAAACAAAAAAGATGAAAAGTATAGAACTTCTAATAGACACAACTGGAAAGGCAAAAAAAAAGGGGGGGGGAAGAGATAGAGAGAAAGAAGAAAGAAAGAAAAAGAAGGAAAGAAAACTGAATAGGAAGGCTTGAGGATGTGTCTATTCTGGGTCTTGAGTAGCTGAGTGGAGTCCCCCAGCATCCCTAGTATCTTCCCAGAGGCATACACCCTTATCACTCCATCATACATTCTTCCAAAGAGATTCTATGAACACATAACTATGTTATACATTTTTTTAAATTGCCATAGGGTGTGTGTGCTCCCCAGAGAGACAGAGAAAGAGAGAGAAAGCGAGAGGAGAGGCAGAGAGCACCTCTTAGCCGGGTGTGGGATTCTGCAATTCCATCTAGTTATTTCTCCATCTCTGCAGGACCCGGCATGCTCACATTCCTAGCATGTTTTCCAAGCTACTGGGGCCACTGGGGCCAGAATTCAAACCGAGTGGTCAGTCGTGTGGAAATCTGCTCCCTTAGGTACTATGCCACGGGATTGGCCACATATTCTATGTTTTTTTTCCTTTTACACAAGTCACATATTCAAATACTTATTGCTCTGCATCCAGTCCTTTCCCATAATGACTCATGTTGGAGATCCTTCCGAATCACTTCTTACAGAGCTGTCTGAGTTCCGGATGATCACAGACTGCTTCCTCGGATGGACAGACTAGGACTCCCCTGGCCCGCCTCCTGTTGGTTCGGGTTGCTTTCCAATGTTTTGACACAATGAGTGATGCCACAAGGCCTGTCTGTGTATGTGTACCTCGGAACCCGCAGTAAACCTGCAGGATCAATTTCTAAAAGAAGATCGCAGGTCAAGGGTGTGGGCGTTTGCAATTCTGACAGCTATCACCAGACCCTGACCTGCACAGTTGTATCAGGGCGTGCACTTGCCAGAAAGACAGAGAGAGAGAAAGTAAGAAATCAGCCCCCAGGGGGGATGGCCAGGCCGCAATCCCTTCTCCTCCATTCTCTCAGGATTTGGGGCGCACATGCATATGCACCTGGCATGAGTTTCAAGTCACCGGGTTCGGGACTTGAACTGCAGTTAGCCATGTGGGAGTCCAGCACCTTAACCACTATGCCCCTGCTGGCCCCCAAGGTGGCATCAATTTATACTTCCATCAGCAGTGGTGGTTATGCTTGGCTGTGTAAACTCTTCCTCTTGTGCCTTTGACGACTGGAACTTGGAGAAGACACATGTTGAGATGTGGAGCCACGGTGCCACCTGTGACCTGTGGACCTCCAAAACCTCTCCCCTGCCATGGTTCCAGGTCCCCACCCCAACCTCCATAGTGCCTGCACAGGGTCTCAGAGCACATGCCTGTAATCTGCTGCTTCCCTGTGGGGAGACTTAAGTAACAACCAGGATAAACCAAACCACAAGAAAAATGTCTGGCGAAAGCTAGGTTAATAGCTTAAAAATTGATTCTGCTAGAAAAGAAATGGCATTTTAAAAACTGGAAAATGAGCCCAAGTGAACTATTACCTGCTCTTCCATTTAAATTAGCCCTGGGAGGGCTCCAGACCTAAGTTTACTCGAGATTCCAAAATCTCTCAAGCCATGATTCTATCGATTGCTTTGAAAAGAGTGCAACTTTGCTTCATCAGTAGAACTTTTAAGCTCAGCTAGATAATGCATTGCCACTCCTGATGGGTGGGTAACTGAGATGGCAGGTGGGTAACCGTGGGTAACCGTCTATGACAGGCAGGGTGTCCGGAGATCCAGAGATACCAGTGGGGCTGAAGTCGGAGGGCGCAGTGCGGTGGGACACTCCTCGGAGCCACGCACGACACATTCTCCCAAAGCCAGGCTTCGTCTACAAGGGGTGGGGCAGCCAGTGCTGTCTCAGATCTCCCGTAGAATTGCCAGTCTGTGATTCAATGCCGCAGCCTGGTTTTACAGGTGAAGAAGCAGATCTAGAGAGGGCACTGGGCGTACCTAGTAACAAAGCTTCTCACGTGTGCATTCTCACGTTTGTGTGCAGGCTGAGTGAGCTCACTGAAAGCACAGCTGTCGTCCTGCTCCCATCCGTCCTGTCCCTCCTCCCACACCTCCTGCTGGCCTGGACCTTGCTCTCGGCATGCTCTGTTAATATGGGCATGTGGAGTAGGCATTCATAGGTTTCAAAAACAGCAGAGATTGCTGAAGAAACGGGAAGAGAATATATAAACTATTGATGTTGGCCGCCTATAACCTCTGACATCTCTCTTCCTACCTTGATCCCCTTAGATGGAGTACTCACATTAGTAATCAAAGAAATGTATATTAAGATGCTATAGAGACACTTTATTGATGTCTGTCCACCTGCAAATATGAAAAGCAATAGCATGCACGGATCTCTTGGTGGGACTACATCTTCTCAGGTTGAGACAAGGAGCCGGGGTGCCCCCTGCTTGTCTGCATGTGCCACTTCAAGCGAGTCTGCAGACGGCCAAGCCCCCACCTTTCTCTGTAGACCCAGAGATCAGGTGGACATGCCAAGACCACCAACCATGTCTGGTTGCACCAGTGCGCTGCGAAGCGTATAACCAGTCCTGAAGACTGTTCAGAGCCCAGTGCCAGCCACGCTCTGTTCACTGAGGAGCTGCTCATTGGCAGCTGATAGAGACAGAAGCACGTTTCCAGCCAGGGTAGCAGTGAGCACAGTAAAAGCTGGACTCATGAATTTTAGGCATATATTCAAAAATTTATTCAGGCATGAGAATGACCCGAGCAGCTTGATAAAATTCATATTCCCAGGCTGCCTCCCCGAAGTTTCAATTCAATAGGTGCAGAGCGTGAGACCCTGGAGTTCACGTTGTAATAAGCAGCCCCAAAGGTTCTGACACGCGATCTGATAACTGTGCTTTGAGAAGCTGACCTGCAGGCACCGGCTGGGCTGAGAAAGATGAAGTTTCATCCGCTGTAAGCATATTGCCCCACTGACTCACCCATGTGCTCATTCATCCACCGAACAGATACACATCACGTGTGTCGCATGGGCCCCCGCACTGGCGCGCACGAAAAGAAATAGAAACGCATCCCCAAGACATTTTCGTTCTCACAGGGTAGAGGAAGGATACCAACTCTCTGCAGAGACGGGAGGGGTCAGTCCGGACACTCTGAGAGCACAGAGGGTGCCTGACCCAGTGGGAGAGTGGACAGCAGTGACCCCAAAGGTGATTCCCAAAGAGGTGACCCCGGCTGGGGTTAGGTGTCAAGAAGGTAAAAAAACGAGGACAAGGAGCATTCCAAGGCACAGAGTGCTGAGCCGGTGTGACATGGTGATTACTGGTGCGTCTCTGTAAAGTTAGAGTAAACAATCAGGAGTGTGTGTATGCACGTGTGTGAAATGCATGTATGTGCATGCATGTGTGTGATAGGTGTGCACGTGTGATATATGTGTATTATGCATACACGTTATATACATGTGCTCGTGTGTATGCATGTGTGATCTGCATGTGTGTTATATGTACGTGCGTGTGCTCGTGCGTAAGCATGCATATATGTAATGCGTGTGCATATGTGTGCATGTGTATCATATGTGTGTGTTATATACGTGCACACATGTGATGTGCATGTGCTCACATGTGTGATTTACATGTGTGTGGTATGTCTGCCTGCATGCTTGTGTTTAAGCATGCATGAGTGATGTGCATGTCTGTGTGCACGTGTGTGTATACATGCATATGTGTGTACGTGTGACATATGTATGCATGTGTATATGATATGTGTGTTTGCATGTGTGTGTTGTGTGCTTATATGTGGTGCACATGTGTGTGGTGTGTACATGTGTATGCATGTGTGTGTGACATGTGTATGTGTGTATGCATGTGTAAGGATGAGGAGGCAAGTTCAGGGAAGCCACAGGGCCAGCTCAGGAATGGCCTCGTGGGCAGAGCAGGCCAAAGAGCGTCTGCGAAGGTATTAAGCAGAGCGGCGGCGATGCGCCCCACCTGGAAGTCACTACCAGGAAAGGCTAACAGCCTTCCTCACTGTGCAATGGCTTTAGCTAAACGTACCCGGGACGAGCTGTGGAAGATGCCTCTCTGCTGCCCGGGGCACAGTGCTCTCCTTTGAGCTGGTCCTTTCTACTCATCTTTTACTCTGAGTTCGTATCTAGAAAATTGGATGTTTAATTGTTCACATAATCAAAGAGAACAACCGGGAAAACAATCTTCACTCGAGTTCTGACTCTGGACTGGGACTGGGAGCTGCATGGAGGGGCACAGGGACCGTCGCAACCACACAGATGCTGACACGGGCCACAACTGACATATTAAAACAACCTCTGCTCACGTCAAATGAAGCTGTTCGCAGAGAAATGTGCTTGTGGTTCTGGGAATCATTAATCAATGATGCAAAAAGGCACAGAATAATTGAATAATTACCGGCCCAGGTATTGCTGGAGGCGATCAGAACTCCGTGTTCACACAAAGCAATTAGTTAAGCCACAGCCGCCCGCCCTGGAGTTTCAAGACTGCCAGCCTCCTCCAGGAACAGGGCAGGCCTGCAGCTCCTGAGGCCCCTGGCAGGGGTGGGCCATGGAAGGCCATGCCTCTGGTCAGGTCTCTGGAAGGTCACGCCCTGAGAGTCTCCTGGGCCGTTCTGGGCAAAGGACACAAGAGCAGGAGCTTCTGAGGAGGCTGTGCTGTCAGAGCAGGGATGCACCTGCTGGCTGGAGGTTAGAAAAACACAGGCCCACAGGCCTCGTGAAGATGTCCGTTAGCCGAATTCCCAGTTTACAATAGCTGCTGGCTACAAACAATAGCAGCATGAGAAATGCAGAGGGTGTCCCTATACACGCAGACAGATGCACACACATACACACGCACGCACACACACACCTGCCTTGAGCATTTGTTTAAGCATGTTCATGGTTCAAAGGTCAGTGCACCACTCCTTCCTGACTCAGCTTCCGGTTCCTGTACTTGACCAAGAGCCATACTGGACCAGGGGCTAAGATCATGATGGACAAAGAGGCAGAGGCCAAAGTCATCCAGAACCAAAGGCCAAGGCCATATTGGAGAAGGAGTTAAGGCCCTCCTGGACCAGGGACCAAGGCCACATGGGAGCAGGGGATGAACCTTCCTGGACCAGGGACCGAGGCCACATGGGAGCAGGGGATGAACCTCCCTGGACCAGGGACCGAGGCCACATGGGAGCAGGGGCTAAGGCGACATTAAACTAGGCTGAGGTCCAGGTGGAATCCAAGCTTGTTCCTATGGTTCGAGAAGTCACAGGCAGACTAGAATAAAAACAGATCCGCCCGTGAGAGGGATGCTGGTGGTGACAGGAGCAGCACCAAGGACGGCGTCAGCAGCTTAGCCGGGGTAGGAGTGCACGCAGCAAGGACACACCTGGACAAGCTCATCCCAGAGGGCTGGAGGGAGCGCCACGTGGGAGGGCCTAGGCTGCATGGGTCTGGCTGGGGGAGGGTGTAGGGAGGAGGGCCAGGCCCCAGGGTCTCATTTGCACCCCACCCCCAGCTAACCAGAGCCCTGTTCTACCGAGCACTCTCTAGAGCAGAATCCCGTTGCTCTAGCTCACGGCTCTTCAGATTTCCCCTCCTCGTGAGCTCCCGAGACCTGCCACCCCATCCCTGCCGCCTCATACTTTACATTCAGAGCCCTCCTCGGCTTCCCCACATGCCAATCCAGGTCCCAAACCTGGCAACATCCTTTCTCACCAAACATTGCTTTTTGTGGTGGGTGTTGGGACTCTGAGAGAGGCCCCAGCCTGGTCAGTCCGGCCTCTCAGGGCCTCTCCTCTGACCCTCGGTGTCGTCTTCCACCATCTTGGAGACCTATTCCTCCCTGGAGTGTCGCAGCCTGAGGAAGCGCTCACCCCAGATCTCCCAGCACACACCTCCTTGCTCACAGGAGAGGCATCTAATGAGCCTTCGCTGCTCCATGGCAGGCCCTCCATGGCCCTCCTGCCTTCGGGGTGTGAGGCCCTACCCCGAGGCTTGCCCAGGAGCAGCGTCGACCACCGGAATAACAGCAGCTACAGCCACGGAGGCTCCGTCCGCAAGGACACAGGTGTCAGACAGGCACGTGGCACCTCCTTGGTCTTTCTGCCAACCAGTGAGCTACAAGTACAGCCCGTCTAAAAGATAAAGGGGGCTGGTCCCGTAACCTAGCGGATAAGGGGTAGGGATCCCACATGGCCAAGGCAGTTTGGGTTCCCAGTCCCAGCGGCTTGAGAAGTGCACCCCGAATCCAGATAGAGTGGAGAAATGGAGGAGAAGGAACTGTGGCATAATGGGGCCCTTGGGGTGTGTGTGTGTGGGGGCTCTCTCTTGCACATGCGCCCTCTGGCAATTGAAAGAAGAGAAAGGAACCGAGGTTCAGGAGTGATTCCATGACTTACCCTAGGATGGAGGGGGGGTGGGAGGGCCCCGCTCAGGGCTCTGCTGCAGTCCAAGCCTGCCCTCCCCAAGGAGCCTGCCCGGCATCCCTGACCTGCTTCTCCTGGGAGCAGGGCCACCCGGGAGCCGACTTGCCCCATCATTTACTAGGAAACCAGAGGTGGCAAGCACAGCCCAGAGAAACAGATCAAAGCAACTGTGCAGAGAGTGAACGTCCAGCCTCTCCTGAGGGGCCAGGGGACAGGGCTCATCTGGGCTCCTCCGGCCTCCCACGGGTGGGGGATCTGGACACCAGTCTCCAGATGAAGCCGGACAGCTCCCGCCAGCTCTGCCCCCCTCCCCTGCTGGGTTTCCCTGCTCCTGTCTGCGCCTCTGGGAACCCTGCTGCCGGCTAACTAACTCCTGA
>NW_006159696.1:179301-213636 GCF_000334495.1 Tupaia belangeri chinensis
CAGCTTCCGGCTGAGAGACAGATCCAGAAAGACTGAAGCTTAAATACCAGCCAGGAGGGGGAGAGAACAACCTCTTTCTTCTCCGCCCTGCCTCAGGGGCTGGGAAAGCAAGTTCCCCTTGGACATCAGACTCTGGGATTCCAACCAGACACCCGAGGGAAACGTCGCCAGTGGGTGGAACACTCAGCAAGAACAAGACTCTCAGAGACAGGACAGGTATCAAAGGCATCTTCAAGAGGCCAGGGCTGGGCTCACTCTTGACCCTGACTGAAGTCCAGACTTTGTCCTCAGGGCTGGACCCTGCAGACCAGCCTTGGGCCCATAAGGGCCTCAGGCCATCTGGGAGGTTCTGAGTTAGTTGGGCAAGGGGTTGGGCAATAGCAAATGTGGTAGGCGGTGCTCCAGGGGCGTCTCCCCAAGAACCTCATTGCTACTGTCCCATCACACTCGAACTGGGTACTGCTCTGAAGGGATTGCACATGAAGATACTGAATCAGCTGACCTTCCAACAGGGAGCTTTCCCTGGGCTACCTGGTGAACCCCTGTCACCCCTGACCCCTCAGCACAACAGGACGCAGGAGAGTTGTCAGAGACCCAATGGGAGAGACAGAGCAGGTGAGGCAGAGGGACCCGAGAGACGGAAGGGTGTGGACTCGCTCTGGCCAGGTGGGAGGGTGCACAGGAGCTCTCTGGCTGGAGCTCTGGCTTATGCGGCTGTGAGAGGGACGGCGTGTTTCAGGACTCTGTGATGTGAACTGTTACCCTGATCTCAACACAGCTAAGCGACTCGCTGAATGTCTACGCAGCCCCTGTGGCAAGTGCAACTTAAGCCAGCCATGCTGCCCTGCCCCGGAGAGCAGATCCCAGGGAACATCTAGATCCTGCGAGGAGCTCCCCGCCGAAAGGGCATTCACGACCCACCCAGGCCATCCCAGGCTCTTGGCACTTACTACCTGCCCCAGAAGTCCAGGTCCCTCACTCAGCACGCTCACCCTCTCTGGGGCCAGACTAGCCCTCAGCATTCACCTCTGCATAACCCCAAGGGCTCGCCAGCCCACCTGCTCCTCTGCTTTAGGGCATCTCCTTCACTAACACCCCACAGAAGAGTCTGAGTTCTGAGCCCAGCCTTGGGAGCGAAGGGTCGTAGTCTGTAACGGCCGTGTGTGAGCCCAGCTCTGAGCTGTCCTCTACTTCATCGTCCCAGGTCAGCCTCACCAGAATGGCATGAGATGGCTGTCATAGCTTCATATTAGAGATAGGAGAACAGAGGCTACCACAGTTAGGTGGCATGTCACTTAGTAGCTGGCCAAGCTGGGGTTTGAACTCAGCTCCATTTTACTCTAAGACATGTGCTTCCCCCTCCGTGCCATTCTTAGCCTTGGGTAAGAGTAGCCCTTCTCTGGGCCCCTTCATCGGGGAGCCACCTCTGACCCTGGGGTTTAACTAAGAAGACATGCCCACAGAATCTGGGCTCCCCCAGCCCAGGGCCAGGCATGGAGACCCCTGGGTTTCCTGAGACCTGGCCCCCAGCCTGCTTCCTGGGCCTGCATACTTTGGCTCCAAGTCCACTCTTCAGAGCGGGGTGGTGTCCCACGTGTGCTCAACCTCAGGTCTGAGCGGAGACCCGGGGGGGGCCAAGGTGTGGGGACAGCTCAGAGATAAGAACTGGGGTGTCCAAACACATGCTCCCAGGGTCCTCAGGGTGGAGGATGGCCCCTCAGGGTGGTCAGGCTGTTAACAAGGTCATGCTGAGCTACAAGAAGGTCAAGACTTCCCCACTGGAAGTGGGCCACTCAGGCGCTGCGGACTGGCAAGGTGGCAAGCTCAACAAAGGTCACGATAGGAAGCGAGAGTGTATTTCCCCTCACAATCTGCTAGCTTTCAAATGACTTTTTACAGAGTTTTTGCCATAGGGTGCACATGCTTACTGGAGAGAGAGAGGGAAAGTGAGAAATCACACACCCACACACCCCAGGGGTGGGGGGATGGCCACACCGCAATCCCTTCTCCATTCTCTTGGGATTTGGGGCACACATGCACCTAGGGTGATTCTGAAGCTGCTGGGTCTAGGACTCGAACTGCAGTTGGTCTGCGGGAGTCCAGCACACTACTATGCCACCTACTGGCCCGGCTTTCAAATATTTCACACAGGGGATATAAGATTCCACGAATTGTCCTGAGCCCACAAATGTACTCACTGCTCCTTTTACTCATTGACTGGTTGGGATTTGTTTTAGATTTTTGTCATATGGCGTGTATGCTCTCTGGAGAGACAGAGCGAGACAGAGAGGAAGGGAAAGTGAGAAATCATCCCTCTGGGGTGAGGGCCATGCCAAAATCCCTTCTCCTCCGTTCTCCTCTCCAGACTTTGGCATGAACGTGTGTTTGGCATGACTTTCATGCCAGATCCGGCACTCGAACTGCAGAGCTGGCTATGTGAGATTCAGCCACCTTAACCTCCATGCCACCTCCTGGCCCCTCGTAACTTTTTATAGTGAAAAGAGATCTCAGTCCCCATGTGTGTGAAGAAAGCAGGTTCTTCTCTGTCTGATTATTTGTTTAATTGCCAGAGTCTCCACCTAAGAGAGAGAGAGAGAGAGAGAGAGAGAGAAAGGAGAGAGAGGAAGCATCCCTCAGTGGGGCACAATCATGCCTCGATCCTCCTACTTCATTTTCTTTCATTTCTCCATCCTGTTGGGATTTGGGACACACTCACACGTGCCTGGTGTGTGTTTTGTTTGCTTGTTTGTTTGTTTGTTTGTTTAGAGGTTTATGCTATAGGGCGCGTGCGCTCGCCAGACAGACAGGGACAGAGAAACAGAAAGCGAGAAATCACCCCCCGGGAGGATGGCCACACTGCAATCCCTTCTCCTCCACTCTCCTCTCGGGATCTTGGGCACGCACATACACGCGCCTAGTGTGAGTTTTAAACCACCAGGTCCGGGACATGAACTGCAGTCGACTACGTGGGAGTCCAGCGACATAGCCATTACGCTAACTGCTGGTCCTGCCCAGTGTGTTTTTTTAAGCCATTGGGGCCAGGATTCAAATTGCTCTTAGCCATGTGGGATCTGGCTTCCTTGATAATGAGGCTACAGAACTGGCCTGACCAACAGTCTCAAAGAATAACCATCATGGCATGTACTACCTTTTCCTTTTTCTTTTCTTTCTTTCTTATGTTTTAGAGAGAGAGATTTTTGCTATAGGACACATGTAATTGCTGGAGAGACAGAAAATGAGAAATCACCCCTGGGTGAATGGCCATGCTACAATCCATTCTCTTCCATTCTCCTCTTGGGCTCTTGGACACACATGCACACATGCCCAGCATGAGGTTTAAGCCATTGGGTCCAGGACTTGAACCATGGACAACTACGTGGGAGTTATTAATGTAAGCAGGTCCCAGCATGTATTACCTTTTCATGATCAAGAAGCTCTTGTAAAATAACTTGTCTTTCATGACACAGTTCCAAGAAATCTTCGGAGTGCAGGCTCTCATGTAGGGCAGGGAAGAACGTCAGCTGGGTGCAGTCCACCGCCACCTCCTCTGGCTCGTTTTCAGCTTCCTTCGGTATCCGCTCACCTGCAGTGGTATAAAGGAACACATGGCCTGGCATGAGCCACACACGTCACGAGGGGTGGCACACACGTGCACCTGAGAAGATCTGCAAGGTTTAGGGAGGAGTGAGTGGCATGGGTCTCTTGGCATTCCTCTCCACTGCTTCTGAAAACGGATGCCAACTGACCCTGTGGTGTGGAGACCCACCTTCATGTGGGCTCATCCTGGAGGGCCAGCTATGCCCAGTCCTGGCTCCTCTGGCTCTCGAACAACTCTGTGACTGTGAGCAGCACGGCCAAGCTCGCCCTCACTAACTAGCAAAGCAGTTCTAGAGGCTCATCCAGGATCTGCTATTTCAGAATGTTATTCTTTTAGAAGAGTATCTCTCATCTTTTAAATTATACAAGTAATATCTTCTCACTGGGAAAGCCATGCATTGTGAGAAGGGAAACACGTGTCACTGATGGGCCCAGAGACGGTGCTAATAATAGCGCCTCCCCCTCAGCAAGTGAAACACGTGACGGCCGTTTGCATCTCGTCCTACCTGAGTGCAGACACTATTTCCTACTTCCTTTACAGATGAGAAAACAGAAAGGCTAATTACTTTGCTCAAGATCATATGGCTACCAGGAATTAGACAGATTCTGAACCGAGTCCCTCTGAGTCCAGAGCCTGGTCTCTTAGTCTAGAGGCCGTCTGGCTTCACCAAATCGGCATCTCGTCGCTTGCTCCTAATAGCTCCTTTGTGCAGATATGTACATGCATAAGTATGCCATTTTTTAAAGCTTATTTTATTTATGAGAGAGAATATATGCATGAGAGAAAGAGAGACAGAGACATAGAGAGAGAGAGAGACCCTTAATAGGGTCTTATCACACTGCAATCCCATTTCTCCAGCCCTTCAACTCATCGGCATGCACACCATGCAAACCTGATATGGCAACTAGGAACCCTAACCCATGGCCAGCCGTGTGGTCTCCAGCATCGCCGTGTAGGATTTTGCCACCTACACCACCGAGGCTGGGCCTGTGTGTAATTTTTGACATGATGAGAATACTGCGCTTACAGTTTTTCTTCTCCAACTTTTTTTCATTCAAGATTACATCATGATCAACTTCTCATCCCACTGAAAGTTCTTCGAACAACTGAAATGGCTGTGAAATATTCTGGCACGTGGATCTTTTCAATCAACTAAGCCACCTGCTAATCTGTAGAGCAGAGGGTACCTGAGCCCGCAGCACCACAAACACACTGTCCTACAGGGGTTTGCGTGTCCAGACTTATTTCTCACGGGTGTATTCCTGGGCAGGAACACTCAGAGCCAAGCTGAGCACACGTAACTGTGTGGATTTCTGGACCCTGCTCCTCCACCCACGTGTTCCAAGCATCCACTTGCCTGGAGGAGGCACACTGCTCACGACCGAAAGCCACGAGCCTACCACAGCCACGGTCCGAGCGCTCGCTTCCCACCACTGCACTCCTTGCAACCCCATCCCACACCCCAAGAGGTGGACTGCTGTTCCAATGTTAGCCTTGCAGGACTTGGGTGGACAGAAGAGAGGAAATGGCATTACAGTGTCACCCCAAGTCCTGTTCACAGCGGTCCTCTGTTCTCAGGGCACCCTGAGATCCTCCCTGGGCTTGCTTTGCTACAGACTGGCAAGGCGGCAAGCTCAAGGTAACGGTGCTACTCAGGAGGGGAATGAGAAGAGCTTGGTCCGCACTGAGAGGCTGACGCAGGCTGAGAGGGTGACCCCACCACAGCCTGAGGCCCAGTGGAACTCACAGAGCATGCTCCAGCCAGAAGGCAGCCTTCGGAGGAGGCACTCGGAATTTGACGAATTATTTATTTTTAACATATTTGACCTTCCTACATTTAACTGCATGCGTGATCGCTTCTACCTGATGAAAATGTGAGATGGGAAGTAAGAGTGTGCATGTGTGTGTGAACGTGGGTGTGAGTGTGTAGGTGAGTGTGTGAGTGAGAGTGTGTGTGAGTGTGTGAACGTGGGTGTGAGTGTGTAGGTGAGTGTGTGAGTGAGAGTGTGCATGTGTGTGTGAACGTGGGTGTGAGTGTGTAGGTGAGTGTGTGTGTGAGTGTGTGTTTGTGTGTTTATGTCTGGATTTGCTCATACCAAAATGACCTCGTAAAACAGACCTGGAATTTTTAGCAATTCAATCAACTTCTTCCTTGAGAATTACACAAATGAAAAATAAGCACTAACATCAACAGTGCTCCAGGTAGTCTCTTTAGATGTGGGAAATAGCAGTGGCTGTCGCATCTGTCACTGCCGTACGCAGAGAGCTGAGCGTATAAAGTACGAACAGCCTGTTTCGTCTGCTCTTATTCTAGCACATTCTGCTATTTTTCCTCCTTCGTGTTTTCAGTCATTCCCTGAACATGTACTTGGATGTTTAGAAACACTGTGAAGGTCTCCCTAGTCTAGCAAATTGATGAGACAGTTCCCTCCTCAAATTCTTAATGTTTCAACCTTAATACAAGCATCTCCTCACAGAGAGTGTCTAAGTCTGAATAGATTCTTCTTTATTCTGAAAGCAAGATATTAAAAAGCATTTTAGTGCAGCCTACTCTAACCTTATAACATTTCCTTTTTCTAAAATAATAATTTGATATCTTTAATAATATATGAAACAGGGGGCTGGCAGGTGGCTTGGTTGGGCTCCCACATGGCTGACTGCGGTTCAAGTCCCAGACTTGGTGGCTTGCTTTCTCACTCTCCCTCTCACTCTCTCTCTGGTCAAACAGAATAATAACAATAATAAATAAAATTAAATAAGTAATTATTATAGAAGTACATTTTCAGAAAATTAATATAGTAAATAGAACCAATCATTGGTTTCATTATTAAAGAAAAAATTCAATAAATGTATAAACTGATACCTCGGTTTTCAGCATTTGTTTGAGAAATATCACCGTTTCTGTCATAGTGCTCCTGAAATAAAACCAGTGAAAAGAGAAATTGAATCCTGGATACTACATGTGTTTCCCCTCCCCTTGGATAGACACACAAACACATGCACACACGCACACACACGTGATGCACACACACGCCCTTCAAATGACCCGAGACTCATTTGCAAGAGGAGAGAAGTGCCGAACCCTAGCAGACTGCAGTACCCTGTGAGCATTAATGTTCCCGAGTCAAGGGAGAAAACCCACAGTCTTCCATTAAGTAGGACTTACAGTAATTACCAATGAGGATGCCGAGAGGGGGTGAGACAGCATCCTGGAGGTCTGGGTGGGGGCCACCTTAGAGACCACGGGAGAGGGCTGGGGCTGGACATTCCCAGAGCCCAGAGGCCGAGCTTTGGCACCGGAATTTGACTTTGTCGTCAGCGCTGTGAGCAGGCCACTGCCTTTCCCTGTCTCCAATTTCTAAGGCATGTACTGAGGGAAACACTCATACCACCAGATGCTTATTGACGGTAACTTAAACACAAACATCTACTGAATGAACGAAATTAATTTTTCATTAGGTTTTATAAAGGATTTTTAGCATGGATGAAAGATGCCAGGATTGCAGACCAGAGACTCAATTCAGCATTTTAACTTGCGATGAAGCAGAAGAAAAGAAACACCCAGTGTGGGAAGGCTGCCTTTTAAAGGATTTTTGCATGACCATCCAAGGAAGATGTGCAAAGCTATCCACAGATATTTCTGCATGCACTCCCAAACGAGCCCACCGGCTTCCTGTCCACTAACGGGCAAAAATGACATCTAACAATGCAGTTCAGGCTTCGTTAGCGCACGCTCCCAGGGACGGCCCAGGTCCTGACGCTGAGGAGCCACTGCAACGCCAATACTGTTAGCACTCAGTGGGTCACAGGCTTGAGCTTGCAGAGACAGCTGAGTTTAAGAGCCTTTCATTGTAACGCTTGTTACAGGGTCTGCTTGTGTAGCAATGCCCGTCGCAGTGTGGGTTATCACTGCTCAACAACGAACACAGAGCTGTGCCGGCAGACGGAGGCCGTCATCTGGCCTCCACACACCGGGACCCGGTGACTCACGAGACTTCTCTGGATTGCAGAGTGGCTTGGGACTCGTGGTCTGCTGCCCTGTGCTCACTCACTTATCTGCTCATTCAGGCTGTGTTGGAGCAGACCTTCCATGTACCTGGGAGGAGGGCTGGTGGCTCCTTCCTCCTGCTAAATTCCATTAAGAATGAATTGTGGGACTCTCTGGCCTTTACCCATGAACATCCTCCCTCCTACCTGACGACAGCCACGTGTAATGGGAAGGCTAAGAAGCTGCCTCCTTACCCACGCCCTGCCTGGAGCTGTCACCGTCCGCTGCACCTCGCTCCTACCTTGCACTGTCCCGGACACAGGGCCTCTGGCAGAGTCAAGCGTCTGATGCGTTTCTTCATGCGAGCAGGCCCTTCTCTCCAGTCAAGCTCCCACTGGGCGCAGGGTGTGGCTCCTGCTGTCTGGCCCCACAAGCCCAGCTCCCCGAAAAGCTGCTCCTGGATCCTGGCCCAGGCTCTGGCTGCCTTGACATTGCCACAGCTCCGCCTCTGGGAAACAGGAAGACAGCATCACCCCGCAGCCAGTCTCCCAAACCCTCCTGGCCCCAAACCACTGGGGGTGAAGAGATCAGGTCCCCAAAATGATTTGAGACAGGTGTCCCCTCTACAAAGCCACAAGCACCCCCAGGATGTGAGGTGTACTCTCTGGAGCCAGGATTAGGCCAGGAGAAAGCCTTCAGCGGCGTGGACTGCTGGGTGCTGGGCAGGGAGAATAGGTCCTAGCATCCTGGCTAAGCATCAGCACAGGTTAGACAGCTGTCGTATAAGATGGACACAGAATTTGACCACAACCCCTACTGTTCAAAACCCACAGAGAATTATACCACAGCTCCCACCTCACCAGGACCGGACGTAGAATTCCATCCGCTGCCCTGTCAACTGTTGGTCATTCGAGCAAGTCATTCCCTGCTCTGGACCACAGAATTGCCAGCCATTAAATGAGAGAGGCTTAGCTTGGATGGTTTGAAATTCTAATATCACAATTCTAAAATTTTCAAGGATTCTAGAATGTTCACAGACGCTAAATCTTTTTATATTAATGAAAATCCCCCCCCCCCAATGTTTCTGAAACTCTCAGTATACATAGGCAGCTTTGTCGGAACATCTACCAGAAAACAACTCGGCCTTTTGTAAGAGCATGCTGACACCCTGTCCTGCTTTGGTAGGTCACATCGGACAGAGTCTCCCATTACCTCTCTTCGTACAGTGTAGACGGTAGAATCAAGTTTGCCTGCAGGGTGTGCTTTTGCAATTATTTGAATATTTGACAGAGTACCTTAAATTTTAATTTCCAACTTTTAGAAAATAGGAAGATGAGAGAACTCAAGACAAGAAATGTGGATACTCTATGACTGAAACTGATTGACTAAAGGATACAGAAACACAGTAATGGATGTAAATACCGGATATAGTGTGTGTGAAAGAGGAGGGTCTGAGGAAGGATATTTAGGAGAAAAACAGGGAGGCAAAGCATTTATGGGACAAAAAAATGTGGTATTATCTGTTGAAGGTATTTTCTAGTTTTATCAACTGGACTAGGGAGAAATGTTCACATGTTGAAATATTTACTTTGTAAGCTAAATAATGTGATTGAATGTATAAAAGGAAATGAAATTTTAAAAATGTAAGCAAAAAATCTATCTCAAATAAATAAATATAAATAAGAAAAATTTTAAAAAAGAAATGTGGATATAAAAACAAAACTGAAACTCATGATCTTGTGTTAGGCCCAGTCTCTCTAACTTCGGCTCTCCAGTGGCTCCGCGAGTACATACTTTCTACTACTTCCATGAAGACGCTGCAGAAAGACTTCCCCAGAGACCAACAGGCGACCACGCCGGGCGGTTGGACTGCACCAGCCGTCATTGTTAGCCTCTGAGCCAGGTTCCTTTGCTGGAGCCTTATCTCCTTTGCATTGCTTCAAAGACTGGTGGCCAATCAGCCTAGGCCCAGCAGATCGGGGCCGTTCTGCACGGGTACATCATTCTAGACCGTGTCAGGGGGACCCCATGAAAACACAACTGGGCTACAGTGCCTGGTGCATGGTCTTTGGAGTCCAGGGAACCTAGGTCACCATCACGTTTCTGCCACTCAGAGCATTTTCCTCTTCTTATTTTATTTTTAAAGATATTTTTGCTATGGGGCACATGCACTCACCGAAGAAACAGAGAAATAGAGACAGGAAGAGAGAACTCACACCCCAGAGGGGAAGGCCACACCGCAATCCCTTCTCATCCATTCTCCTGGGATCGCGGGCGCACACATACACATGCCTGGCGTGAGTTTGAAGCCACCAGGTCCGGGACTCGAACCACGGTTGACTACACGGGAGTCCAGCGACATAATCATTATATCACCCTCTGGTCCCTCGAGCATTCATTCTGCAGGAGCTTCCGCCTCCTCCTCGGTGAGATTCATTATTTGTATCCCATAACTATGACATGGAAGGCTTCAGGGAGACATTTCCAAGAGTGGGCTATGTAGCCCCACCCGACTTAAGTCACCGGTGTTACTATTATAAATAAGCTAATCCAATTTTCAAATTAGATTATTTTGTTTCTCTATAGTTCTTAAATTCATATCCAAAACAGTTACAGCATTTTATGGAGTACTCCAGTTAGTTAATAAGAAACTCCAGAAAAATAATGATTGAAGTTTTTCAGGGAAATCTGGTCGCATAAAATAAGCACGTGTTTGAGGGAGTATTTCTGTTTCCTGCAGCGGTCCCTGTGTTTGTAGCAATGTATTGTATTTCATGGAGGACGAACAGCCCCTGGCTGGTGGGTTTTCCAACCTGGGCTTCCAGTTCTCCATTATGAGCACTCTTGCCATCGGAAGGCTTCCCTGGAGGCAGTGACTGTCTTCCACCAGGGCACACTGAGGTCTGAAATGTCTGCCACCAGATAGCCCGCAGCAGTGGGAGCCCTCTGAGAGAGGCTAGCCCATGGTAGGGAGCTCCATGTGGCCTCAGGACGAGAGCAGAAGCGCCAAGTTACCGCACCTGCAAAGGCGCTGAGGTGCCACGTGCCAGCACTGCCATGAGGTTCTCTTCCGGTTCAAGCTACGAGTAGGGCAAATATTACACCCTGAGACTCAGCAGCTCCATTATGAAGGGGGCAGCTGTGATTAGGGACTGAACAGCCACCCTTCCATTCTCCTGTGGACAGAGCCCTTTCTGCTGCGTTGGAGGGGCTGACTAGAGCCCTGGCTTCGGGAATGAACACTTTACCCAGCAGAATGGTACAGGGCGTGCTGGTGAGTCCATGCCCCAGGGCTGGGAATGGGGCTCTGTCTGCTCCTCTGGAGTCGTGCACATTCAGGGCCACCACCCCAGTCCCCAGAGCAGCTTGGCATGGACCAGAAGAGCCCTGTGGTCAGATACATCCCTGTGAGCATGAAGCAGAGCAAGGAGACCGACCCTCTGTGCACAGCGAGAATGGTTGCATCCTCTGCAGGACCCCATCTTGTCTCAGGATGTGTGAAGGAGCAGAGCTAGGATACCTGGAGCTAGCTCTGCTCAAAGCCTGCCCTTCCCTGCAGTTTTCTCTAAGAGGAAGCATTTTATTTGTTGCCTAACCAGTTTGACTGGAGTTTTTGATGCTGGCATCTGGAAAGAGATTGAAAAAGAATTGGGAATGTGCCCCCACTACCTCTCCCAGTAAAGACGGTCATTTTTAATGGTATAAGCATGATGAGGCATTTGTGTAAATGATGATGAAGACTCAATAGGAGACTAGGAAGGTCTAGGCGTGTAACAGAGAGAGCCGAGTCGCAGAGAAGAGGAATGAGGGAACGTAACTTGGACAAAGCAGGGGGATCCAAGCAAGGCTGGAGTGTGTCTGCCAGCACTTCCAGAGTGAGGAGTGATGCAATGCACGAGTACAAGAATCGCAGCTTTGCTATTGACCCGAGATGGGAAATACTGATGCTTGGGCCAACCTCCGGGACGCCAGGCACTGTCCTTGCCATGCTGTGGGCCCCTGCCATCTCCTGGGCCCACTCGGCTGTGGGTAAAGTGCCAAGTCAGAGAAGCCTGAGTCTCCTCATTGGCACCCTCGCGGGAGGGCGTCCTGGGCGCAGCTGGGCACAGCTGTGTTGAAAACCAGCAGGTTTCATAAGCTTGAATTCTGTCCAGAGTTTGGACTTGACTTCTGCACGTGGAGTGGGACCTGCATTAGGAAAGTGCACTGTCCCTGAACAAAGGGAGGTGAAGTTCTGAAGGGCGTGCTGTATCGGGAACGCTAAACTCAGACACGCAGAAGTGAGAGTTCAGGAACGATGGAGAAAACAGCCAGCTTGATGGTGGGGGCAAGTCGGGGCTGAACGCTGTCTTCCAGAATTTAGATGGAAAGATCCGACCACAGATTAAGTACATGAGCCTGAACTGCTGAAACAGAATTTTATGGCTTTTGACTAAAACGTTACTGACCTCCTATGCTCTGTTTTCCAGAGTTAAGGATTTCCGTCTTCTCTTGAGCTGTGGACAATCCATACACCTACTATTCGCACAGAATCCTAACCTATTTCCTGGCTTCAAGTCTTAACATTTCTTAACATTCTCTTGACATTTTAAAATTTTGATTTATTAAAGCTAAAACTTCCTTTCTTGAAATTAAAAGATATATTAAAAATACTTATTTAATGACCATAGTAAGCAATATGGCCTCAGCTAGGAGCTACTTTATAGTATATTCATTCTACTCACAGAGTCTCATGCCTAAAGTCAGACATGTGTTCACAGATATGTACATACCAGCCGAATTTGCTATTGAAAGTAGTTAGATCAATTAAGATATTTTGTGAATCAATAAAATGTGGTGGTGGGGAGGGAAGGAATGGGCTGCAACTGCAGATACCAGAGATGGGGTGGGAGGAGGGTGGGAAATGGCAGAGGGTAAGAAATAGGAGGAAATATGAAACAAGAAATGGAAAATGGGAAATCGCACTTTGTATGCTGTGATGTTCAGTGAATAAATGTAAAATAAATAATTAAAAAAAAAAAGTGGGGTGAAAGTTCCAGGGCCAGCCATCTCCCACAGAGGATGATTCCACCTGCACTCTTCTAAACATCAAAACAATCTATCTTAAATATTTCAGCACTTGGAAAGGACCCCTGTGACTTGGCCTCAGATGCTGACTTTCTTGAAAATGCCTCAGTCAACAGTAAAACCACACAAGTTTCCCAAATACTCTCTGAGTACCCATCAGCCCCACTGTATGTGAGCCAGGCCGACGTTCCGGGAGGCTGACTCCTCCCAGGCCTCTGCTGAGGTCCCGTGCCTCGCAGATGTTAGCAGAAATTCACGAAGTCCCACACCGCATCTCTCTCCTAGCCACAGCCAGATTTTTCAGGTTCTTCCAATCATGAGAACGGAAATGGTCACTCTCTTGACTAGGTGCTGATTCGAAAGTTTAAATAAACAACATTGTCTGGGGAACCAGCAGTTAGCATAATGGCTATGTCGCTGGACTCCCACATAGTTGACCGTGGTTCGCGTCCCGGACCCGGTGGTTTAAAACTCACGCCGGGCGCATGTGCGTGCGTGCCCAAGATCCCGAGAGGAGAAGGGATTGTGGCGTGACCATCCCCCCAGGGGGTGATTTCTCACTTTCTGTCTCTATGTCTCTCTCTGTCTGTCTGGTGAGTGCACACGCCCTATAGCAAAAAAACCTCTTAAAAAAAAACATTGTCTGCCCCAGAAAGGTTACAAGTGTGATGAGGATGTCAACTTACAATTCACACCTGCAGAGGCCTCTGATCTCCCCTAAATAATATTCCTAGTCACCCCATACCTGTTGTCTCTCTCTAGTGCCCAGCACAACGACAGTTATCTTACTTTGAAGTTATTTCATGGTGTCGCTCCTTCACAGTGAAGTCTCTGACAGCGAGATCTACAACTGCCTGTTCACAGCTGCGTTTCTGTCTCCTAGCAGGGCTGGCGTGCTCAGTACCTGCTTACCGAGGGACGAATGAGCAGAGGGGAGGGACACAGAGTCTGCCTCCTCGGCTGTGGACAAGGTGGGTCCCAAGTCCATTTCACAGGCCACGCAAGTAGGACTGAATCATTGGTGACCTGTTTTGGGGCTTAGGCTTTCTAGAATTTAGACAAAAGACTCTTCTGGTTCTTAAGTCCAAGTGCAAAGTTGATTCCAGTCTCCTCTGTAGAGACAAAGAGTTGGCTCCTTACCTGCACGTAATCTTTGTATAAACACGCATACAGCTCCTGCCCTCTTCTTCTGTAGTTCTCTATACAGGGCACAAAGTCCTAGAGCACAGAGGAAAAAGCCACAGCTCAGTGAGAGTTGTCATTTTGGAGAAGAGCTTCTCTGTTCTGACAAAGGCCAGGGGAAGTAAGGGTTACAGGATCTGTTGGTCCAATCCATCACAATCACACGAATAAAGACTTCGCCTGTGCTCGTCCTTCCCGCACGTGCACAGCCTGCTTCCAGCAGGCTCAGTTTGGAGAAACTAGCAGGAGGAGGTTTTGGGTTTTTTAAATTTTTAAAATATTTGTTTGCTTGTTTATAAGTATTCTTCAGGGCACATGTGCCACGAGAGAGAGGGAGTCCAGCCCTTCGCCACCATGCCACTTGCTGATTCCAGGAAGGAAGGTTTAAAGACGAAATTTTGGAAGGCCTGTACCACAGGGATCAAGAAAGGCTGGAAATAGATCCAGCCCTACAAGGCTGAAACCCGCCTCCAATTATCTTGATCTCAAACTGCATTACAGCGATATGCCCCTGCTCCAAAGATCCCTGGAGGCAAGATCGCATCATCTGCCTCTAATCTAGATTTTTTTTTCCTTTTTAGAGATTTTTGCTATAGGGTGCATGCACTTGCTAGACAGACAGACAGACAGAAAGAGAGAAATTACCCTCTGGGTGGATGCCACGCTGCAACCCCTTCTCCTCCATTCTCCTCTTGGGACTTTGGGCATGCACACATATGGGCCCAGTGTGAGTTTCAAGCCACTAGGTTCAAGACTCAAACTGTGGCTGACCACGTGGGATTCCAGCACCTTAACCACTATGCCACATGCTGGGCCCTCTAATCCAGAATTATTATACAAAGTGTTTTGCAAGCAATCAGAAATTACTGGTTGTGCACATACAAAAGACCAATAGATAAAACAGACAGTAAAAACATACCATACCCACATGTATTTAGCTACTGGAATTATCAGACATGGGTCTATGCAAGTAATTTGGTTCAAAAAATGCAGTATGGAAATATTTGAAAGAGGTATAATCTGTGAAAAATAGTACAGTAAAAAATTTAAATCTGTAAAATAATTAAAATTAAAAACTCTATAAGAGTTTAATAAAATGGGCACAATAAGCAACAAATGATTGAGCTTGAAGAATATCCCTGTGAAAATACGAGATGAACTATGACAAGGTGTGGCTGCTGTGGTGCAGCGGTAACACCGCGCTCTGCAAGGCTGGATGGAAGCCACATGGCCGTGGCCAACGGCAGGTTCAGATGTGAGTCAGTCTGCAAACACGCCCGCTGCACACGTGGGTGCCCATGACCTTGAGGAACTGGACAACTGAGGAAAGGGAATTATAGCATAAGAAGACTCTGTAAAGTGTCCTTCTCTCATGCACGCATATGTGCAAATGTGTGATCTCTGTTATTTAAAAAAAGAAAAAAGTGAGATCAAAACATGAAAAATGTTTTAAAAAAATAGAAAAATAGTGTGGAATAAAGGTCTTGCATATCTAGTACTAAAGTCTCAGAAGAAGAATGAAAGAAGGAGGTTAGAGGTTAATACATGAAAAGTTGACAAACAGAATTTTTCCAAATGAACAAAAGGCATCAAGGTGCAGACTTGAGAAATCCTACAAACCCAAAGCAAGAAAAATACAAAATTCATAAAAGTGTAAGTTCTACAGGGGAAACACTTAATAAGGCAGCTTCAAAATATATAACGTGTGGGGATCAACAGTTAGCATAATGGCTATGTTGCTGGACTCCCACATAGTCGACCGTGGTTCAAGTCCCGGACCCAGTGGCTTAAAACTCACGCCGGGCGCGTGTGCATGTGTGCCCCCAAGATCCCGAGAGGAGAATGGAGGAGAAGGGATTGCGGCGTGACCATCCCCCCCTGGGGGGTGATTTCTCGCCTTCTGTCTCTATGTCTCTCTCTGTCTGTCTGGCGAGCGCACGCGCCCTATAGTGAAAACCTCTCTCAAAAAAAAAATATATATATACATATATATAGATAGATAGATAGATAGAGATATATATAAAACGTGTAAAATAATAGAACCAAAACAAGAACAAAATAAATGTGCAATCATAAAGGGACTCATTAACTCATTTTCAGTAATAGGTGAGCTGCCAAGAAAGGTCGAGAGACAAACTATGTGAAGAACATAATAAGAAAACTCGGCCTAATCAAACATAAAAAGATTGCAGGAAAAATAAAAGCATAAAATACTCAAGTGGAATTATTATTAAAACTGACCACCTGATGGGACATGAAGCAAGTGTAAAATATATTTTCAAATAATTGAAATGATAGGTGATGTACTTTCTGAAAATAGCGAGATTAAGCTAGAAGTAAAGAAAAGAAATAATAACAATCCCCAGCCAGGCGGTGTTGGTGCAGTGCTGGTACAAGCTGAACCACCTGGGAGGGGTCCTGAGATGACATCGGGGACCTTCCTGAGCACACCGGGTGTACAAGTGCTTGTGATCTGGGTCAATGACAGCTGGAGGGGATTGTGGCATGAAGACCCGACTGGGGGTGATTCTCTTTCTTTCTGAATAAACAAATAAACTTTAAAAAATAAAAACTTTCAAATGCCTGGAAATGAAGCAATAATTTTTAAGTAACTTGTGGGTCAAATAGAATATCGAAATAGAAATTAGAGTCAAATAGGAAATCAAAATGAAAAAATGAGTAAATTGAATTTAGCAATACATAAACAGCAAAATGTGTGATCACCATGTTCAGTTCATTTCAAGAATGCAAGTTTGTGTTAACATTAAAAGCCATTCATGTGTTGCATTATATTGATGTACTAGGGAAAATGTCATATGATCTTCTCAAAAGATGTAGGCAAAGTGTTTCATAAAATGCAACAATCTAAGAGTAAAAATACTAGCAGATTAGAAGTAAAAGAGAACTTCCTTAATCTGATAAAGATTATCTACAACAAGACTGAACGGAACAGTATATGTGTTCGGCCTTGAAATCAAAAGAGAGATAAAAATATCTATCAGCATTTCTATCCTACATCTTAACGAGGGTATTAGCCAGTGGGATAGAACAAGGAAAAGAAGTAAATGGCATAAAGTCTGAAAAAGAAGAAACAAAAATAAAATTACTCACATTTAACATTTGTCTGTACCTATAAAATTTTTAAAAACTATAAATCATTCTGATTGTAAAAAACTTCTATAAAATTACTGAGTATAAAATCACAACTACGTTTTTATATGTCAACAATATTTTTTAATTGAAAATTATATACTATTTCTTGTATAATTAAAAAAAAATCCAATGCCAGGCCAGTAGGTGGCATGGTAATTAAGGCAGCTGGATCCCACATGGCAGACTACATAGTTCAAGTCCTGGACTTAGTAATTTAAAAAACATACCAGGTGTGTGTGTGTGTATGTGTGTGTGCCTAGAATCCCAAGAGGAGAATGGGTGAGGTGGGACTGTAGCTTGGCCATTCTTCCCAAAAGGCGATTTCTCATTTCCCTCTCTCTATGTCTTTCTCTGTGTCTCTACCAGCAAGCACACAGGCCCTATGGCAAACTAAAAAAATAAAAAATAAAAAAAAAGCAAACAAACAAACAAAAGCTATCCAAAAAGAAAAGCCCAAACAGATGGCTCCATTGCCAAGTCATAAGAAACACTTAGTGAACAATTAATACCAACTCTTCACACCAAAGACATCTCAAGAAAACTATAAACCAATGTCTCTTATAAATACGAATACAAAAATCCTCACAAACAATAACAAACTGAATTCAGGAGAATAAAATAATTATATGCCATAACTAAATTAAATTTATTCCAGTGATGTAAAATTGAATTAATACCTGGGTATTATTAACATAGTACATCCGTAAAATTTTTAAAAAAAGATCATTTCAATAGACACAGAAAACTATCTTACAAAATCTAAAACTTTTTCATGATTAAAAAAAAGTTAACTCACTAGGGAAAAACAGATCTTTCTCAATCTCATATAGAGCATCTATGAAAAACCCACAGCCAACATCAAACTTAATGGTAAAAGATAGCCTATTAATTAGGATGAATACAAACAAAACTTCAGGTAAGCATTATGAGGACATGGATAAATTGCTGGTGGAAACGTAAAATGGTATAGCATTTTGGAAAACAGTCTGGCAGTTCTTCAAATGATTAAACAGAGTTGCTATTCGACCAACAATTCCACTCCCAGGTACATATTCAAGATAAAAAGTCATATCCACACAAAACTTGAACACAATGTTTATAGTCGTATTATTAATAATAGCCAAACATTTAAAACAACATGATGAGGAGGTAACGACAAGCCATGTTCTGGAAGACAATACTTATAAGTTACATAGACCTCAGATGACTCACATCTAGAAAATATAAAAAATTCCTAAACTCAGCAAGTATAAAAGGAAACTTCTCATTAGCAAAAATGCAAAAGCCATGAAGACATTTCACTATAGAGGATATACAGACTTTAATAGCCTTTGTTCTACTCTTTGACTCATCTATCTAGATAGATATGTGGACTTTAATAGCCTTTAATATTAATATCAATAACTGTTACATAATAGACTAGATAAATTGTGATGTATTTATATATCGACTATTGTAATGGTTCTCAAAATGTATTTCATGAATCTCTTCTAAGGGGTCCAGAGTCATTTTGAGAGGGCCTATGAAGTCAAAACTATTTTTGAAATACTAAGTCATTCTTTTTTTCTGTGTACTATGTTCACATTTGTGTTGCTGGCCCTAAAGCAATAGCAAATTAAACCAGTACCTTAGTATAAAAGGTGTTTTGGGCACCAACTGTTCAGTAATTATTTTATGTATCCCTCACCAAAAAGAACTCAGGGTGAAAGTCATCTTCACTTAAAGTCCTCAGTGAAGCAGTCTGAGTGAATATACTAGTTTATGTACTAAAATGGGAAGTCTACGTAAAGTATTTCTGAATAGTGAAAAAATATAATGGTTGTCTTAAGGAAAAGCCTTTGTGTAATTCTTAGAGTTCTAAACTGAACTGCTGTTTCTGTCATAGAATACCATTTCTATTTGGAAGAATGACTGGCTGACAAAATAATAGTTGTTAAGGCGTCAGTATTTGGCAGACATTTTCTTGAAAATAAACAAGGTGATCCTATTCTCTCAGATAAAACAAATGACAGTATTTGCTGCCAAAGAGAAAATTTGAACTTTAAAGCAAAAATAAGAATTTTGGAAAACTTGTATTTGCCTTTGCAAGCTAGATGGTTTTCCAATAGCTTAAGATTCTTCTGTATGTGGAAACCCAGTTTTTCCAGCACCATTTGCTAAAGGGTTTTTCTTTTCTCATTGGATTGACTGGTACCCTTTGTCAGAGATCAGTTGGCTGTATGTTTTGGGGTTTATTTCCGGGGTCTCTATTCTGCTCCATTGGCCCACCTGTCTGGTTTTGTGCCAATACCATGCTGTTTTGATTATTGCAGCTTTGTAATAAATCTTAGGGTCAAGAAAACCTCTTCAGCATAGGGTGCTGGAAAAACTGGGTATCCACCTGCAGAAAGATGAATCTGGACCCCATCTGTCACCATTCACAAAAATCAACTCAAAGTGGGTCAAAGATCTAAACCTAAGACCTCAAACTATAAAACTACTGGTGGAAAACACTGGGAAAATTCTTGAAGACTTTGGGGTAAGCAAAGACTTCACTTTGGGGTAAGCAAAGACTTCTTAAGTAAAAGCCCCAGTGCACAGGCAATTATCCCAAAAATAAAAGAGTAGGATTGTATCAGATTAAGATGTTTCTACACAGCAAAAGACACAGTAATTACAGTGAATCAACAACCCTCAGAATGGGAGAATATTTTTGTAAACTATGCCCCAGATAAGGGACTGATAACCAGAATACAAGAAGAACTCAAATGGCTTACCTGGAAAAAAATGATTAACCCAATTAAAATATGGGAAAGGGAGCTAAATAAGCAACTCTCTAAGGAAGACATATGAACAACCAAAAAGCATATGAAAAAATGCTCAACATCCCTCATCATAAGGGAGATGCAGATCAAAACCACAACAAGATACTACCTAACCCCAGTCAGAATGGTAAAGATTAAAAAAAAAAAAAAAAAGAAAGAAAAGAAAAAAAAAGATAACTGCTGATAGGGATTTGGTGAAAGGGGAACTCTCCTACCCCGTTGGTGGGAATATAAATTGGATCAACCACTGTAGAGAACAATATGGAGGTTCTTCAAAGACCTACAAACAGAACTACTATATGATCCAGCAATTTCAATCCTGGTTATCTGCCCAAAGGACAGGAGAATGCTGAGTCAGAAAAGTGCTTGCATATCTATGTTTATTGCAGCATTATTCACAATTGCTAAGTCATGGAACCAAACCAAATGTCCACGAACAGATGAATGGCTTGAAAATGTGTGGCACACAGGCCAGCAGGTGGTGTGGGGGTTAAGGCGCTGGAATTCCTACATGGCTGACCACAATTTGAGTTCCAGAACTGGTGGCTTGCTTTCTCTCTTTCTCTCTCTCTCTCTCTCTCTCTCTCTCTCTCTCTCTGTCTGTCTATATTTCTCTGACCAAACTCATGTGAAATAATAAATAAATAAATAAATATTAAAAAAAAGAAAAAAAATGTGGCACATATACTCCAGGGAATACTCTACTCTTCAGCCATAAACAAATAAGACCCTGGCATCTGATAGAAAGTGGATAAATATGGAAGATTTATTGCTGAGTGAAGCGAGTCAAGCTATGAAAGAGAGACATTGTGTGCCTCCACTTAATATATAACAATCGCCTATACTCTATGGTAGAGACTGACAGATTGGAGGACACAAAAAGCATTGAAAACAGTTATGGACACTGGAGACGATGTGGAAGGAGGGGGGGAGAAGGAAAGAGGGTAGAGAAGGAAATTAGGGAGGACAAATAGAGAGGCAAAGCAATTGTGGGACACAGAAATGATTTATTACCTATTGATGATGATGATGTGTATAGTACTCGCACCTGGGCCAGTATGACGTGTGTTTCATGTTGGGTAAATTCTTTATACAAGTTAAATGATGTATAGCAATTGAATGCATAAAAAAATACATTAAAAAAAAGATTTTTCTCATAAGACTGATGGTGAGATGAGCATGATTTTTCCATAGTGCGTAATGAAACGCACCAGCAATTAGGAGATCTGTGAAACGCAGAGGACCAATATTTTTAATGCATGTTACAAAACTGTGAATGGATTAAAATACTCATTCAAAGTGCAAGGTGGATCAGTAAATCTTAGTGTCAGAGTTCAAAATGTTACTGATAAAGATTTCAAATATCTTTTACTACTTGTGAGTTTTGGTGTCATATCAAAGAAGAATGTCTATAATTTTCTAAAAAAAAAAATCGATTAAAATACTCTTTTTCCTAACTACATATCTGTGAGAGGCCACATTTTCTTCATATATTTCAACAACAACAAAAAAATTACAACTGATTGAATTAAGAAATAGATATAAGAATCCAGCAGGTATTAAACAGATATTAAACTGGTATTAAACAGATATCAAATTTGTAGAAATTTGTGAAAATATTGAACAATAGCACTCTTCTCACAATTTTTTTGTTTGGAAAAATATAGTCATTTACTAAAAATCATTTTTGTTTTTAGATATAACAGGCTTATCATTGATATTTCATATGAATTAATAAATGCATTATTTTAAAAATTATGTTTTAATTTCTAATGTGGTAAATATCAATAGATATAATCTATATCACCCATAGGTCTTAGAAATCCTTAATTATTTTTAAGGTGGTATAAGAGTGCTGAAAGTTTATGAACTATTACTCTATCACTGTGAAAGCAGATGAACTACTTGCAAACATAATTTGAGTGAACTAAGCCAGACATGAGAGCATATACTGTGTTATTTCATTTCTATAAAATTGAAAGTGTGGAACAATGTTGTGTGGTGTGAGATGCCAGGAGAGTGGCTGTTTTGGGAGACCAGGGCACTAGTGACTGAAAAGGAACATGGAGTTAGGGACGCTCTGGGATGCAGTGGATGGAGTTAGCGGTGCTCTGGGGTGCAGTGCATGGAGTTAGCGGTGCTCTGCGGTACAGTGCATGGAGTTAGCGGTGCTCTGGGGTGCAGTGCATGGAGTTAGGGATGCTCTGGGGTGCAGTGCATGGAGTTAGCGGTGCTCTGGGGTGCAGTGCATGGAGTTAGCGGTGCTCTGGGGTGCAGTACACAGCATACATTTTTATCTGGCCTGGTGGTCATACATTCACTTTGTTCAAATTCTTAAATCTGCATATTTGTGATTTGAACACTTGTTTCTTGTGTGCACTATGTTCTAATAAAATTAAAAAGTGTTTATTGGCAGAGACTAAAAAATATGAAAACAATATCTTTTTTTTTTTTTTTTGGAGAGGTTTTTGCTATAGGGCGCGTGCGCTCGCCAGACAGACAGAGAGAGACAGAGAGATAGAAAGCAGGAAATCACCCCCCAGGGGGGATGGCCACGCCGCAATCCCTTCTCCTCCATTCTCCTCTCGGGATCTTGGGCACGCACGCACACGCGCCCGGCGTGAGTTTAAGCCACCGGGTCCGGGACTCGAACCGCGGTCGACTACGTGGGAGTCCAGCGACACAGCCATTACGCTAACTGCTGGTCCCAAAACAATATCATTTTAAAAAGCTAGTTACTGTTTTGGTGTAATGGGAATACAATGGTTTCTTTCTTTCCCTCTTTCCTTTTTTGTTTGGAAAGTTTTCTTTAATATTGCTGCTCCATAGGTTACATACGTCTGTAAGTAAAGCAATCATTGAGAACATCGCACGTGACACAGAATGCTGACAAATCGGACTAATTCCACATCGAAGGCCAAAGCCCAGACTTCTTTCTGATACGACGCTTTGGAGACACACAGCAGGGCAAGAGAACTCTCGGGGGACGCTTGGGCGCAAAGCAGCTGCCTTCAGACAGCAGCTGTGCTCTCTTGCGGAAGAGGGCTAGGCCTCGGCTGGATGGCCCCGGGTGGTTCCGGGGGCCAGAGCGGGGAGCTCCAGGGAGGCCGATGTCAGCATGGTGACAGGGAAGGATACTCAAACTCTCGTTTTGTTTGGAGCGTTGCAAGGCAAGGCGAGAGGTCGAAAGCACGGCCGGACACCTTGGTGCTTGGCCGTAACTACCCATGTCACGAGCACGTCACTGAGTGTCTCTGAATGGACCGTATCCTGCAGAAGCTGAGCTCACCGCACCTGCATCCGTTCTGCAGCCCTTCCGCAGCTCGGATGTGAGAGCGGAACAAAGCACTTGACAGCTGCACAGGGTGGCCCAAGGAGCTATGGGGTGTGACCCCGTGGGCTCCTGCAATGAACACTCACAGAAAGTTGTCTGAGCTCAATCCTAACCCAGTTCCATCCTCCAGATAGATACCGTCTACAGTCGCTGCCGCCCAGGGCCGTTTACACCCTGGTCCAGATTCGCCATGTGTGGCTTCCCACGTTCATCAAGCGCCTACCATTTTTCCGGCACCGCGGTCCAGAGACAAAGCTCACACCTGGTCTTACAGAGCCTGAGGACAGAGACAGACATCGAGCTCACATGGGCATGGTCGAGAGGCGACCCAGTGAAGGAGGCTTGCCAAGGAGAGGCGGGTATGAGCCAGCGCTCAGAGCAGGCTTCCTGGCTCACCCGAACCCGCCTGGTCATTCCGCTGTTACAGTTCTAGCATGTTTTGTTTCAGCGCAGCGAGTAACTTACTCCGGTAATAATGTAGGGAATGGGTTTAGTGAAGGCAAGACCAGAGGTGGGGAGCCCCCTTACCATCACACGGTACCATCACACATGCATGCATTACACAGTACTGTCACACACACATGCATCGCATGGTACCATCACACACATGCAGTGCACAGTACCGTCACACGCACGAGCATCACACGGTACAAGTGAGTACAAGGGAAGAGTCCAGTGCAGGAACTCATGGGAAGTGAAGTCAGCAGGGATTGCTGGCTAGCTGAGAAGGCAAGCGTTATTCCAAAATACCTGGCCGGCTGGCTTAACTGAGTGAGAAAATTTAAGAGCCATCGCGACGATAAGAAAAAGATGGTTCAAGTGACACGTGACGTCTTGAATTGAAGTGTCAGTGGTGCAGCCCGATTTCCCCAAGGACACACAGATTCCTGAGTCATCAGTTCTCAGGTGACGGGCAGACCCTGAGAGGGGATGGGGCCAGAGGGGAAGCAGAGATGGTGAGACAGGCAGACCCTGAGAGGGGACGGGGACCGGGGTCAAGGGAGAACAGAGAGATGGCGAGACCGGCAGACCCTGGACAGCACTAGAGAAGTTGAAGCTGGGGGGAGGGTTAGAGAGGTTTAAGGAAAACCAGAAAGAGAGTCGTCCGGGAAGCCAAGGGCGGCTGGCAGTCGTGTATCAGAGAAGTCCAGTCAGACGAGGCCCCAACATGGCCACTGGCTGTAGAAACCGGCCACTGATAACTTCTGCAAAGACCATTTTTGAGGAATGACTAGACAGCAAAGGAGCAACTAGAGATTTGGACCTAAGAAATGGGGACAGTGAGTTCAGGCAGCTCATTCAAGACCCTTAACTCGGAGGGAGAGGAGGAAAAGAGGTGGCGGTGGGACCCAGGAAAATAAAGATGAGACTCAAATATATTCATTCGCAGGCCGAGGGGGGCTGGGAACAGAAAGGAGAGGGCTGGCAGCAAAGGAGAGGGAAAGGCCACTGAGTGCGGGTCGGAGAAGGAAGGACGGGCCCAGACCCCAGGCGGAGGCTGAGAAGTAAGGGTCTGGAGAGGCCCCTTATGCCAGGAGGCTGGAGCGAGCAGCATGCCCATGGGCGGAGCAGATGAGTTCTCAAGTGGCATGCCTGAAACTGAGGCGCTTCCCAGTGATGGCTTCCACTCACAGGCCAGGGGAGGAGGACAGATGGCCCTGCACCCCTGAGAGCTGAGCATGGCCTGACCAGGAAGACAGGTGTTTGGGAGACTGCGGGGCACATCGGAGGCTTACCTGAGCATATGGAGAGAGCCCGGCGTGTTAGCCCTCGGTCTGTCCTCCCAACCTCACACCCACGCGCACAGCACTGTACAGCCGAGGGAGGAGTTCTCACAGGTGCGGCACACCTCCTGACATAGAAGGTTACTCCCATTTTTTAGGAAAGGACACCGAGGCCAAGTGAAGACGCATGACCCCGTCAACGCAAGGAGTGGCCGAGTCAGGAGACAGTTTCTGGACGCTGCCGCCCGCATCACCCCGCATGCCCTTCCATGCCAAGGCTCCGCAGAGCTCAGCAAACGCTGCTTTCCCACTGCTCCTGGAGTCCCCTCATGCCCTGGCAAGTTGTCACACTCAGGCTCAGGAAGGAGACCGAGGTCAGTTCAAGGGCAGAGGCCCATCTGCCTGGCAGCAGAGGATGTGGCACATTGATGGGGGAATCTCAGAGCAGAGCTCTGCGCCGCTTATGGGAACTAAATGGCCTTTGCTTAGCAACTGGCAGTGCATTGGCGTCTGAGGACTCAAGGAGAACAAAGGCCTCCAGATGCCGCTTGGAGACTGAGAGGGAAGGCAGGCCTGGCGTGGGGGTCCAAGCCTGGCTCTCCCAGCGCCTGCTGGGAGCTTCGGGATACAGGTCAGAGCTTGCAGGGAGGAAGGGACCCATCCTACCTGGAGGGGCCCCTATCGTCAGTGGACCACAGCATGGTGGTGCTCGCTTTGGCCAGAGGCACCCCTGGGGCTGACCAGCTGCTGGTGACACTCCCTACAAAGGTCCCCTAGGAAGCACCACTGTTCATGATGGCAGTCATTACGCTTGTTTGCTTAAAGCATCATTAGTCCTGTAATCACTGCGGTGTGACCTCACGGAGTCGGGAAGGCCAGTGTCTGAAGGCGGCAGCTCGGATCCTGCTCTGCGGCGGGTGCGAGATCGCAGTTCCGGTCCTGGCCTCTCCAGCCAGCACTGGACTTGCAGGGCCTGGCTACACTCCCTAGTGGGGTTCCAAGTCGTGACCTGCTCCTATCGACCAGGACACCGTGTTGGCATTTAATCCTCGGCCTCATCTTCTTCACTGCTAGGAATTTATCCCGAGGAAACCATATGTGTGCAGATACTCAGTGGGCAAGCGTGTTCCCCTCCTGTTTACGGTCACACCAAAGGAAGCAACTTAAATACCTGCACCTGCACCGGAAGGGAGGGGCCGAGCCCTCTGCAGACTGAGGGCAGAGCCCCCTGCAGTGGGAGGGGTTGAACCCTCTGCAGTGGGGGGAATCTTGCACCCAGGGCTGCCTCCTGCTCAGGCAGCCGTCTCCTGCTCCCTCCTCAGTAGACACCTTCCTGGATCAGACGGAGACTTGGAGAGTGGAGCGAAGGCTGGATTTCAGTTTCCTTTGGCCACTCTGGCCAGAAGCACAACCCTACACAACCACTCTCCAAAGCAGATGCAACAAAGATTTAAAGAGTGTGGACGGTGGAGGATGGGTGTGGGGTACAATGGGAGGAAACGTGACAGACAGAAAAATGTAAAAGAAAGGAAGAAAGGAGAACAGAGTGTGTCCATTAGGAAATGAACTCAATTCTGTTGTGCGGTAGGCTGTTTCACAAATTGGCTTAGTTATGTATGTCTATTAGCATTCGAGTATGCATAATGACATTTCTATTCGCCCCAAATCTCAAGCTAATTGTTGATTTGTCATGTATTTTTCACTTATATCCTTGATTATACATTGATTGAATAAGAAAAATAGCAAAAGGAAAAAAGATTTCACGATAGGCAGCAGGCGAGTGCTATATGGAGATTTTTAAAAAGAGGTTTAAGAAAGTATGCTAACTATACCAATAATGAAAACCTGTATATATTCGCATGGAAAGAAAATACAGTATGGGAAGCCTAGCACTGGTCGCCATGTATTTCAGCATGAGCAGGCTTCCTGCTACCTCGGAGCCAAGCCAGGCCGGGAGAAGGCTGCCGAGCTGAGAGGGCTCGCGAGCCTTTGCTTTGCACTCTACTTCTGCCCTGGCAGCCCCCCGCGTTCTCCACGGCAGACGCCCCGTGTGCGGAGGGATGAACATGCAGCCCCGGGTCTCACAGCACGACGATGATAGGCTCTCGCTATTTTAGGCCGGTCAGATTCGGGAGTGTTGGTCACTACAATACAACCCACTGTCCCGAGTCACACACAGAGGAAGGGTTAGCCTGGGACCGCACTAAAGCACACTTGCGAGCAGGGAAAAATAAATGGAGGGAACTACAGGGAGAGCAAGAGTGAGACCGGTCAACTTTGTTTTTTTTTTTTAAGAGAGGTTTTTGCTATAGTGTGCTCGCCCGAGACAGACAGAGACAGAGAGACAGAAAGCGAGAACTCCTCCCGCCCTGGGGGAATGGCCACACCACAATCCCTTCTCCACTCTCCTCTTGGGATTTTGGGCATGCACGCACATATGCCTGGAGTGAGTTTTAAGCCACCGAGTCTGGGACTCGAACTGCAGTCGACTGCATGGGAGTGCAGTGATCATCAGTACGGCATCTGCTAGTCCCAAGGTCAGTTAGACATTATAAACACATAGTTAGAATAAGGCTTGCAACAAAAACGAGCAATCTAATAGGTTTAATAGATTATAGCTGACATTCTAAACTAAATTTGAACGAATTTATACTTTATATTTACACTGATATAAATAAAAGACTGAGTAGATACATAAATGAATCGGGACAGAGGACACTAGCCTTTCTTATAGAAGGGTTTCAAATAATATATGTAGATAAGCTTTTCTCCAGGAAGTGGCGTTTAATAGCTCACCCGTCTCCAAGGTGGGATGGACTTAGTGACTTACCGAGAACCAGCTGTGGAGGGCCAGGGGTGGGCGCAGTGGTAAACGCAGTGCTTCAGGAGGCTAAGCCGTGGGACGGTTGCCACTTTGTGTCCGGGGACCTCCCAAGTGTCCTTAGCATGCACACGCCCTGATTCAGGCTGGCTGAAGCTGGGAGTGGACTGTGGCATGGATCGGGGCCTTGCTGGGAGTAATATCTCTCTATTTTGCCCTCCCTTTCTTTGTCTCACTCACTTACAGAATAAACAAATAAACACTAAAGGCCAGCAGGTAGCATGGTGGTTAAGGCACCGGATTTCCACATGATTGACTGCGATTCTAGTCTAAGATCCAGCGGCTCAAAAATCCCAAGAGGAGAATGGAGAAGGGATTGTGACATGGCCATCTCCCCTGGGTGGTGAGTTCTCACTTTCCTTCTCTCTGTCTCTCTCTGGCAAGGGCACACACCCTATGTGATTTTCCTTCCAGAAATAACCTTTAGGGAACCAGCAGTTAGCATAATGGCTATGTCGCTGGACTCCCACATAGTCGACCGCGGTTCGCGTCCTGGACCTGGTGGCTCAAAACTCACACCGGGCGCGTGTGCGTACCTGCCCAAGATCCTGAAAAGAGAATGGAGGAGAAGGGATTGTGGCGTGACCATCCCCCCGGGGGGTGATTTCTCGCTTTCTGTCTCTATGTCTCTCTCTGTCTGTCTGGCGAGCGCACACGCCCTATAGCAAAAACCTCTCCAGATATAACCTTTAGCCATAACCCTTGGCTAATCATAAGAAACACATTAAAAAAAAAATTGGGACATCCTGCAAAATATCTGACCTGACCGTGTTCTTCAAAACTGTTGGGGTTATGACAACAGGGACTTCCTGACGAACTGTCACACACCAGAGGAGACTAAGAAGACATGACAACAAAGCATGATGTGGCACCTGGATGGGATCTTGGACTAGAACCCAAACCGGCGAAATAAAAACTAGGTCTGGAGTTCAGCTACTGACATACGGTCGTCAGTCTCTCAGATTCAACGGACGAACATGGCAATATAAGATATTGACCACAGAGGAAGCCAGTAAGGAGTTCATGGGAGTGTTGAATATAAATATGAAATGTTTTCCAAAAAACATTTCTATGTTAAAAACCACAATGGGAATTTACTGGCCCTTCAACCTGAGTCCTAAGGCGAAGCTGAGTGGAGGGACAAGAACGACTGTTTTCTCAGGCAGACGCCATCTGACAGCCCTTCTTAGATGTGAACGGCTCACTGTATGCAATGCGTGTGTTTATAAACAATTCTTTCTAGACAAATCCTGTTTCCCCAAATTGCACAAGCCAATCATTTCTTCTGGTGCTTAACAAAAAAATAATAATTGGTCTCCAAAATAGTGAAAAGGCTGTTCAGCGGAAGTGCAGATGGCTGGCACAGAATTCAGAAAACTACTCCTGCTGGCGTTCTGCACAGGTAATTTAAAGGGAATGTATGGGTGGACTTTAAAATGTGTAATGTGCAACTTCACCGTAGGCAGTCTTTGTAAGTTTTTAAGTTTGTGAATATTTACTGGGAACCGTCAGGTGACATGGTGGTTAAGGCACTGGACACTCCCACATGGCCCACAGCAGTTTAGGTCCCGGACCTGGTGGCTTGCTCTTGCTCTCTCTCTCTCTCTCTCTGGTCAAATTAAATAAGATGGCTCATCTTTCACAGCAGGAGTGAAACTGTCAATGAGGAAGAGACTTCCAACCCCGTAGATCGTATGTTCTCGTGGGCCACTCTCCTTGGTCACACTGGCCACTCAGTGGTCACCTCCCTCCACTGGCGCAGGCTGGGAGGTTGAGGGAGTTGATGAACAGGACCGTGTAACTGGGTGTCCATGCATAAGAGAAGAAACTGTGTCCATAGAAACACGTCAGGGTCACCATGCCAACCAGTAACTATCATACCCTTGCCTTTGCCAGCATGCCTCCTCGGGCTCCCACGGAGGAGGGTGAAGCCTGTGGAGGCCACACGGTGATGGCAGGACCAGCTCCCCTACCTGGCACCCTGCATGACCTGGCACCCTGAGTAAGCTCCCCAAGGTCAGGCCTGAGAGGGAGAGGCCATGACAATTTTGATAAAATGGAGAAGTTCGCGGACTTCTGTCACTCCCTCTCTAGGTCAAATTCTTTACAGCTGGTCACTCCTTGTCTGGAGTAAAACTCTCCACGTGGTTAGGGTTAACGAGACCCCACAGGGCCAGCTGACAGCATTTCTGGATCTGTGAGGAATATAGTCGGGGCTGGGCAGTACCCACACTCACTCTCCTGCCATACTGGAACCTGCTGGAAATGCAGTGTTTTCCTAGTTGAGAAACTTCCAGCACACAGATTACATAAACAGTTTATCTATTTTGTATCTTTCTTCAAAGACCGTATATCCACCTTTAAATATAGGTTCTGGAGACCTGGTTGTAGTTAAATAACACGAGGGATTAATGAGAAGCGGACATGGCTTCCCCGATTGCCGTTAACAGGGTAAGCAGCTGCTCCCGCGCACAGGTGCTCTCGGACTGTCCCGGGGAAGGCGCGCCGTGTGCCAAGTGCCTGCACAGTTGGCCTCGGCATCAGTGCGGTGTCAAGGCCGAGGGCTCTTTGGGGACACCTCTCTGGATGATCAGGCCAGGAAACGCGCTTTCCTCCAAGTGCCCAGATAATTGCACTTTCCTCTGCTGTGGAGACACAGCCCTGGATTCTTAATAAACGTCAAGCAATGCCAGAGCAATAATCATATTTCCAGCAATGACAAACAACTGGTGCTCAGCGTGGGTGAAGAGGGACCAGCTCACCACAGTGCAATTCATCTCTTGTTAAATTCACTCACATATTAATTTCTGAGATGAACGGCGCCTTCTAATTTGTCTTTCTTGAACTGTGATGTTTTTATTAAATCCAGTCATCATGAGCACATGGAGAATGACTACTTGGAAAAAGCTTTGCTGTAGCAAAGGGCCGAAGCTTTAAAACTGCAGGTACGGAGGCTTCCCGAGGAGGAACCGCCCCTCCTCTTCGCCGTCCTCTCTGGTGTCAGAGCCCGAGAGCTGTCACTGCACTTAAACAAGCTGGGCCCATCCTCACCGCATCCCTGTCAGCCTCGTCCTCAGAGGACACCCTTGGAGACCTGCACTCCCCACAGCAGGCCAGAGACTAAGAATGAGAGACAGGACCTGCTCGGGGGCTTACACTCCACGGACGCACATTCCTCGAGTATGAATTGAGACTGGAGACAGCTCCAGACTCAGTTGGGTCCCCCTACATCCCTATGTGGAGCCCCTGGCCCCTAGGGCCCTAAACCTGATTGCATTTGGAGACAGAGACTTTGAAGAAGAGCTCCAGTTTAAATGAGGCCTTTAGGATTAGCCTGACTAGTGTCCCTGTTAGAAGAGAAAGGGCCACCAGGGGGCCACAGCGAGCGGGCAGCCATCTGCTTGCCCCGGAGAGAGGACAGGGTTTTGAAAGAAAGCAATCCCTCCAGCTGTTTGACCTCAGGTTCCCCAGCCTCCAGCACTGCGAGAAAATAAAGGTCTCATTCCAGCCCCCCCTGCCCCCGCCTGCGGTCTGCTGCTACAGTGGCCCCAGAGATAAGACAGACAGGCTCTCCAAGCTGGGCACTGTGGCCCGGCACGGTGACCGCCATCTCGGAGTGACAAGCGGGACACTCTCTGGGCTTTGAGGGGAACAGTGAGAACACTCCGGCCCACACCGCCCTGCCCCTGCCAGCCTCCAGGGTGACCCCTGGCCTGGGCTCTCGGGACAGCACGGGCTGCACCTGGACCACAGCGGCAGCTCCGAGGGCCCCAGCATAGGCCTGTTCCCAGGATCCGACGCACCTGCTCGCCCTGGTGCTCTCGAGTCACGTGGGCACTCGACAGTGGAGGCCACTGAGGTCTGTGAGCCCCCAGGTGGGTCTATACCAGTCCTTCCCCCTCCCTAGGCTGGGCCCTTACAGGGCCAGCCACAGTGTGGGGAGGGACGGGCCTGCTTCCCTCCTAATGGGCTCTTTCTAGCTAACAACGTCCATGCCTGCTCTAACCTAGGCCCTCTGCTTGCTCGGGTCCGAAAGACAAGCAGGGCACAAGGCCAGCCGTGGCACGGTGGTCAGGACAGTGGATCTCACAGGGCCAACTGCACGGCCACAACCCTGAAAGGAGGGAGAGATGGAGGAGGATTGCGGGGTGACCATCCCCCATGGGGAATGCTTTCTTACTCTCCCTCCCCACAACCCACGCCCATCTCCGCCCAAACGCCCCGGCCCCGGCAAGCACACACACCCTCTGACAAAACATAAATAAATAAATAAATAAGCAAGCCGCGGGCAGGAGCCATCTGCTCTGTCCCTCTTGTGTCATTGCTCTCAAGCCCAGCACCTGCCCCTTGGTAGAAGCAGTTGAGGAGTTAGGAATAAATGCATCTTCTTGCCTCCCATTCCATCATGGTGGCCAGAAAGCTGGGACACAGCACAGATGCTTAACGACACATCTTCACAGACCACATATTCACAATCTCAATTCCTAGGATTTGACCTTCTCTTATTGTTATATTTTTCCTGATCACTCTCTCTCTCTCTTTTATATAGTGTGCTCTCCAGAGACAGAGAGCGAGCGAGAAATGGCCACACCACAATGCCTTCTTGGCCATTCTCCTCAGGATTTTCAGCACGCATGTGCACGCGCCTAGAGTCATTTTCAAGTGAGGGACTTGAACCGCAGAGTCGGCTATGTGGGACCCAGCTACCTTCACCTCCAGGCCACCTGCTGGGCCCTGACCTCATCATTTTATTTTATTATGCACATTCCCTCCTAAAGACACCATAGATATTCTGAGGAGCGGGGGTGTGAAGTGCATGACATGAAGTTACGGTCAGCTGGGTGTGGTGCTCCAGCAATACCAAGCCAGCCCCTGGCCTGCAAGGGAAATGTCATGGTAGTGCCTTCCCATCCAGACAGGTCTCCCCCACCAACCAATCTGCTCTCACATCCATTTCCTCTTCCAAACTGGACAGAGTTCGTCTTCCCTCTGAGCACCTCTTGTTATGTGGCAACTGTTCCACCTGCCCAGGAGGAGGGCCTCTCAGGTCAGGCCTCAGCCCCAGGACTGGGGTATGGCAGGCAGTCAAAGGCTGTGTGTAGACTGTCGCCGGAGGGACCATTCCCAGGTCAGACAGGTGATTGGAAGCTGAGCAACATGACGTGGAAGTAGGTCGAGTCTTGGACAGACGTCCATCCTGAGCCCCCAGACAACCTGGAAAGTGCTCAGCACTGGCTCCTACCACCTCATCCTGGCCACTTCCCCCCACTCTCTCTGTGCCCAGCCAAATGGGCCCTGTTCTCCAACACACAAGCTCGTCCCAGCCTCCAGCCAAGGCACTGGCGGGTCAGGACGGCTGCTCCTCTTTCCGCCCATCATCGATCCTCGGAGAAGTCTTGGACCTTCCGACCAAGGGCAGCCACAGGTCGGTTTCTGGTGGGTCGTCCGTGTCCTTCCAACTATTGCATGCTACCTTGTGTTTTCTCAACTACCCATGTTTGCTCAGAGCCCAGGTCCCTCCAAAATGAGGAGGGGCCTCCTCTGTTTTACTCAGCTGCCACCCATACCCAAACAGGAGGCCCAGGAGGGGAGGACCACAAATGCTTGTTCAGTGTGCTTTGTGTTTTACTTAGGGATCTCAGCAATTTCCTCCAGCACTCCGCTATTTTAACAGGGAAAGTAGCACTGGGGCCCCTGAGCCTCACTCTCCTGTCACCCAGGACTGGAACCAGACACCCCCTTCCATGTCCCCACACTCTCCCCTCTGCATTCCACTTCTCCTCCAGGCCAGAGACCCAAGTTGTCATCAGCCTCCATCAACAATGGCAAAGAAGAGAAAACTTCAGAAGTTCTTGTCCTGAGACTTTGAGAGGCTTTTTTAATTAACCAAAATGGGTTCTCATAATGGATGGGTCCCCGGGCGAGGACGCGGCTGTAACTCACGCGACAGGCGCCTCCGCGGCCGGGCTGTGAGCGGTGCCTGGCGGGCTGTGGATGGCAGCAGCGCCTCGGGAGGGCCCCAGACTGCTTGGCCGCTCCTCCGCCATCTGCCATGGTAGCATTTATGTAGTTTGGGACACTTCTGCCTTTTGCAAAAAACGCAAAGGCATTTTCGTATTGATGAGTATGTCGAAGTTTTAATATTTACATTTAAAGAAATGAAGAAAAAGATTTATATTTTCTCCCATAAGTCATCATTTTGAAACATTGAAAATTAAAAAAACAAAAATAAAAAGTTCTGGGATGATGACTCCTTCTCCAAACTGCAACTTTCATCCTCGGATTGCAGGAACATCTCACATTAGGAAACCTAAAACGCACAGATCTGAACTTTGAAACAGATTCCTCCTCTGAAAGGCTATCTTTAGTTTTCACAAGGAGTCAACCAAGCCTTCCCTTCAAATGGCCAGATTCCTAAACGAGCTTAAAATCTGTTTTAATTTATGAAACCTCAATAGGAATGCACGTTTTTTCCCCTGAAAGCCACCCACAGTGATTCTTCTCGGATGTCATCTAATCAGAAAGCGAAATAGCCAGACTTCACGGACTCCCCGGTACGAACGCCGCGTTACCCCCGTCTACGTCGTCGGCAAAGAGGGCGATG
>NW_006159696.1:214392-258039 GCF_000334495.1 Tupaia belangeri chinensis
CCGTGGAACTGCGTGCGACAGAGCACTTACGACGTCAGAGATTGTGAGCTGTGCTCGGGCTGGGACAGTTACCTCAGTGACAGCCACTGTGTGTGGCCTACGGACACGGTTAGTCTGGCTTTGTCATAATAATTATATAATACTAACAATAGTAAAGTTCCTGTGGGAGAGAAAGGGACGAGAACCGGCGCGTGCTGCCGAGGTGACAGGAGGGTGATCCCTCAGACGAGACGTTTCCCTGTGGATAGACGTCCTTGCAAAGGAGCTGAGCATCCATCCCTGTGACCTCCCACGTAGACTGAAAGCAGAGCACCTTCCAGGGACGGGGCCGCAATCTCAGCTGGCCCACATTCCAGGCAGAACCCGCAGATCCTCTGCGCCTGTGCTTGTGGAGAGGCCCCGAAGTATTATCTTGACACCGGAAGTATTTCTTGTGAGGTCAAAGGACCAGAAGGCCAGTTGAAGAGGTGGCTTTGGGCTGCTCCCAGGGGGCCAGCCCTTGGGGGAGCACTTGGGACAGAGCCACCGTTCGTGACAGCTACAGAAGGGGAAGAGAAGCATGGGCACGAAACAGGACGAAGAGCCAGCCGGGTGGAGCCAGCTGCTCCTGGGACGAACTCGCTGAGCATGCACCCTGTCATTCTGCTGTCACCATACGGCAGGCCCCGTCTCCAGGGGAGTCGAAGAGGAAACACGGAGAGGACAGTGCTGGGAGAGGAAGGGTGCTGGCCAGCCGAGGGAGACGCCGACGCGCGCTAAGAGGAGGTGGGCACCGCTGACTTGGCAGCAGGACCCCTGGTCAGTCTGGGTCTCTGCCAGCCCGCCCTGTCTTTTTATGGATTAGCAGAAGGGGCTCCCTCTGAGCCCACAGATGAGAATTGGTGCCCTTCGGGGTGGCACCGTCCACACCTACAGCTTGCAGCTTATCACAGACTTTTGAACCAAGGCCCACCCCAGAGACCCCCATCTCTGTGGAGCCCTGATCCTGATCGGTCAGCATCGTCAGCAGGGAATCCGCCACCCGCACAGGCCAGCCCCACATCCACCGTAGCTCTGCGTGCGTGAGGACACATGCCCTCTGCCCACACCAGAGCCCCAGGTCACCGACCTCACTGCCCAGACTGCAGAGATGGCTGTGGGCCCACAGTGATGAGCAGGCAGTGGGTCAGCCAGCTCTGTGCTCAGCCAGGTCCTGACGGGTCCCTTTAAGGGGATCCCTATGAAGGGCAGTCTCTCTTAGACTTCTGTATTTTCTTCCCATTTGTCTGAAATCTTCTTCAAACAAAGCAGAGGGGCCTAGACCCAGCATCAGCTAAATGCATCCATGTGAGGGTCATCCAGAAGGGGGTAGAGGGGACCAGACATCACGAATGGAGACTCCCTGTGCACAGGGAGCAGGTGACAGTTACTTCACTCAACACTACAGTGTGCTCAATCCAGCTACAATGGTCTATCGGAAGCCAGGGGCCTGCCCTCTGAGCAGAGAAATGCAAGCACTTGGCCAAGGCCGGCGAGACCACAAGTCTGGCGTGAGCAGTTTCTCCCCTGAGTCGTGAGCCCAGGTCTGCGGCCTGCTCTCAGCAAACGACTGACTGTATTCCTCCAACCTAGCCCGAAAGAAAGAATGCAATAGAAGTTTTGCCCTCAACTACTTTTAAAGGGCGAGCTCATCTAGAGAAGTTAAGACATGACTTACAGACACTTTTCAAAAAACTAAAAAGCCAGTTGTAATATTTTTAAACACAAAATAACAAATATAAACAAACCTATTAAATAAATGATCAAATCAGAACACGAGCACAAAGCACAGTAACATTTATACCAACTAAATATCATGGCTGCATCATGGATAACCTTGCTCCAATTCAGATTCCCAGCAGCAGACCGGCCACTTGAATGCAGACCAACAGCAAAAGGACTGCTTTATTGAAGAAGATCCAGAAACTAGGCTGCTCTAAGCAGGGTCGAAATGAATATCTGAGTGGAAACTTCCCCTGTGCATATAATCACATGCTAATTTACATTTTAATTACTTCCTAAGAAATCAAAAGCATTTGTTGACAGAAGAACATAATGTCAACTTCACGGTGCACTGTTGGTGGATGCTTAATGAACTTAATTAGATAATTAGTGATGTTAATTATCCTTCTATTATGAAGATAAAGATGTCTCACAAATGACGCACTTGGTAAAGAAACGTTATTAAAAATATCCGTGTTTGCTTTGTTCGTTTTCCTGTATTTCTCAGACTCCTGGAACAGGGACTCTCCTTCACGTGGAGAGAGGAAGGCCACTGTCTTCCGTCAGCCTGCATGTCCTTCCCCTTATTCTAGAACCGAGCTCTGTGGTAACGACGCACTGCCCTTTCAGACCTCTGCTGGAAGGGCCCGCCCTCAGCCATCGGTCTGGGGGGGAGTTCCTTGTGCACGTGAGCTTGTTCCCTCTCACCCCCACTGATGCTGGGGCACGCCTGTGGGGTGGGGGTGGGTGTGGGTGTGGGGTGGGTGTGTTAGCCAAGGGAAGAGGGGATAAGAGACAGCAAATAATTCACTCTCTGTCCCCCACCTGCCCCGGCCTGGCTGCATTTCCATAATCCTGGAGTGGCCTGTCCCCACCTGTGTCACCTGGTCATCCTGCCATGGGGGAAAGGTCATGCTGGCACACTCCGAGTGTAAGTTGGAGCACAGCTACCTGTGAGGCCAAGAGCTTCGACACCTGCTGGTGGACTGGACTTTCGGGTGAGTGAAAAAGGAGCCCTCTGAGGTTTAAACATTACAATACTGGCCTTTATTGTTCTCTCAGTTGCTTGTTGCTCAGAACAGCCACAGCAGAGTGTGACGGAGTCCTCTCCGGAAACAGCCCCAGCCCAGACAGGGGGATGGAGCTGGCTCTAAGCCAGCCCAGGGTGGGGGAGTGCCATTATTGTTAGGGTCAGTAATCACAAAGAAAGCACGGTTCAAGTCCCAGGCCTGGCGGCTTACTTTCTCACTCTCCCATTTTCTCTGTCTGTTTCCGGTCAAAATTGAAGAATAATGATAATAAATAAAATTTAAAATAAATCTTAAAAAAAAGAGAGAGAAAAGAACGAAGAAGGCCTCGGAAGCCTTGCCAAACAATGAAGGAAAACACGATTTCATTTAGCAGAAGGCCTCAGTCACCGTCCGCCCACCAGCACAGCACTGTACACTTTCCGAAGTGTTTTGTTTCTTTAAAATCGCACTTTCCTTTGTTTCTGAGTGGTCATAGCCTTCAAACAGCCCTACTTAATTACTCGTCAAAAGACTTTTCCCACCACCGAACACAACTGGGCTCTCCAAAACCACAGCACTGTGACTTCATGAAGTCTGTGTCTCCAGGTCTTCTGAGCCCTTCTCTTCTCTAGTTCTCGGGGACTGAGCCTCCAGCTGCACCTCCCTTCATGTGGGGACAGACTGCCCTTCCTACTCCTCTGTCCAGGGCCCCCCGAGGCTCCCTCCCCTTCACTTTGAGAAGTCCTCCCTATCTTAACGTTCCCCGCATTTAAGGACCGGCTTCCAACCACCTCTCCTGAGTCACGCTCGCCTCCAGGGGAAGGCCTTTCGCTGTTGCCCACACACACTATTAGGCTGAGTTTACGACGGTGAAACTACTTCAGGTAGCACTTTAAATTCCAGATGTTGTAAACTCCTTGCAGCCTTTGAAAGGTCTTTAGCTCTCAGACACTAGAAATTCTCTGGGACCTCTGACTTCTGCTTTCACAATTGCTCAAGACAGTGACAGCTCCGAGGGCAGCCCAGCCGAGGTCCCTGGCAAGGAAACGACATTTCTGTGTATGTCTGGAGATTTCCACAGAATTTTTGAAAAGAGATCATGAGTGAGGTGCTCAGAGTGGTGGTCAGAAACGCTGATTCCTCACCGGGGAGCTGTCACCGAGCGGCTGGTCGCCAGCATCTCATCCTCTGCCGGGACCGGGCTGCTCCGTGGCTGGTGTGGAGACAGGGCTGGCATGCAGTCAGGGAGGTGGCCGGGGTGGGACCACAGGCCCCGGGCCCCACAGGCAGCCTGCTCTGACATCTCCAAGGACTCCTGAGGTGGGCACTACTCTAGCTGGGTAGGCACGGGCTCACCTACAGGGCCGCCTTTAGACTCCAGGGGTCCTTGAGGCAGTCTGGTGCCCTCTTATGCCTGCAGAGCAGAGGTAACTCCGACACACGCTGGTCTTCGGTATGTTAGCAACCCCCACGTCACCCTCAGACTCTGGTGCCCTCCCGCCTGTCCCCTTCTGCCATTCTCATGTGGCCACCTTCCGGAGCTGAGCCACTGCAGCTTCCTAGTAAGAGATGCGGAAACAGCAGGCAGAACTTGCTCAGCTACTCTCAAGAGCCACGGACACATGGCGAGCATGGGACCTGCCACGTGGCCCCCACGCTGTGCTCAAGGCTCCCTCTTCTGAGTGCCCACCTGGACCCCTGAGCCTTCTACATGAGCACAGTTGATCCCAGAAGGAAAGTGGGTGAATCCAGTTTGCATATGCCCAAGAAGATGCAGGGCAGGGGCCATGTCTGTCCAGAGGGCTCCCGTTCCTCCATGGGCTGAAGGGGCCTCCACCATCCCCTCTTACTGTGGCTCTGCTCTGCCCCTTCTCTGCGTCTCTGCAGAACTCCACCGGCCAGTCAGCCTGCATGCCCCACTCCCGGCCCTCTCCTCAAGCGCTACTGCCTCCTTCCCCGTGGCTCTCCTGCTTACTCGCCCTGGCCTCCACCAAACGGAATTGTCTCTTGTGCTCGTTGATGGTCACCGCTCCTTCCACTGTGACCGCAGCCCCCCACCTCCCACCTGAATCTTGCCACACCCCACCAGGCACCTCCTTCAGGGGCCTCACCATACATCTGCCCGTGGGCACAGACCCGGCCTCTCCTCCATTTACCTCCCCCTACAGGTGAGAGCAAATGCCCCGCTCGGCCCATGGTTCTCCTGACAGCCTTGGCCACCAGCCAGGGGCAGGTCTCGCCCCCTGTAGCGCCCTGGCCAGCCCTGCCTGAGTGCTCTGCCCACCACAGGCTTCAAACCCACTCGCCCTTCCAGACTCAGCTATAAGCCTCGCCTCCCCCACAGTTCTATCCCACTGGGCCCATTTTCTGTTTACTAATACTTTTTAAAAAATTATAGAGGATTGGGACCAGCAGTTAGCATAATGGCTATGTCACTGGACTCCCACATAGTTGACCGCGGTTCGAGTCTTGGACCCAGTGGCTTAAACTCACACCGGGCACGTGTGCGTGCGTGCCCAAGATCCTGAGAGGAGAATGGAGAAGGGATTGTGGTGTGGCCATCTCCCCTGGGGGGGGGTGATTTCTCGCTTTCTGTCTCCCTGTCTCTCTCTGTCTGGCAAGCGTGCGCGCCCTATAGCGAAAACCAAAAAAAAAAAATTATAGAGGATGGTATACTCGTTTGAAATAGTCTTAGATTTGCAGAAATGTCATAAAGCTAGTACAGAGAGTTCCCGCCAACCCCTCATTTGGTTTCTCTTAGTTGTTTTTTATTTTTATGGGTTCGCCTTAGGGTATGCACACTCGCCAGAGAGGAAGAATGAGTGGGACAGTGAGAGGGGAAGTGAGAAATCACGCCGCGGGGCGGGTGGCCACACCGCAGTCCTTTCTCCTTTCTTCTCCTGGGATCTCGGACACGCATGCACATGTGCCCAGAATGATTTTCAAGCCACCAAGACTGAGACTCAAACCACGGCTGGCCACATGGGAGTGTAGCAATGTAAGCTCTGTGCAGTCTGCAGGCCCCTGCTTTCCCGTAGCATTAACACTACGTGGTCATGGTTTATCTGCCAGAACTAAGGAAACAACGTTGGTTGTGGATGTCTTTTCAGTGTTGTGTTTGTTTGTTTGTTTGTTTTGGAGAGGTTTATGGGGCACATGTGCTCGCCAGAGAGACAGAGAGACAGAAAGCGAGAAATCACCCCCCAGGGGGGATGGCCACGCTACAACCCCTCTCCACCATTCTCCTCTCGGGATCTTGGGCACACACGCACATGCGCCCAGCGTGAGTTTAAGCCACCGGGTCCAGGACTCAAACTTCAGTAGACTACATGGGAGTCCAATGGCATAGCCATTATGCCAACTGCTGGTCCCAGTTTTTTTGTTTTTTTGCTTTTTTGTTTTTTTTTTTTAAGTGTATGTATTCCTTCCATGTGTGAGAGAGACAAAGAGGAACAGAGAGACAGAGACAGCACCCCTGATAGGATCTTGACCCTACTTCCGACCTCCAACTTCAGCCAGCATAGCCAGAGAGGTCTCTGTACACATGCCGGCAGCCTGCCCACGGCAGCCTGTCGGTTTTACTGCCAAGTCACCATCTGGGCCCTCAACTTGTTTTACAAAGAAACTCTGAAACTGACCAAGTAAGCGAAGTCTTGTCCACTGCTGGGGAAGAAACGGCTGGCCAGAGCACGCTCCGAGTTTTCAAAGGTAGCCAGGAAGGCGTGGCTCTTGGACGCCCTGAATTGGCCTCTAGTGACCTCAGAGGAGCACATGGTCCCAACCTCTGTCCCACAGGTTGACACCGACAGCGTTCACCCGACCAGAGACCAGAACGTCATGATTTGATCCCGGAGGAAACCGTGATGAGGTTGGGGGAGGGAGAGACGTTAACGCCCATCAAATCAACCCTGTCTCAGAGTTCTGCTCACCTGCCAAGAACAGAACATTTTCAACCGAAAGCGAAGCTAGGTGAGAGGGATTATGAGTCCTGCGTCACATGTCTCACTCCGAGCAACGGTGGCCAGTGCGACGGAGCTGTCAGCCGCTGACATGATAAGGGATAGCAGCGGATGAGTAATGGCTCCTCCATACCAACTCCCTTAATTACAAGCTCTTCTCTCCAGAAGAGAGACAGAAGATGCAGAAACACCAATTTCATGCACTTGTGCCTGAATAATGTCTCCCTGCTGCTGTTTCCAGATGGCGACCTTCTCACTGGAGGGACTAATGATGTGGGCAGATTTAGGGAAAAACCAATAACGGAGTCTTTAACCTTCAACAACAAAAAGCGTGTTGTACAAAATGTTCCTTGGGATACATTAGAAAATATCAATTACATTGCTCACTGAGGTGTAATCAGCTGTAATAATCAAAATTAATTTTTAAAAATAATTAAACAGACCCCAGGGCAAATAGTTGCTGCTCTTACGCTGTGACATCACAGCGTACAGATGTACCTGAGAAGTTGTGCCTTCTGTCAGTGACAAAGGCATCTAGCCGAGATGAGTGACGGGCGTGGGGTCTGAGGGCTGGCATCTCAGCAGAGGGAGGGGACCGTCCCCGCCCTCCCTCTGCGCGCTTGCGTCTGCAGGCTCCAGGCCCAGCCCAGCCCAGATGACCCGCATGGGGAGCTGCAGAGTAAGGACGCCCTGAATTTTAAAAACTGAAACATAGTGGAGAGAAAGAAGCAAAACATTTCAGGGACACAAAAACGGGAAATTATCTGTTGATAGTAATACGTGTGATAATATCTTTAACTGGACTAATACGCAGTGTATTCTTGCTGGGAAAATTCATTTTAGAAGCCGTAACGATATACAGTAACTGAATGTATAAAACAATACAATAAAATAAGTTGAAGCAAAGTGCTCTTTGTTTCAAAACAATTTGCTTAAAAACAAAACTCTAGAAGATATTTTAAGCTGCAGAAAGGAAAACTAAGTGAGGTAAAAGGCGAAGGGGCGAGTCAAAGCGTAAGGAAGAAGCCAGGAAGAAGGCATGTGTGTGCATTTTACAGAAACATATCCCAGCGGGCTGTGCGCAGCTGAAAAGCTGGACCAGGCTTAAATCTCTGAGCTTCTGAGCATTCAGAGCAAAGAAAAAACACCATCTCTGAGCTTCCGAGCAGGCAGATCAGAGTGAAATCTCTGCAGATCTTTACTGAAAGCACAGCTCTGCTCAGTGCTGATGGTGCAGGGAGAGCCCTGTGGGGCTCGGGTCGCTCCGGTGCCTGCCCCCACTTCAGTCCAGACACTGGCCTGTGCTGTCTTGGAACTCCCCAGCACCGCCTCCCTCCTAGCCCCAGGGCGTCATGAGGCTCACAGCTCCCTAGATTCTCAGCCCTGCTCCGATGCCCCCTTGCTAGGACGGCATCGTCAGCTACCTCCACCTAAAGCTAGCCTCTCTCTCACCACCCTCTCCCCTGCCCTACTCAGCTTTCCCTCGTTGCAGTCGGTACCCCAGGTGTATGTGTTTATTTATCTGTGTACTGCCCATCTCTGCCCTGGAACGCAGCCTCCACGAAAGCAGACCAGGGGCCTGTCTGTTCTCTGCTCTCCTCGCTGTGCTTAGAGCGGGACGCAGAAGAAGCGCTCAATAAATATTTGTTGAATGAATGAACAAATGAATGATATAGAGAACTACATCTGTAGTGGCCTGTCTTCACTAAATACAGACCAGTTTCAGATATTTTTCCTCATTCACGATAAAGCATTTGTGCAGGCATGTGAGAGAGCGAGTGAGAGAGAGAGAACGGCACCTCCAAAGGGTCTGGCCACGCCATGCTGCCTTCCCCCCATCCCTTAGCCTGTCGGATCCTGGACACTCATGCATGCCGGGATTAGAACCACAGCTGCTGTGTACACTCCGGCCTCTCTTGAGCAGTGTGTTATCCTGTCCTACTTCCTCACTGTGTACTCGCGTCTGCATTCTCTAAGAGAAGCCCCATCCAGATCTCCTAGAGTAAGCCAGGAGTACAGGTTCGAGGCATCTGGTACACCCACATGGTCTCAAACCTTGCAGTCAGCTCAAGCCTCTGTCAGATAACCCATAGCTCAGCCGGTCTCGCCAGGACCTGGACACAGCTGAGCTGTGTTATCATGCAAACTGGGAAGCGGGGCAGGCACTGTCCTAGGCAGCACTGTCCTAGGTGGGCTGCAGGTTCCCATAAGATACACATCCATGCCCAGCACCCTGGCCACCGCTTCCTAGGGCCCCAGCCAGGCCACCCTGGCCTCCTGGGCACAGTGTGACTCTGTTCTTAGAGTAGAAGCTCCAGGTGAAGCCAAGGAAAGAGGAGCTGGCCTGCTCCTGCCACAGATGCCATCGGTTGGGAGCCAGTGCCTGGGCAGAAGTAGGGGTGCTCCGGGTTTGGGGGCCTGTACACAATGCCACCTGTGGGACGATCTTCTCCTTGGCGGAGAGAACTAGACGATAAAACAATGTTGTCAAAAGCACTCAGAAGAGTGTCTGTGTGCCCTGGTGTGACAGTGTAAGCCCAGCTTGAAGCTGAGGCAGTCCTGAGGGTGCGGGATCGCCTGAGGTCGTGCTTAGCCGCACAGGGACGGGACCCTACCTTCACGCCACCATGGAATTGCTACAAAGCCCTTAATTTCGTTGTTTGTTTGTTTTCCGGATTTGGTTTCCAAATCTGTGTAACGGGGCTAATAATAGCAGGTGGAGGTAGCTGTCAAAATCTGAGAGTTATCCGATCATTCACACGGTCAGTGAGTCCATCCACAGACTTAAAGAAGCATCCTCAAAAAGCCAGCTCACCAAGGCTACACCTGAGTAAGACATGGGCTGGCCCTCAGCAACTGACGCCAGGCGGCTTCACTCCCTCATCAGGAGCGAGTGTCCACTTCCCTGCCTTCAACTGGGCAGGGCTCCACTCCTCTCTACTAAGGTGACGCTGCATGGCTTCTGAAGCTAGGTCACAAACAGCAATGTGGCTTCTGCCTGGTTCTCTCTGTCTCTCTGTTATCCCCACTTCCATTAACCCTTGAAACGCTGCCACCTTGTCATAAGGAAGCCCAGGTTACGTAGGGAGGCCACAAGTAGGTGTTGCGGCCAGGAGCCCAGCTAAGGCCTTAGACTAAAGCCAGAGTACCACCACACGTGTGAATAACCTTCCAGCGATCCCAACTGAGCTACAGACATCATGAAGCAGAGACACCCCGCTCTCCCACTGTCCCAAATTCCTCGCAATGGCAACCCCATCACAAAGATATCATTACTAGAACCATCAAGTTTTAAGAAGATTTGTTACATAGCTTTTGAGAAACTGATTAGAAAACCCCAGTGGCTCTGCCACACACAGCCGAGGGGGCTCACCACTGTGGCCCAGGAATGTCCCCCTCCGAGAGGCTCGCACGCCCAGTTCCCGCCGACCAGGGCAGGAGTGCCTTCTGCATGGACCTGATTTGCAGGAAGAACGGAAGGGGGGTTGGTTTAGTTTTTAATACCACAGGGATATCCCCTCCTGATGCTAAGGGGGATCCATCGTCACTTCAAGTTAAAGCCAGCCTAAGACCTGGCTACCCTAAAAGCTGCTCCGATGGGAGAGCCACATATGTTTCCTTAAACGCGCAGAAGAACGTGGACCTAGATCGCAGCTAGTGACACTTGGCAGAGAGGAAATGCAAGCGGCTGACGCTTCTCTACGAGACAGCGTCTGGGCTCACCTCCGTCTTGCACTCTGGGTCCTTGGCCTGCCGCCCGGGCACCAGCCGCATAGCTGAGGACAGGCTCTCGCTCCACGAAGTGACTTTGCTGTGGTGTGCGACGTGCGAGCGGCTGGCCAGTGACTTCTTCTCGGAGGCTGAGGGAGGAAAGCAGAGGCTGTCAGAGGTGAGGTTGAGGGGGTCGCACCTACTTCCACAGCCGGCCTGACTTCTAAAGGGCCAGCCAAGGACATGGACCGGCCACGAGCTCTCACTGCCACCTTCTGATGTCCCCACCAGCCAAGGACACGGACCGGCTACGAGCTCTCACTGCCACCTTCTGATGTCCCCACCAGCCAAGGGCAGAGACCCAGCGTTCCCGCCCCCTATCAGGGAGAGGGCCCAGGCCATGAACTCTCCCTGCCACCTTCTGATGCCCCTGGGCCAGGACAGACCTGGCTTAAACTCCTAATCCCTTGGCTTGTGGAGTGACGGTGAGATAGTGGACAAGTAAGCTAAGCTATTGAGCCTCAGTTTTGTCATCATATAAAATAGGGACAGGAGCATCTAAATTCACTGGGATGGCATGAAGTTTAAGTCAGAGTCCATGTATAAAGCCCAGGCCCTGGGATATAGTGTTCGGTGTAGGGCTGTCGGCCCCAGGAGAACCACGCGTTAAGTTCTAAGATCCATCTTACCACTGTATTCTACTATGTGTCTACACTACATGTATCTTATTTTATTAGTGTCTCCCTGAAATGCGTTCTGACACTTTGACTTCCAAATGCACATATATGTAGCTAAATGTGTATATGTCTAATTTAGAAAGTCAATTAAATAAAAGCTCTTTATCACTGAATGGTCTGGGGCAATATACACAAAAATAGCTCTGGAATCACAGTAAACTCTGCAGTACTAAGTCTTGAAACCAGTATGTGAGTCAAGATTTGAGAGCAGCAACTCCTTAAAAACAAAGTCAAGGGCCAGGTGGCAGCTTGGTGATTAAGGCAGCTGGATCCCACATGGTCGACTACACAGTTCAAGTCCCAGATCTGGCTGCTTGGGAAAACACACCAGACACATGTGTGTGCATTCCCCAAATCCTGAAAGGAATGGGAAATGGAGGAGAAGGGATTGTGGCATGACCACCCAACAAGGTGGAGGGAGTGCTTTCTCACTTTCCCTCTCTCTTTCTCTCTCTCTCTCTGTCTCTCTCCAGTGAGCATGCACCCTCTGGCAAATCAAAAACAAAACAAAACAAAAAACAAAATTGAAATGTCATTCTTTCCACTGTATTGATTAATAGGAGGGTGAAAATAGAATGCAAGGAATTTCTGTGTTAGGGGATGAAGATTTCCACTAGGTGAAGTGGCAGGATCTGAGCAACCCGAGGCTTGAGATCTCTGCGTGACTTGGTGCAAGGTTTCAAAATTGATAGATGAGAGACCAGCAGTTAGCGTAATGGCTATGTCGCTGGACTCCCACATAGTTGACCGCAGTTCACGTCCCAGACCCGGTAACTTAAACTCACGCCGGGCACATGTGCATGCGTTCCGAAGATCCCGAGAAGAGAATGGAGGAGAAGGGATTGCGGTGTGGCCATCCCCCCTGGGGGGTGATTTCTCACTTTCTGTCTCTCTGTCTCTGTCTGTCTGGTGAGCGCACATGCCCTATAGAAAAAAAACCTCTCAAAAAAAAAAAAATTGGTAGGTGAATATCAGGACAGGCCCTAGAAGCGCAGGCTCCCGAGTGCAGGCCAGAGCCCTGACACGGTGGCTCCTCCCTCTAAGAGAGTACTGGAATCTGCTTGTGTGCCTGGCATCCCGAGCCTGCCTTTCACCCAAGATACAATGCAGCATTCATTCTGTCTAGGAAAGAGATGGGGTTTCAGTGATGTAAATCCCACCCTCAAGAGAGACGAGATGAAGGGTCTGGATGGAAAAGGCTCTGGGCCCTGAGGGGAACACTGGAGGGGTCTGGATCTACGGGACTCAGAAGTTCGCATTCCCTGTGCTGCCAGAGACCTAAGTAGTGCTGCCAAGCCTTGAGCATCGTCTCCTCCCAGAGCGGGGTGACTTCTTCTATCTTCACTTCACTGTCTCCAGGTTTCACGGAGAGATCGATCTTGAAGGTGTCCTCCAGTGTCTGCCGCCTCTGTGCCACGAGCTGCTGCCAGAGAGTCCGCACCATCTTCTGGATGTTGTGCTGAACTACCGGAGAGAGCACATGGCATGTCAGGACAGCCCCAGTGCTTCTCCCAGAGAAGGCTAGGAGATGGTGGGTCAGGAGAGTGTCCCACGTCCTCCTCCCATAGGGTCTTGAACGTCACCCCGACTTTGTCTGCCCCGGCTGGAAGAGTCAGTATACATAGTCCCCACAGGCATGGGACATGGGACGGACGGCAATGCTGCCAAAGTCCATCTCTCCTGCCTCCAAGTCCTGCCTGCCTCACAGGTGCAGGTCCAGGAAGCAAGACTGTTCAACTCAGGAGCCCATTTTCTCCGGATTTGCCTAAATATGGACAGCTCCACCAAGCCCCCTCTGCCTGCGTATCCCACACCTAGTATCCCCTGAAGCACGCCAGTATTTCTTCTGGGTGCCTCCTCTGGCACACACCTCTAACCTGTTCTCACCCTCTGGGTTCGGACGTGGCCCAGTACAGCTTTATCGGCCAAGCCCCACCGTCTGCACACTCGCACTGTCATCCACCCTGTGCTAGCACGAACTTTGAAGTCACAAGATTTTGGACACTGGCTTTGAGTGTTTATCTGACCAGAATGCAGAGGCCCTTGTTCCTACATGGTGTTACAAGGTCAGTGACAGTCTGCAAACCCAAACGGTAGAAGACAGGAAGCGGGTCTACTGCAGCGTCTGCTTCCCGGTCCGAAGCAAGCACGGTTTCTCAAATCCCTGGGACTGGTTGTTAGGCAGATACCTATTTACAAAGTATCCAACTCTTTGATTTGATTCGTGATGATTAAATCCAATAATACACTCATTAAATCAAAAGTCTTACAGAAAGTAGTGAGTTTATTGACTCCGTTTCCATTTTCAAGGGAACGAAGCTAGAGGTGTCATGCCAGGGCTTGAACGAGGTGAGATGGCTGGTCAGTTTCAGTCTAGAGTGCGGTACCCAAGAATTTCAGTAAGTCAGCTGAAGCTCTCGTCTAACCAGTCCCACAGAACCTCCTCTCCATCCATCCATGTCTTTGCATTTCAACATTATTACAATATACAGAGCTCATGCTGGTGTTGCTATTATTATTATTATTATTATTATTATTATTATGTTGCCAGGTCCCCTTGCTATACCTCTGGATCACTTGGGATTCCCTAAGTCCTCTCTGTCCTTTGAAATGTTCCTTACTACTACCTGCCTTCTTATCTGGAGAAAGATACACCAGCTAATGCAGTCCTAGCAGGGAGCACTGTCCACCGCCCCTCCGCCCAGTGAACAGCAAGTAACATGTACCATCGTTCAAACTCGGGAAGTCGTCCCCTCTTTTTTCTTTCACGTCTTCATTTGGAGAAAGGAAGACTTGATGATAAGGACTCATTCTAGGCTTGGGTTCCAATCCAAATCCTTCTGGATAACTAACAGACAAGAGATTTTTCAGTGTAGACTCCAGTGTATTTTGAACCATTTCATTGTTCTTTCTTATAAATAATCTTCCTCTGAATTCAGGATATTTCAATATGAAAAAACTTGTTTACTCAAGATAAAGCAACCACCCTATGACGATTTCCACAGTGACTTTTTGGATACTAAGAAAAAAGCCTTTTCTTTACGAGAAGCCCCGTTTATGAAATCCTATCCCTCTCCTGGCTCTCTGCCATCAGAACTAGCCATTTCTTGTGCGTCCCCTCAATGTTGGACTCTCCCTTTGACACTGATGTCACCCTCCCTTGAATGGACAAGCACGCAGCCAAGGCCTTCCCTCCGGAGGATGCCGTGCTTGGGCTGCACTGAACCCCTCCTGAAAGTCTTGGGACTTTTGGACCTGGGCTCTGCATGCTCGTCTTGCCAGGGCCTAACGAATGCTGCGGACAGCACACGTGGGGCGCCGTGGGCCCAGGACTGTGTGCTCCGGGCGTCTCCACCATGGTAATGTCCACGTGCTCCTCTCAACCTTGAAGGAGCACAGACACTCAGTAAGTGTGTGGGGATGGAAGCAAAAACGACAACCACAGAAGTGAAACACGCATATGCCACAGCGACACGTGCAAAGGTCCACTCTTGACATTTCTAGAGTAAAGTCACCTTTGGGATCTGGAAGTCATTTTGATAAACAGAGGGTCCAAGGAGGGTGTCATCTCAAGTATGCCATTGTCATTCTGCCCTTCTTACCCATGCTTATGAGTGAATAGGGCCTAATTCTTGAAACAGAAAAGGAAAAGAAAAACTGAGAAAGAAAAACTGCCCCGGTTTAATCATATACAGAAAATAATTGTTTTTTTCATTTTAGACAAATAAAAAGATAAATGCCTCTCCTGGGCTAGGAGGGTTTCCCGTTGCTTCCTAGAGAGTTTCAGGACAAGCAGCCCTAACGCTGTGCCGTGCTCAATGTCAGCTCACAGTGTGCGGGTTACTGTGGTCACGTGACCAGACGCAGATCGTGCTGAGACCAGCACGACCAAGAAAAAGGGCACCAGCCAAAGGGTACTGGGAGTCCTTCTTCCCGGTCCGCTCAGCGCAGCTCTAGGAGGAGATAGCGTGCACGGGAGAGGCTGTGATACCAGCGACACGTGACACATGTATGTCGCCACCCGGAGGGAGAGACAGACGCGAACGTGCGAAGGCGCTAACATAGCTTCAACCTTGGGGCTTCAAGAACAGGCTTTAAACATGCTTATTTATCAGTGTCCCTTGGGCAAGCATGCCGGTGGGCGTCGTTTAATATCTAACCCTTACGTGTGTCTACTTGAGCGTGTGTGAATATACATATATTTTAATAATATGGATAATATATATGAAATATTTTGCTTGCATAAAGTATATATTAAGTATATTATAATCCTTACATAAATGCGTATTAATATGTTAAATATATATGTGATATATTTTTATGCAAGCAAAATTGTTCTCAGCCTGCACCACACCATGCATTTTTCCATTCTAAGACTGCATTTCTCAAATGTTAATATTTCTGAAATCTCGCCATATCATAAAATCAATGTGTTCACTTAATGTCAGCATCTTCTACCTCAAAAATTAAATCAATAAAGTATATTACAAACTTAAAAGTGTGGAAAGAGGGAAAATTATTATTCCACAGTGATTCTAGACACGTGGGCAGGTTGGAGACGACTTACCACGTTATACAACATCGTAACATTGCACATAGTTTGGACAAGCAGATGAACAAACCCTCCTGTTTTTCCTGGTGACCTCAGTCAAGGTTCCTTCCAAAGCCTTCTTTTCTGCACTGACCACCTGCAGGCAGGGAGACAGCCGACAGCCGGTAGCTCTCACCTCCTTGCGTTGAGCAGGAACAGACAATGCATGAGACAGAGGAGGAAGCTGACGTTGGAGTTGTAGGTGGCGAAGACAACGTCCCAGTGCTCCTGGAGAAAGCTCAGGATGCTGAAAAGGCTGAGGCACTCGGAGAGGGACTGCTGGGGCTTGGACAGGCAGTACAGGATGACTTTATTCGCGCTGCTGTATAAAGCACTGATGACCGCGTCCCTTTGAGAAGAGGCGTTCTCGATGACCTGTGTCGTAGAAAAAAGATGCACACAGGCTTGTGAGCACTCTGCAATTTCAGACACAGACCCAGCTTACCCCCCAAAATAATAACATAAAATGACATGATCTACCCACTTAATATATATCGAGTGTCCGCACTCTATGACTGAGACAAGCGGCTGAAGGCTATAGAAACACAGTAAATGGATGTGAATACCAGAGGCAGTGTGTGTGGAAGAGGAGGGTCTGAGGAAGGACAATGAGAAGAAAAATAGGCAAAGCATTAATGGGACAAAGAAATGTGGTATTATCTGTTGAAGATAATTTTGTAGTTTTATCAACTGGACTAGGGAGAAATGCTCACATATTAAAATATTCTTTGTAAGCTAAATAACATGATCGAATGTATAAAAGAAAATGAAATTTAAAAATTAATAAAAAATTAAAGGTTTTTTTTAAGAAAATGACATCATCTGATTCAGGTTGAATCACAGCTATTCTCTACCTTTGAATTTCTATTTAAGTGACTGAGCAGTAATGAAAATTTAGAATTTGAGTAAAAACTTACATTAGGAAAAGGTTTACAGGGATGTATTATGATAAATAGCCTTGGTGACCAGAGATTTCTGAAATACTGGTAACACCGTTGACACTAAGCGTTTAAGAAGATGCCATTAGTAGTATCTAATAAATAAAAATTACGAATTAAATAAATAAAAATAGGTATGTATCATTATTAACAGTAATTATTATAGAGTGTTTCCAACATTCCGGGTAGCACGTGAGCACATTTGGTATAGAACTGCACGGTTTACACAGATTGCCTCATTTCGATGTCATAGCAATGCCATGAAGCAGACTGTAAGGGTATTGCACTCTAGGGGGCAGCGTGCTCACGTGGCCAGCAAGGGGCACAGCCACAGCTGTTACCCACCATAGATACCAGCGACACGTGACACATGTATGTCGCCACCCGGAGGGAGAGACAGACGCGAACGTGCGAAGGCGCTAACATAGCTTCAACCTTGGGGCTTCAAGAACAGGCTTTAAACATGCTTATTTATCAGTGTCCCTTGGGCAAGCATGCCGGTGGGCGTCGTTTAATATCTAACCCTTACGTGTGTCTACTTGAGCGTGTGTGAATATACATATATTTTAATAATATGGATAATATATATGAAATATTTTGCTTGCATAAAGTATATATTAAGTATATTATAATCCTTACATAAATGCGTATTAATATGTTAAATATATATGTGATATATTTTTATGCAAGCAAAATTGTTCTCAGCCTGCACCACACCATGCATTTTTCCATTCTAAGACTGCATTTCTCAAATGTTAATATTTCTGAAATCTCGCCATATCATAAAATCAATGTGTTCACTTAATGTCAGCATCTTCTACCTCAAAAATTAAATCAATAAAGTATATTACAAACTTAAAAGTGTGGAAAGAGGGAAAATTATTATTCCACAGTGATTCTAGACACGTGGGCAGGTTGGAGACGACTTACCACGTTATACAACATCGTAACATTGCACATAGTTTGGACAAGCAGATGAACAAACCCTCCTGTTTTTCCTGGTGACCTCAGTCAAGGTTCCTTCCAAAGCCTTCTTTTCTGCACTGACCACCTGCAGGCAGGGAGACAGCCGACAGCCGGTAGCTCTCACCTCCTTGCGTTGAGCAGGAACAGACAATGCATGAGACAGAGGAGGAAGCTGACGTTGGAGTTGTAGGTGGCGAAGACAACGTCCCAGTGCTCCTGGAGAAAGCTCAGGATGCTGAAAAGGCTGAGGCACTCGGAGAGGGACTGCTGGGGCTTGGACAGGCAGTACAGGATGACTTTATTCGCGCTGCTGTATAAAGCACTGATGACCGCGTCCCTTTGAGAAGAGGCGTTCTCGATGACCTGTGTCGTAGAAAAAAGATGCACACAGGCTTGTGAGCACTCTGCAATTTCAGACACAGACCCAGCTTACCCCCCAAAATAATAACATAAAATGACATGATCTACCCACTTAATATATACCGAGTGTCCGCACTCTATGACTGAAACAAGCGGCTGAAGGCTATAGAAACACAGTAAATGGATGTGAATACCAGAGGCAGTGTGTGTGGAAGAGGAGGGTCTGAGGAAGGACAATGAGAAGAAAAATAGGCAAAGCATTAATGGGACAAAGAAATGTGGTATTATCTGTTGAAGATAATTTTGTAGTTTTATCAACTGGACTAGGGAGAAATGCTCACATATTAAAATATTCTTTGTAAGCTAAATAACATGATCGAATGTATAAAAGAAAATGAAATTTAAAAATTAATAAAAAATTAAAGGTTTTTTTTAAGAAAATGACATCATCTGATTCAGGTTGAATCACAGCTATTCTCTACCTTTGAATTTCTATTTAAGTGACTGAGCAGTAATGAAAATTTAGAATTTGAGTAAAAACTTACATTAGGAAAAGGTTTACAGGGATGTATTATGATAAATAGCCTTGGTGACCAGAGATTTCTGAAATACTGGTAACACCGTTGACACTAAGCGTTTAAGAAGATGCCATTAGTAGTATCTAATAAATAAAAATTACGAATTAAATAAATAAAAATAGGTATGTATCATTATTAACAGTAATTATTATAGAGTGTTTCCAACATTCCGGGTAGCACGTGAGCACATTTGGTATAGAACTGCACGGTTTACACAGATTGCCTCATTTCGATGTCATAGCAATGCCATGAAGCAGACTGTAAGGGTATTGCACTCTAGGGGGCAGCGTGCTCACGTGGCCAGCAAGGGGCACAGCCACAGCTGTTACCCACCATATGGTCTCAAGGTGACGAAGCCCCACAGGTGCTAGTTTGTAAGAACTTGGAGGGGAAGGCAGAAGGATTTAGCTTTAAACTGACTGGTCCGTAGGTCTGCTTGGCTACAGTGAAAGGAGTCCGTACAATGACAATCACACGCAGGGCTCGCCGGGAGAGCAGAAAGGTCCGTTGTCATCACGAATCCCTGAGACTTCCACGGCTACTGCCAGTGTTCTCCTATGAGCTCAACTGTATTTTAACCTGTCGGGGTTTGGGATTCATTGTCCTCCCCTGCTCCTCTGATGGCCCATGCCTCTCAAACTGAGGTGCAGAGCTGCGAAGTCAGAGGCAGCGAGCAGAAAAGGGCGGTGGATGCATGCTGAAAGCGCTTAGTCCCGGCGCCCTCCAAAGGACCCTCTCCAAGCCCTGGTTCTGAGTGCTTGCTTTGGCCATGAGGGTGCTGTAGCTTTTCATTCTCAGCACAACTTCCCAGGAATCGAATCTGAATCTTCCCAGAGCTGACAAGGAGTTTTTATTCTCCCCTCTTGGAGAGAGTTCTGAGGAAGCCTCGGAATGCATCATGTGCCAATGCCCAGGCCTGGGGGCTGCAGATGACTCCACACACAGGGTGCTAGGGAGCGTGGTCCACACTCGCTACCAGGTGTGAATGGAAGGGAAATGGTGCTCTCAGCTCCCGCTGCAGAGGGCATGCCTGAGGCTGCCGGCGGGACTGCTGGAGGTAGAGGCCAGCTTGCTAAGAGGACTTCCTCCAAGCACAGCCAGCTGGGTGAGTGGGACGACTCGTACACAGCGAGCCCCTCAGCCCGGGACGGCCTAGCACAGGTGCATGGAGGTTGGTCGGGAAGTCTCCAACATGTAATGGGAAGTGAGGGGCTACTAAAAGCCCCATTCCAGTCCAGAACTTTAAGACTATAACTCTGTGCACGTGTGTGTGCACATGCGCACACACATGCACTTCTCCACTGAAGAGGGGATCTGTGGGCCTACATTTACGTGTATGAGAGTTATGTAGATCTGCTTATCTGGGGAGAGGCAGAAGAGGCCAGAGTAAGAGGAGGCCCAGCCATGGTGGCGCTGCTGAGACGTTTGCTGCTCTTCAGGCGGAGGCCACACGAGAGGCCTGGGTTTGAGTCCCAGCCCAACCCGAAGCCAGCCTAGGTGAGGCAGGAGGAGTGCAGCACGCCAAGAGCCTGTTTCAAATGATAAGAAGAGGATGAAGAAGGAGGAGGAGGAGAACAAGAGGAAGAAGAAATGAAAAGAGTAGGTGAAAACAGACTCCTACCTCAGTTTCAGGGAGACACAAGTTAGGAAGTGGGAGGCAGGTACTAGGAAGAAAACGGAACTGACCTTTCAGAGACAAAGATCTTGTTGGCCCTTCCTTTGTCCATGAGCAATGACAATAATTAAGGTTAAAACAAAAGCCACAGCAAAGACTCTAAGGGGCAGTGACAGTGTCTAGGAGGGAACAGTGCTGGGAGTTGAGGCTTCCCATCAACAAGTTGGGTCTCAGGGCCTGAGCAGAGAGGCCTCCAGGCACTCAGTACACACCAGGTACTTCCAGGACCAGAGGGGTCACCTCCTCCCCCTGCTGTCTCTGATCCATTTTCTAATGCAACTGGACCAGCAGGACAAAGGCCAGGAGCACGCGGTGCGGATGCCTGGGCAGAGCAGGCTTCCTTACCAGCATGATATGCTCCGTGATGAACAGCAGGATGTGGCTGGGGTCGGCTGAGAACATCCCGCTGTACAGCTTCTCCACCAGTTTCTGTGTGAAGTAGGAGATGTTTGTGAGCGAAGGGGCAGCAGCAGCTTCTGTGTTCAACTGAGGCTCTTTACCGCCTGGAGTGGGAGAGGAGACAGACTAACTTGAGAGTCAAAACGGACCTCTCTGCAGAACAATCTCAGGCCTCTCCTGGTTTCCAAACCCATCTTATTTGCCTCTGAGCACCCACAGCTCCAGAGACGAACTTGGTACACAGCTGGTGCCAAAAGAACACACATCTGCTCAAAGGAAGGTGACTTTGAAACACCGGTCAGTCACGTAAACCGTGTGGTGTGGAAGCAAGCAAGGAGAAGCATTCTGGAAAAATTTAATGCCTGGGGCAAATGAGAAGACACTGCGGTGACCCGAGGGTCTGCTGCCACGTTGGTCAGACGTTCAAGCCATAATGTTGCCGTCTGTCCACGCTTCCTGACAAGTGCCGTATTCAGACTCCTGCGTGACAATCCAGCTAACCCCTGTCTGGGGCAACGCTGAGTGAACCACGACTGCCAGCCTAATTCACAAGTCCAGGCACTTGCTCAGAGTCACACTGCCACCCCAGGACAGAGCCAAGACAAGCTGGGCTGGCCAAGGCCACACACTTCAACACGCTACTGTCACCCTGCATTTCAGACACACCGTGAGAAAGACCCAGGCTTCGGAGTCGTGGGGCCAGGAGGCCAGGAGAGGAGTCCGCCACAGCTCTGAAACCACAGGAAAGACTTACGCTAGCTTCATCTTGAGGAGGAAGAAGGGCTGCCCTGGACGTACGGTTTTCAAGTGAAGATGTGACCTTCAGTTCTGAGGGCCATGGCCGCATCCTCATCCCAGCTTATTTAAAACACTTGTGTTGCCCACCTATCCTGTCCCCGGCACAGGTACAAAGAGAAAGCTGCTGGGCAGAGGGATGACAAATTCCAGCTATGGCGACTTCCTATGGGGAGGGGTGCCATTTCTACTGAAGCTTGAGGAGAACGGATTTTAGCTGAGAGGACTAAAGGACTATCCATCTCCCGGTGCCCCCGTGATGAAGGGGCTTCATGGCAAGTCACAAGTATTTGCTCACTGAGCACCAGGGCAGCATCGATGAGCTCTGGCTGTAGATGCCCGGTGAGGGCGGCACCCATGGCTGGGGTCAGTGGCCAGCAGGCACACTGGCTCTCCTGCTCAGCTGCCAGCAGCCTCGTGTTGAGGGCAGGGAGCCCCAGGTCACCCACTCACCTCTGGGGAGCGGTGTGCTGACACCGCCCGTCATGTGGAATATTTCCATGGTGGACAGCAGGATCTCAGACTGGAAGTCCCGTTTCTGCTGGCTGGTGGCACCGTCCAGTGGAGCCTGCAAGCACAGCCCGGGCCTGAGCCAGCAGCCGCACGGCCACCGGGTCCGCTCACGCCGAGGGCTCCCCTTGCCTGACCAGCATGAGTTCCGCATCTGCCATGAGGGTGAGCCGCCACCGCTCACAGTCATCCCTTCCCCAGCCCATTGGCCTCTGCTGACCAGGCTGCCTCAGCCCGAGGCGGCACCCACATTCTGGAGCCAAGAAGGGGGAGCTTATGGCTGCCTGGCAGGTGCCTCGAGTTGGGGCCAACTCTGGGACAGCACACCAGCACCCTCCTGAGACCACCTTCAAGCTAGCTTCCCACTAGCCAGCTAGCCAGCTTCCCACTGCCCTCCTGCGCTTCCCTCCCTCCGTCCTTCCCCTGAGAACACCCACCCCCAATAAGTCACTTCCACAGACTACCCCATGCACGTCACTGCAGCCTCGGAGCACACCCGCTCTCACCCGCTCATCCCTCCAAGACTCTGCAGCACACAGCCCACTAGCAAATTCCCTTACCAACCCACCTCCAAGAGCACCTCCAGGGGCAGCCACTGCTTGGACCCCACAGCCCCGACCAGGAGCTCCCTCAAGAGGAACTGCATAAATGCCCTCAGCTGCCTCCGGGCGGGATGCGACTTTGCAGGAACCTGCAGACCCTCTGCAGTGGGGTCACCCTCAGCCGAGATTGCAGGACTGTTGGTGTTCCGGGCAGACTCAGCCACGGTCCCCTAAAAAGACAAGAGAACCTTGGCGTGTGTGGCCTTGTCACAGCCCTTCTGCCGTGTGCGTTGGCAGGGCTGCCACTGTACCATCGACAGGAAAGGAGACTGGGCCCCGCTAGGTGGGCAACTTGCCCGGGGTCCGGTTCCTTAAAAGGTGGCCCGCTGTGGTGGGAGAGCCTGAGATGAGCCGGGCTGTGCAAAGGGACAGACCAGAGTCAGAGGCCCGCGGAGTGGAGTGGTGCAGCCCTGGACGGGTCAGGACAAGCTCTTCACTCCTCCGAGCCACAGCTGTCCCCTGATAAAGCAGCGGTAACAGGGACAACCCGCGGAGGGTTTGGGAGAACGACATGGGAGAGCAGCCCCGGGATGTGGTAGAGAAAGTCTGTTTCCGCCTGGCAGTGGGGACTGCTTCCTCCCCGCAGGGCCAGACCCTGCTCTTGTCGACGGACAAGGCCTTCAGCTGAGTAAGACGAGGAAGTCGGACCTCAGAGTCCTCCCATCAAATCCCTGAAGCTCTCTCAGTTCACGTTTATAAGGATGTCGGAGGCAGAAAGCCAGGTCTTTACCTAGATCCGTCCAGGACATGCGACGCTGGGAGGCCGAACAGCACGCCAAGGACACGCAGCCAGCCAGGACTCCGGACTCCCGGCCCTGAGCTCCCCACGTGCGTTCATCTGTCGGCACCTCCCTTTGCTCATTCATAAAATTAACGCAGCCATTCTTAATTAAGCCATAAAACGAATTTAATGGTGCCGAGGGAGGTGGTGGCTGCATTAATTAGCTCCGTGCGGCCCTGACTGGAAAGATGCCATATAAATTTACAGCAAATCAAAGCCTTTGGCCGCCAGCCTTTGGGGTGAAGAGGGACTGTCACAGTTTCTGTGTGACATGGGCTTGCAGAGCCGACTCGGAGCCGGGATGCAGCAAGGAGGTGGACTGGGGAAAGCCTTAGAATTGGAGCCAGAAGCCCGCGGGTGGCTAAGGAGGTGACTTTGGGCCAGTTCCTCCCTCTGGGCAGGAACTGCTGATGGTGGGGAGGGAGAGCCTGGGTCAGAGTGCCCCTCAGCGGACAGAGGCGATCAGCTAGAACCCAGCTCAGCAGTCTGGGCCCTGGCTTAGAGACGGAGGCGGGCATCGGAGCTGAGCCTACCAGGCCACAGAGCTCAGAGCCCTGGCCCCCACTGAGACCCTGACCTGGCAGGGTGGTGAGACTGGCCCTCCAACCTGCCTGGCCCACGGCCGCCTGGGCCTCCGTGGGCGTCCCGTCCCCACTCCTGCATGCAGCCTGCTCTTCAGCACATTTCTTTTGCGCTTAAGTTTTTAGTCATCACTTTCATTGGTATCAGTCTTTCAAACCACTTTAAAGTCATTTTATCTTATTTGCAAATATTTTAGTTTTTACATTTAGTCTTTCAATTATAACTAATTATTCCTAAATTTTATTTGGCTATGTAGCTTTTTTATTTTTTATTTTTAGAGATATTTTTGCTATAGGGTGTGTGTGTTCACCAAAGACAAAATAAGAGACAGAAAGTGAGAAATCGCTCCCCAGGGGAGACAGCCACAACTCAGTCTCTTCTCCCTCGTTCTTTTCTCAGGATTTTGGGCACACACACACACACACACACACACACACTCCCAGCATGAGTTTTAACTGCCAGGTCTGGGATTCAAACTGCAGTCGACTATGTGGGAGTCCAGCGATGTAACCATTATGCCTTCTGCTGGTCCCAACGTAATCTTATTTTAAACTGACAACGATGGAAAGGACGTGGGCCTTAGGGTGAGGGAAAGATAGACCTGGGCTCTGTCACTTTCTTGTCACATGGGAGGAAGCACCAGGCACCCTCTGCTCAGTCATTTTGCAAAACGGGTCTGATGACCCCACTCAGCCCAGAGGAACTGACAAGACGCCCCAGTCTCTTGAACCTGTCTCCTCCTACTGACACCACCTGCATCGGGTGGCTGCTGGGGTTCCGGGAGCACCAGGCTAAGACCGACGTGCAGTCAGGGTTCAGGAGGTGGAGACCTTCACCATGGCCCCATCTTGGAAAAGTGAGCTGAGAGGCACGTCCATTGTTAGCTTGGCCATGGGACCCCTGATTATGAAGCGGCCACTCCATGCCCGGCACGGTGCTTGGCGGCCCCTCCATGCCTAGCATGGTGCCTGGAGGGGTTGGCTGTCCCTCTACCTCCATGCGCTGCCTTTTCACTGTGTTCCCTTAGCTGCAGTTCTGATGTGCAGACAGGCATCCTTGCTCACTCTCCCTCTCCCGGGTTCGCCTGTCCCTCTACCTCCATGCGCTGCCTTTTCAGTGTGTTCCCTTAGCTGCAGTTCTGACGTGCAGACAGGCATCGCTGCTCACTCTCCCTCTCTTGTGTTCGCTTCCTCCCTGAGACCCCCCCCCCCCCGACCGCTGCTACTGGCTCTCAGCCACATACTCACCTGTGTGTCCACGGGCCATTTTCTCGCCCACATACAAGACCTACGACCTTGTCCTCAGACCCAAGCGTCCTGCCCCCAGCCGCCCGCCCTTGTCTCATCCGGCTCGGAGCTGGGCAATGAGACCCACAAACCCACTGCCCCGGAAGCAACCCAGGAGAGGCCCGAGGTGCACAGACGGGTCCTGAGGACAAAGCCTGCGTGGACGCTCTCCCAGTGCCACCCCTCTGCCCCACCCTGGCACTGCGAAGGGCTTCCTGGAATGCGAGCCATTGTTTCCCGTTATCAGTGCCTAGGTAGTCCACATAGACTTGGGCTTGATCTACCATCAAATTGCTCATTACTGAGATTCCTAAAAACTCAAAACAGTATTGAATCTTGAAGCTTAAAATGACTTCGAGGTGCACCTCAGCCAGGAAAAAGAAAATTGCCCAAATTGTTCAATGTTCCAGGCAAGTTGCCTTAAAGTACATTCTAACTCGGGGAGGACAGGAGGGTTTCCCTTCCTCGTTGAAGGCGAGACAAAGGAAGCTCGCATGCGGTCCCGGGGGCAGGGCAGTGGCACATCCTACCTTTTGGGTTCCCAGGGGGAAGGTGACTGTGGCCAAGGTCTGCAGGAACTCCGGGGCCCGCCACGCCGGGTCCTGGGGGCAGGCGCGGTACACGAGCCCGAGGAACTGCAGCACGCTGGCCGGAAAGGTCTGCTCCCAGGCGCCGTCTTCAGCACCTGCCGCGGGCTGAAGGCACACTGCGTGAGAGGCGGGCGGGCAGCATCGCGCTGCCTGACCAAGTGGAGGCACTGAAGTCTCCTGTCCCGGATGTTCAGAAAGACGTGGTACGGCAAGACACCCAGGACTGTGGGTCAGCACTGGTGCTGGTCACGGGATGGGGAATGGGTCAACGGGACGATGCTGGACATTGTCCTAAGGGCTTCGCCTCTGTTCCCCTCTCACCTTCCAACAGCCCTCTGATAGGTCCTCGGTCTGCCCTATATTTACGGATGGGAAGAAAGAGACCCCGAGGAGCTTGTCAAAAGTCCCCCAGTGGGTACCATGCAGAGCCAGGAACTGAACCCAGGAAATCTGACTTTGAAGTCTGGCTGTCTTCTCGATGTGGTTGCCACGATGAAAGAGACACCCTGTGCTCGAGAACTCGCCGGCCAGGGACCACCCCTACCCCAGGCACCGACGTTCCCACCTGTGGACCCTGCCCTGGCCAGGGTCTGAACACACCCTGTCTCAGGGTAACAGGCCTTCAGGAGCCCCTTTCCCCGCCTACTAGGGGTCTGGAGTAGATCAAGCCACCCTGAGCTGGCTCCCAGCACCCCGAGGCAGCCTGGCCCCAGTTCGCCCCACAGTCACTTCTCTTCCACCGGGTCGTGGCCACACGGCTGAGCCTCCACCCTGAGTCCTGACGGCACACTCGTGTCCTTGATCCCCACTGCCCTGTCTGGAGGCTGAGCCTGGCCCTAATGTAGCCAGCTCCTGCAGCTCCGAATGGGGACCCTGGGACTGCCTTCACCTCAGGGCCAGTCCCTGCACAGCTGCCTATGATTGAGCGATGCTCAGCCTGCTCCTGCAGACACTGAGGTGGTATCAGGCCCTTGTTTTGTGAGGCCGGGTACTCAGCTCCAGATGCTCGCCCTCACCGTCCCTGCCCCAGCCCGCTTCCTGCCTAGTGCCGTGTGCCTGAGTCTGGATGTTCTCGTTGCCGAGTAGCCAGGGAGCCCCCACTGCGTCTCACTAGGACACTCAAATCTCATTGTAGCAAGAAAGCCAGGACACACAGGGCCGCTGGAATCACGTCTCCAGGATCCCCCAGGGTTGGTACGGGCAGGAGCAGGCAGGTGTTTCTGCATCTGGGTTCTCCACCAAGACTGCATAGCACAATTTAGATTGACAAGGGCATTCAGAGAACTTTTTCTGGAGTTAGCCTGCCTGGATCAAATCCTTCCTCCACTACTTCCTAAGAGCATAGCTTTGGAAGTAGCTGGTGAGCACACATGCCCAGAGCAAATTAAAAATAATGATATTAAAGACAAATAAAATCAAATAAAGAATTCTAAAAAAGAAGAAGAGGGAAAAGAAAAGAGTATAGCTTTGGACAGCTCCTGAACCCGTGCGATGGCCATGTCTTCCAGGCCCTGCCCCGTGTCATTGCCGGAGGGAGAGCTAGCCTCCACCGCTTCGGCCCTGCATCTCCACGAGGGCGATGGCACCATCTCGTCCAGGATCTGGTGGCGTGCGTCAGAATGGTGAACACCGTTATGGATTGAGTGTGGAAAACTGCAATCACAACAGCAAGGGCGCGGACCCCTGGAGCCCGCCCAGGATAAAAGCGGGCCTGAGTAGGCCTCGGCATTTCCATTAACGAGTAAGGCAAGCCCTGTGCGCACGTCACGGCCCGCTGTCACTCCTGTGCATTTCCGACAGAAAGAAGTCCAAATGAAGGTGGCCAGATTTACAGTTTTAGAAACTGGCAGAAAAATATCAGGAGACTGGTAAGTCCATTCGAGAGCTGGTTATTTTAATAAGCCCACACGCCTTCAGCTCCTTGAGTAGAAGGACAGGTGAGGTCGAGAGAGAGTATAAACACACGGACAGACTGAGACCGGGAATAATCACGCAGAATTAAAGGAGAGGTCTTCTGTGTACTTTCCGGTAGAAGAGAGATGCTGACTGTTCCCTGTGTGAAGACGGTAACGGCTGGAGGTGGTGGGTACGCTAATCACTAATGTGGTCACTGCACATTGTATCCATGTATTGAAAAAGCACACTCACTGTTTCCCATAAAAATCTACAATGACTATGTGCCAATTAAAACATCATTTTAAAGGGGCTAGCAGGTGGCATACTGGTTATGTTGCTGGACTCCCACATGGCGCACTGTGGTTCAAGGCCTGGACTCGGTGACTTGAAAATCACACCAGGCACACGTGTATGCATGCCCAAGACCCCAGGAAGAAATGGAGGAGAAGGGGTTGCTGTGTAGCCATATCTCTGGCGGGGGTTGATGTCTCACTTTCTCTCTCAATATCTCTGTTTCTCTCTCTAGTGAGCATGTGTGCCCTATTGCAAAAACTTCTTTAAAAATTTTTAAAAGACCACATGTGCAAATTGAATAAATGGGAAATTATTTTTAAATAGTGATGAACTCTAGGTCAAGAAGACAGTTAAAAGCCTAAACAAGTCAAGAATCATGGCAAAAACATAGGCCCGGGCAGTTTCAGAGAAGCAATTTAAATAATAAGGAATCATACATTTAATATATTTTTCAATATTAAAAAGGAAAATGGTCTTTTTATATAAAGCTAGCATAATATTGCTATCAAAACATGACAAAGATGTAACAAAAAGAAAATTGCAGCCTAGTATCATTTATAAATATATATAAAATCATAAATAAAATATTATAACTAGAATAAGAAAGTATGCTAAAAATAATAATAGAATGACTAAATGAGAATTTTGCAAGAATGTAGTAATTCATGTTAGGTAACTGCTTAAAAGAAAAAAGCATGTGAAAAATTAAAGGTTAAAGAGTATTTAATAAGAATGAAGAAAACATCTGTTTTCAAAAAGGGCAAAATGTGTTATCTGTACTTTCTCAGCACAATCACAAACACGCATAAAAACTGGCAAATTCAGAACAAAATGAACAGATATATTCATATGAAAAATGGTTCTGCCCTCAGTAATATTAAGTCTGAGTTCAGTACGAACAACCACTGGGGTGGCCACGTAGCTGAGGCTGTGGGGTCAGTGCAGAACACTTCTGTACAAGACAAGGGGATGTGTGTTATGCAGTGGAGTGTATTAGACAGTGAGGGATGAACTGGTTGGGGGACCAATGTCAGATGGGAAGATGTGGATTAGACAGTGGGGTATGCAATAGATGGTGGGGTATGCATTAGACGGGGTATGCATTAGATGGTGGGGTATGCATTAGACAGTGGGGTATGCAATAGATGGTGGAATATACATTAGACAGTGGGGTATGCAATAGATGGTGGGGTATGCATTAGACAGTGGGGTATACATTAGATGGTTCAGTATGCATTAGACGGTGGGGTATGCATTAGATGGTGGGGTATGCATTAGACGGTGGGGTATGCATTAGATGGTGGGGTATGCATTAGACAGTGGGGTATGCAATAGATGGTGGGGTATGCATTAGACAGTGGGGTATACATTAGATGGTTCAGTATGCATTAGACGGTGGGGTATGCATTAGATGGTGGGGTAAGCATTAGACAGTGGGGTATGCATTAGACGGTGGGGTATGCTTCAGACGGTGGGGTATGCATTAGACGGTGGGGTAAGCATTAGACAGTGGGGTATTAATTAGATGGTGGGGTATGCATTAGACGGTGGGAAATACATTAGACAGTGGGGTATGCATTTTAGACAGCAAGGTATACATTAGACAGTGGAGTATGCATTAGACAGTGGGGTATGCATTTTAGATGGTGAGGTATACATTAAACGGGGTATGCATTAGACGGTGAGGTAAGCATTAGATGGTGGAGTATGCATTAGATGGTGGGATGTACATTAGACAGTGGGAAATACATTAAATGGTGGGGTAAGCATTAGATGGTGGGATGTACATTAGATGGTTGGACGTCCATTAGATGGTCAAATGTACATTAGATGGTGGGGTAAACATTAGACGGTGGGGTAAGCATTAGATGGGCGGGGCTTAGAGTCAGGATGGCCTGGCCCTGCTTTCTTCCTAGCTGACCTCAGGCGAGCTACTCAGCCTCTTGGCAGTTCAGTTCCCTTCTCTATGAAATGTAAATTACATCATCTGCCCCATGGGATTGTTTAAATATCCAGCAAAATAAAACCCGTAAACCGTCTATGCATTAGATGGTGGGATGTACATAAGACAGTGGGATGTACATTAGACACTGGGGTGTACATTAGAGGGTGGGATGTACATTAGACGGTGGGGTGTACAATAGAGGGAGGGAGATATACGTATCATGTTTAATACAACGTTGCTGAGAAGTGTTCAAAAGAAAATGTGTGCAGTACACTTTGACCCACCATCCCACAACACAGAAATCACACTAAGGAGGTCATCTAGCTAGAAAGAAAAGAAAGCTGCCCAGGAACATTCACTATAGACCTCTTATAACAACCAGCACTCCAAAACAACAGTTTCTATTATAAATAGAAATGACATCCCCATTTTTCCTCTTTATCAATGTGGAACTATGTCCACAAAATGTTGAGGAAAAAGTTGCAGAATGGGTTCACATGTCCCCTCCCGGGAATGGGTGTGCTGCAATCTGGGAGCAGTCTGAAGTATTCCCCTGAAGCTCACAGTGGTCATTTCAGGACAGGTGTGTGTCAGAAGGATTTTCCTTTTGCTGTCTCCTGCTGTTTAGATGTGAAAGGTAACAATGACCCACTTTACAAAGCAGGGACATCACCCCATATGGTTAGGCTCCGACTGCCCTTGGTGTCTAAGTGGAAAACCAAGGTCCTCCGCCTCTCTGAGAGCTCTTGTCCCCAGGCTCACCGTGAATGACCCCCATCCACAGGCCCGGTGGCCTTCCCGGCTCCACATGCCGTGTGTACAGTAAGCCCTCAACACCCCTAGTAGACTTCGAAGGTCCAACCAAAGCTAACTTCCCCGAACGCCCCTGCAGGTCAGGTCTGCAGATGGTGCCTCCCGCCTTCTCCAGACAGGTCTCTTCCACCTCACAGGTCACCTGGTGAGGCCCACCTGTCTCGGAGGAGGTAAGGTCTTTGAGAGGAGAGGTCCCTCTTCTCCTCAGAGATGTCCCAGTGAAGAAAGTCAAGCTTTAAACCAGCAGCAAGCAGACATCCCCAGGTGACTCCCACAGAGCTCCTTGGAGCCCGTGGGCTAGACCTCCGGGCATGTCCCTACCATCCCTAGGAGCTACCTGGCCTCTTCTGTTTTATCTTGCTCTCACTGGCGGTACTGAGAAGCTGCTGGGAAAAGTCAAGGGAACCCCCAAATTTGTCTCCCCATCGGAACCTCCAGGGGATGGCAGGTGGGGACTGGGTCTCACCTGGCTCATGGTGGCTTTCAGCATCTCCAAGAGCAGCAAGGCCCCCTCCACGCACAGCCCAGTCTGGAGGGCCTCTTCCTGCTGGTGCTTGTGCAGCAGACACTGGAGCATAGCGTCGAGGCTGTCCTGAAAGAGGAGGTGAGAGCCAAACGGAGACCTGCAGCTACACACCCAGGGAATGGCTCTGCCGCGAGTGCGTCCCTCCTCCGGAGCCCCCGCGGGGGACAGCAGGAAAGGGCAGCACAGTTGCAGCCTGGCGGTCTGCCCGTGTGGAAAGCCCCTGTCCCCCAGCACACCCAGTGCCCTATGCCTCCGGGAAGGGGCGGGACCCTGCCACAGCTTCACTGAGTTTCTTCTTTTGGACTGACATCACGAGTACTCAATGTCCTAGTCAACCTTAGTGCATTTTGTAAATGAGGTTAAACAGGACATAGGGGGTCACAGGTTTCAGGGCCAAGTGCCTAGCGAGAAGAGTGGGCGGGGCTTAGAGTCAGGACGGCCTGGCCCTGCCTTCTTCCTCACTGACCTCAGGCGAGCTACTCAGCCTCTTGGCAGTTCAGTTCCCACCTCTACGAAATGAAAATGACATCACCTGCCCCATGGGATTGTTTAAATATCCAGCAAAATAAAACCCGTAAACCGTCTACTGTGGTCCCAGCACTTGGCACGTGCTGGCCTCCTCCCGCCCATCCCGGGAAATGAAAGCTCAAGGCTTCCGTGAACTTGACACAGCATGTAAGAACTCTGTTTTGAAGTGTAATTTACAGCGCTATCAGCATATGAAGATTTAGATCTGTCAAGTATAAGAGTATGTAAGAAAGATAATTATTTTTAGCTTTCTCTTTGCAAAGTCATGCCCATCCCCTATTTCAATTCAGGTCAATTAATTCAATTCAGTCAAGTTCACGAAACTATTTCCAAGTCTGCTCCTTGTCAGGTGCCCAGGAAGGCGAGTAAAGGCGGGTCTGCTGTTCAGTTGCCCTAAGGAGGCAGGTGAGCTCACCAGGTGTGTAAAGGCATACCGAGACACGGAGAGGGCAAGGGTCCTCCTGCCTAGGCTTTGAGCAGGAGGGGGCAGTGGAGCTGAGCACGGAGGGACACTCCCCCCAGACAGGTGACCGTGGGGAAGGAATGAGGAAGGGCACAGGTGGGCAAGTCCCACGCGGCTGGAATGCAGGGGAGGTGATGGGGAGAGTTACAGTGTGAAGGACGGTGAGTTACAGCCAGGACCAGGGATAGCCAGGCACCTGGTCCAGAGGGATCCTTTCTCCCCTTTTAAAAATATATTTATTTATTTATTCCATGTGCGAGAGAAACAGGAAGTGAGAGAAACAGAGAGTGCGTCCTCAGCAGGGTCCTGGTGCCGCAGTTCACTCAAGCTGCCAGCAGCCATAGGTCACAGGCACATACATCCACACACGCATGCTCAGAGAGGTCTCTGGATGTGACTGGAGCCTGCCTGTGTGGTCAGCCTGTCAATGTCACGTTTCGTCCCCTGCACCACAATCCGCCCCTCAGGTCGTGAGGGCCTGGGGCTGGCTGTGGAGTCCGAGCCTGGTCCTGCAGGAATGAAAGCCAGTGAAGGCTTGGTTTTGGTGCAGCTGACTGAGAGGATTGTGAGACTATAGCGAGTATAGACCCTTTGGAGAAATTAGCCAAGAAAGGACAAAAAATAAATAAATGATAAATGAATAGAGCCGCAGCTGGCTTTACGTGGGATGCAGTTTAACATATGTACGGTCCACGAGGACAGAACGAGCAGAAAAGGAGGAACAGAAAACATGGAAGAAAGGGTCCCTGGGCGAGGTCACCCAGGGAAGGAGTTGGAGGACACCAAGCTCGGCCTGGGAGAGCCTCCCCTTCCCGGAGACACAGGAAGGAGGTGATGGAGAAGCCAGGGTGTGAGCCGGAGGTGGAGGCCAGGCGCTGACACTCCCCAGCTATGCCCCGAGGAGAGGGCTTAAAGTGGGACTGGTCAGAACCAGAGGCTTGCCAGGAGGATGATGGGAGGCAGAGGCCGAGGAAGTCAGGGTGCAGGCAGTGAGGCGTTCGCGGAGCAAGGAGGGTGCAGAGCCGCTAGGGAAGGGAGTGGTCAGGACACGGCCGAGTCGGAGAGGGCGAGGACTCCGCTGGGAGAGTAAAGGAGCTGCCCTCACCGCGAGGACTCAGACCCCAGCTGCTCCGGGAACCCACCTTGGGCCCGTCCGCCAGCTCCGCGAGGGGCATCTGCAGCAGGAAGGCAGACACGGCGAGGTAGACTTCAGGGATGTGGACGTGGTGGGCCAGGAAGTCGGTCAAGATGCGGAAGCCAGGCAGCAGGCAGGGGCTCTCGTCGGGCACGGGAGGGCGGCTCTTCAGGTTGTCTGTTAGCCAGGCGAAGGGCGCAAAATCCAGGTAAGCACGCCTGCTGCTGTCCTGGCCACAGGGAACGGGATCCCTGAGGGGTCCCCTGCCTCCCACCCCCAGCACCGAGACGATGGAGAGAAGCGTAGCCTACGTGTGGGTGAGCACAAGGACATGCCGAAGGTTCCCCTCCCGGCCCGCCACGCTCGCTCCCTCCTCCCGGTGCTGACTTGTGCGTGCCATGCGGGGGATGGGGAGGGGACGAGCAGCGCTGAGCCGGGGACTCGGCGTGTGGGCAGAACTGCCCAAGCCAGACACACACGGAGCTTGCAGCGCGTGGGAGGGACGGCCACCAAGCAAGCAGTCAAGCGGGTAAGTGCTCGCAGATGACGAGTCACAGGGAAGCAACAGGCAGAGCGAGGACACAGAGGGCCCCTTCAGGGAGCCGTCCTCCCCCAGAGGAAGGGGCCTCAGAGCTGAGAACTGAAGACGGATCCCCATCACAAAAGCAGCATCCCAGGAAGAGGAAGAACGTGGGGTGGGGTGCCCAGGACAGAGCCAAGGAGCCGCTGAGGGACAGAAAGCAGCCCCCCGTGGCTGAGGTTGTGGGGGACCCTGCAAAGACTGTCGGGGGCTGGGGCTGCAGATCAGGGGTCACATTGGGGAGGAGGTTGGCCTGGTCGTCTCTCAAACCTCAGGTCCAGGGGGCGCCCTGGCTGGTGGTCACAGCTGCCTGCTCACCCATCATGATGTCCACGCCCTTGGCGCTGTGTTCCACCCAGGACCCCGCAGGCAGGCCATCCTTAAATCGCCCGCGGAGGGTAGGATTTGACAAGAAGTGCAGCAGCAGCTTCAGGGCCAGCACGGTGGTGCTGGGGTGCAGGTGGCCCTGCAGCAGCAGCAGGAACCAGTCGGGGCCCAGGCTCAGGAACGTCTCTTCCTTTGACCTGGGGATAGCAGATGTCATCGGTTACCTCTCAGGCCACGGCTAGCGGCCAGACCAGAACAGAGACGTCCAGCCTCACAAGTCTAGGAAAGGCGGGCTCAGCTAAGCGTCGGAGCACTTAGCGAAGTAGGGATACATTTTTTTTAAATGGTAAAATAGGGACCAACAGATAGCATATTGGTTATGTTGCCGGACTCCCACATAGTCGACCGTGGTTCAAGTCTCAGACCCAGTGGCTTAAAACTCACACTGGGTTTGTGTGTGTGCATGCCCAAAATCCCAAGAAGAGACTGGAGGAGAAGGGATTGTGGCATGGTTATGCCTCCAGGGGATGATTTCTCGTTTTCTGTCTCTCTGTGTATCTTCGGCGAGCCCACATGACCTATAGCAAAAAATCCCTCTTTCTAAAAAAAAGAAGAGAAAAAGAAAAACGGTAAAATAAAGTGCCAGCAAGATTGCCACACAATGGGTGACTGTGACGGTGACAGGCTGGAGGCTGGACGGGTTGGTCGCAGCTCTCCCCAGCAGCTGGTACCAACAGATCCCAGAGCGCGGGATCAGTAGGTGTGGCAGTGCGCTTGCCCTTCAATAGCCCTACTTCGCCGCACAGCGAGTGAACAGTCCCCACCTCATGTAGCTGCCGTCCATAGTCACGCAACACAGTGATTATTCATCTCCCTGATCAAAAAGAATCAGGCATCATTGTCGGTTTAGGCAAAATAACTGATAAACTGTCACTCTCAAAAGGGAATCATAGAATGATGAGTCTGGGGACCAGCAGTTAGCGTAATGGCTATGTCGCTGGACTCCCATGTAGTCAACTGCGGTTTGCGTCCCGGACCCCGGTGGCTTGAAACTCACACCGGGCGTGTGTGCGTGCATGCCCAAGATCCCGAGAGGAGAATGGAGGAGAAGGGATTGTAGTGTGGCCATCCCCCCTGGGGGGTGATTTCTCCCTTTCTGTCTCTCTGTCTCTCTCTGTCTGTCTGGCGAGTGCACGTGCCCTACAGTGAAAACCTCTCCAAAAAAACAAAAAGGGGGAATGACGAGTCTGGAGGGGCCAGCTGGTGGCATGGTGGCTAAAGTGACTGGCTCCCACATGGGGGACTGTGTGGTTTGAGTCCGAGATCCTATGGTTTGAAAATCATACTGGGAACCTGTGTGTGCACCCAGAATCCCAAGAGAAGATGGAGGAAGAGGAATTACTGGGTGGCCATCCCCCAGGGGGTGTGATCTCTCACTTTCTCTCTTTCTGCTACTCTCAAGCAAGCACATGTGCTCTACAGTGAATTAACAGAAGCAAAAACAAGAGTCCAGAGAATGCGGCCTTGCTGGAGGTAAGCAGAAGGACCTGCAGGGGAGGGAGTGGATGGCCCATCCAGCAGAGACAACGGCTTGGCAAAGGACCCAGGGAAGGACATCCCTGTGCCAGGCAGTGTCTTCAGTGCCTGCTGCTCCTTTGAGCATGGTGTGGATGTGGGCGTCCACTGGACTGAGCACAGACTAGGGTAGAAGAGAAGAAACCGCCCCCCTTTCAGGTCGTGCACTGATGTCGGATCCAGGATGGCTTTTGCAGAGTTCTTCGTGTGTTCTGGTCATTTTCTTCACCGAGGACGTTGCTGATGGTGTTGATGGGGTCACTGAGGATGGTGGCAAGGATGACGATGATAATGCAAACAGCTTGGAGAATAGTGTATCCCAGGCAACTTCCTCGGGTCTGTTCACAAATTCATTCATTTCATCCTCCCCACTGCCATCTACAGAAGACATTATTTTTATCCTCATACAGATTAGTAGAAAGAGGCTTAAGAAAGCCTCCCCAGGTCCCTGGGATCTGAGCTGGGACTCAAACCCAGAAAGTCTAGATGCCTGAGTCCAGGTGCTTAAGCACTATAGTGCATTCCCTTGCAAAATGCTGAAAGGGGACGGGGCTGGACTAGTCCACTTCCAAGGTGTCTTCTAGGTCCGCCGTGTGTTGATTCTAGGAATGTGAAGACTTGTAGGCTGATAAAATTTGAAACACTATTTGCAGGCTGCTTTACTAAAGAATAACTCCCACTCCTACCCCCAAATGCAAATACACATGGAAACAGAAACAGAGCACAGAGCTGGGCTGACTTGCCCGACGCTGCACCCTAAGAGCCAGGAGCAGAATTTTGAAACAGTAGATGCTCAGTGAATATGTATGGAATGGCTAAAGGGTTGAGGGAAGAGCTGGCCAGCAGTAGGGGAGAGCTAGTGGGATTAGCATGATGGTTACACATTGTCTTATTTACTTATTTGTAAGGATTTTTGCCACAGGGTGTGAGTGCTCACTGGAGAGAAACAGAGAGAGAGAAAGTGAGAAACCACCCTCCAGGGGAGATGGGCATGCCACCATCACTTCTCCTCCTAGGATTTTGAGTGCACGCGCATGCACCCGGCAGGATATTCAAGTCACCAGGTCCGGGATTCGAACTGTAGTCAGCCATGTGAGGAGTCCAGTGCATTAACCACCATTCCACCTGCTGGCATGGTTACACATTATTATGGAAAGTTAACTGAAGGCAGATACTTCTTTTTCCAACTTGGAAAAATAACGAAATCACTAACAGTAAATAGAAGAATTTGGCAAGCCTTTTCCTTGATAGAAGCTATTTAGGTTTACCATTTCTCCATTCTATTGTCTGCCAAGGATGGGACATCAAAATCAGTCATCGTTATAACTGCCAAAACTGTAACAATTACTACAGCAATGGTGACAAAGGAGTTTATTGTAATTATACCAGATCTGCTTCGAGTTACTCAGGCCCATTTAACACTGGCATCGCAATATCTTAGGGCAAGGTCTGGTTTATTGGGTGGAGAGAATATGATTTTCTTTCTGACGAGTGCAGGAAACACTGCAGAAAATGGACTCTGAGATGCTCAACTTTTCATTAAGGAGAGATTTTAATACCACACCCTGTATGAGGCAGCCTCATGCCAAGTTGCTCTTCCTGGGGCTACTCACTCCGAGGACCGATGAAGTCGAGGGGAAGATGTCACACCGAGAAGCATCTCCAGCAACTGGTTTCTGAGCCAGATTGTCCTTCCAGATGTTTGGCTTCCAGCTACAAAAAGGCGAATCCCGATTTGAGAGAGAACGGATGTAAAGAGGCAGGCTATTTGCTGCAGTAAGCAATCACGGTCACCAAATGCTCAGGCCACCCAGGAATTGAGGCTTAACATTTGGCATTTGATTCTAGGCTTCAACACAATGCTTAAACAGAATTTCGGGAAATGTTTCTAAAGTCCTCTTCAACTAGCGATGCCTTCCCTATTGTCTAACTCAAAACAACAGCAACAACAACAACAAAAACGAAAAATGATAAGACCAAATTTATCTTTCAGTAGAATTTTCTTTTTCAGTTACCATCAGCTGCCACGTTTTTAAGCACACACTGCACGCTCCAGTGTGAGAAATCGCTGGGAGCTGAGGGCTGAAGACTACAGTCTTTATTCCACTGGTTTCTACTTTCTTTTATTTAATTTATTTTTTGAGAAGTTTTTGTTATAGGGTGTGTGCACTCTCCAGAAAGACAGAGAGAGACAGAAACAGAAAGTGAGGAATCACTCCCCGCCCCAGGAGGGGGATGACCACGCTGCAATCCCTTCTCCTCCGTTCTCCTCTTGGGATCTTGGGCACGCACGCACACATGCCCAGCATGAGTTTAAGTCACCCAATCCAGGACTCCAATCGTGGTTGGCTACATGGGAGTCCAGCGACATAGCCATTCCGCCAACTGCTGGTCCCTGTTGGTTTCTACTTTCAATTTGCTTCAGGTTAGGCCTTTTGCATGTCTATGCAGTACTGAAAATCAAACTTGAATCATAGAAAGATACAGATCTAGCCAAAAATGAAATTTCACTTCCAAAGTGTTATTAAAGCCTTGGAAGGCTAGCGATTGTTGGACACATTTGGTTAGATAACAGCTTCGGAATGAAGTCAGTATGAGGGTGGTGGCTAACGCAGCACTCTGCGACCCGAAATGCATTCTCCCGTTCCTTCAGTTGCCAGTTATTTTATGACACATTCGGGGTCACAAGCCACGCTGTAGAGACGAGGCTGCTGAGGCAGCGTGGAGAAGTGGAACTGGATTTCTCTGTGTTCCGACCTCATTGTTTACAAAGGTCCGAAATTCCACCAAGTCTCAGTTTTCTCATCTACAAAATGGGAACAGTAATTTCTGGTTTTGAGCTTTGATTCAAGCATGAGAGATAATACTACGTATCTGGAGTGAGTAATGCTGTCCAAGAAAACCTGCAGTGACATCAACTTCTGACCTCTGAAGGCCAGCCACTGGCCCCACATCCTGGCCGAGCACTTGGATGGCGGCTAGTGCGAGGAACTGAATTTTCATTTCATTTCATTTGACTTAATTAACATTTAAATTTAAGCGGCCACACGCAGCTAGAGGCTCCCATCTTGGACAGTGCCAACCCGGACGGCCCAACTCCAAGTGGTCTTAATTGTTCCCTTCCACTGCCCAGCAGAGGGAGCCCCGGATGAGATGTGGCTGCAGGCCTGCATCTGGTCGGGATGCAACAGCGACCGAGAAACACACCCAGATCCACGTGCTATGAAAAGTGCGAGGGTCGTTAGTAGCACCAGGTCGGGCTGGGTGAGACTGGAATGGCTGGAAAGTCGGAGAGCGAGGGAAGGTGGGCACTGGTGGCATTGCTCTAGAGAGAACAGCATGTGCAAGGGATGTGCGCAGTTGATGGTGGCCATCAGGGCCTGCAGGTGCTGCTGACTGCTGGAGCTGGGCTCCGCTGGGGCAAGAGAGGTGACACAGATCCAACGCCAAGTGCAGCTTCATGTGAGGGTTTGAGGGGTAGTGCACTATTCTGTGATCAATACGATACTTCCAGAGGCTTCTAAAATCTGCCAAGATTCATCAGAGAGTTAACTCTGGCTCTGCCAGACAATATATCAGCTCATAATGAGGACAGAAAGGTCAGGAGTGGCACCAGGGGACTGTCATTTGGGAAGCCTGCATGACGGCTGTGCTGCCGGAATTCTTGAATTCGGGACACAGTGGGAGTGCCCTGCACCAGGGGGCAGTGGACCATCGCCCTGTGGAGATTTGACCTCCCACATGCCAGGCTACAGGGGACTGGCTCTATCCTGCAGGCCTTGGAAGTCATTCCAGGTTTGGAAGCAGAAATGGGAGATTTCATTTGCCTGGCGACCCTAGTGGTGAACGACTGCCTCCCAAGCCAACACCTGTCCACTGCTCCACTCTGGCAGGCTCCCCTCCTTTGCCTCAGTGCCTCCCTCTGCAAATTAACCTCCCAACGTCTGCCTCTCAGGGGAACCACGAGGGTGGGTCTGCTGCCTGCAGATGGCATCTAGAAGGATCTTCTCACCAGACACAGAAGAGTCCAGGGCTCCGTCCACGCACAGGTGCCTCTCGTTCTCCGAGGAAGGTTTGAGAGTGTACACGACAAACAGCCCAATCCTTTATGCAACAGGAGAGAAGGTGGCTCGACCCCCATGTGCCGGGCACGGATTAGCATTTTCCACACAGATCCAACCCCAAGTGCAGCTTCACGTGAGGGTTTGAGGGGTAGTGCACTATTCTGTGATCAATACAATACTTCCAGAAGCTTCTAAAATCTGCCAGGATTCATCAGAGAATTAACTCTGTCTCTGCCAGACAATATATCAGCTAGTGATGAAGACAGAAAGGTCAGGAGTGGCACCAGGGGACTGTCATTGGGAAGCCTGCATGACGGCTATGGTGCCAGAATTCTTGAATTCGGGGCACCAGGAAGCTGTGGACCATCACCCTGTGGGGAACCTGCCTGTACTATCCTCAGTGCAGCAAATACATCCCTTTCCCAACTTCATCCCTGGGCAGAACCCCCAGAATGTTCCAGTAATGTTGGGCCGATGCAGTCAGGAGAGCCCTGGGGCCGTACCCCCTTGTGTGACAGTCTGAGCTCCTGCCCTTTCCCCTGGGAAGCTTGGCGTGGTACCTGAGGAAGTCCTGGATGCTGAAGTGGCCCCTCAGCTGGCATCCCAGGATGTCAATGATGGTGGGGATCTTGGAAGGGGTGAGGCTTGGTTCGTTGAAGAGGAAGACAAGCTTGGGTATAAGCTGCGCCTGGTGAGCAACCTCAGCATTCCTGGATCCTTCCCTGGTCAACCCCAGAGAGAGGCAGTAAAAGCTTTTACTGGAATTAACCAAATTTGCTGTGTTTCTGCTAAAAAGGTTTTCCAAGCTGGGCTTGCTACAAGGCCCTCTGACTCCACGCTCTCTTGGCAACTTGTCAAGAGGCTGTCAGACACCCAGAGTGGCCTGGGCGTGTGCTGCGCATCCCTTCCACCCCCGGAAACCACCTTCAGAGACAAACCCCATTACTGACTGAAATTCCAAGCCTCAGGGAAAACTAATGCCGGCCTCAGAAAACTCAGAACAAAGACGCAGACACGGTGTGACCAGGAGCACTTCCCAACAACCAGGAGCACAGGGCGCAGTGCCCTGCACGGGTCTGTGTGGTGTATTAGCTCCTATCTACCCCAAACCAGAGTGGGTCAACATGCTGCTGGGGGGCCTAAGGCAGAACCCAGGTGTCCCCGCCCCCTTCTGAGCATAATCACAGACCTGATTTCCAGCAAACTCTACTCTCCCAAGTAAAGTAGGTCCCAGAACAAATGTCCACCTCTTAGAAACAAGAGCTGCAGAAAGTGGATAGTGTGTGTGTGTGTGTGGCAGGGGTGGGGGAGGTGCAACATGTAGAGGAGGGCGGATTTAGATGGATTTGCATGGGCTGCTTCTCTTGAACCATCTTCTTTCATCAACACATTACACTCTGCATGGTCTGCGTCTTAGATATTTAGATGGATTTGCATGGGCTGCTTCTCTTGAACCATCTTCTTTCATCAACACATTACACTCTGCATGGTCTGCGTCTTAGATATTCTCAGAAGAGTGAAGAGGCTCAGGTCCGTGTGCGATTGTCTCCACCCTCAGCTCACTAGGGCAGGCATGTGTTCCCCCACCCGCCAGCTCTGGCTGCCTTTGCTGCTACTGTCTCCGATCACGGCAGTAAGCAGCATGTTGTCTGTGTGTCATTCTTCTCTTAACTCCCAGCACCGAGAACAGGGTGTGAGACATAATGCGTTTGTAATAGATATCCAATAATATATGGCTGGACAAAGCGGTGTGTACAAATACATTCAAAACACCGATGGTGCTAATGATCCCTAGGCCAACCTGACCCACGAGGAGGCCAACAAGTCGATACGTTGCCTTCCTTGATTCCTTTTTTCCTTATTCCGATCACCGCTCCTGGTTTGCTTTGGGAACTACCTCTCTCTAATTCCCTTCCACCTTCTCCATAGGTGAAGCCATGCTCTCGGACTGGCCACATATCCAAGTTGGCCTAAATGAGATTCAATCATATTACTAGGACTATGGAGTTTTTAAAAAGTCCTCTCTCTGCTGATTTTGGTAAAACTAAGGGTCCATTCTGAGGAGCAGCCCTGCAGCCACCTTGCTGCACAGAGAAAAAGACTGACAAAATAAAGAAGTATGGAGGAAACCTAGACAAGAGCAGACAACAGAGCACAGGTGAAATAAGGACAGCTCCACGCCACGGTGCCCTGCACAGCAAAGACAACAATCAGTATAGTAAAAAAGACAACCTACAGAATGGGAGGGATTATTTGCAAACCATACATCTAACAAAGATTAGTAATCAGATTACGTAAGGAATGCAAATGGCTCACCAGCAAAAAAATCAATACTCCAATTTAAAAAATAGGCAATTGATCAAAACAGACAATTCTCAAAGGAAGACACATAAGTGGCCAAAAAGCATATGAAAAAAGTGTTCGACATCTCTAGTCATAAGGGAAATGGAAAGCAAAACCATGAAGAGTTATCACCTCGACCCAGTTAGAATGGCTATTATTAAGAAAGATAGAACGAGTGCTGGTGAGACTGCGGAGAAAAGAGAATCCTTGTGCACTGCTGGTGGGAATGTAGGTTAGTACAGCCACTGTGGAAAACAGTATGGAGGTTCCAAAAAATAAACAGCATTACTTTATAATCCGGTAATCGTACTATGAAGGATAAAGGTCAATTATATTCCTGCACTACCATGTTTATTGCAGCACTGTTCACAATAGCGAAGAAACAGAATCAACCTAAGTGCTCCAAAGCTGATGAATAATAAAGGAAACGCAGTATATATATATTATTCCTGTTATTTGAAACATATGGATGAATATAGAAGAAATAATGCTACTTGAAAGAAGCCAGGATCTGAAATACAAATATGGTATTTCCTCATCCAGCAAATGCTATCTGCCCTCACTCATCAGTGGAAGCTGAAAGACTCAGTTATAACGGAAGATACTAGAAGTTGGGAATGCAAGGAGGTGTGGAGGATGGGGAGAACTTAGTTAATAGGTACAAGAATGCATGTAAACAAATGGAATGTGTTATAGAATAGAATAGCAGAGTGGAAAAGTTGGTGACAATTTAAAATAATTTTCCAAATATCCAGTAAAGTGAATTTGAATGTCTATAACACAAAGTAATGATAAAAGTTAGCGAGGGTAAATGTTAATTTCCTCAATTTGATTATTACACACTATATATATATATATGATTTTAAAAACCACACTGTACCCCATAGACATGTACACTTATTATATGTAAATCAGAAATTACAGCAAAAATTATTTTAAGTTTTTTTTTGAGAGGTTTTTGCTATAGGGTGCATGCACTTGCCAGAAAGACAGAGAGAGACAGAGAGATAGAAAGAGAAAAATCACCCCCCAGGGGGGATGGCCACGCCACAATCCCTTCTCCTCCATTCTCCTCTCGGGATCTTGGGCATGCACGCACACGCGCCCGGCGTTGAGTTTTTATTTATTTATTTATTTATTTATTTTTGAGAGATTTTCACTGTAGGGCGCGTGCGCTCGCCAGACAGACAGAGAGAGACATAGAGACAGAAAGCGAGAAATCACCCCCCAGGGGGGATGGTCACGCCGCAATCCCTTCTCCTCCATTCTCCTCTCAGGATCTTGGGCACGCACGCACACGCGCCCAGCGTGAGTTTTAAGTCACCGGGTCCGGGACACGCACCGCGGT
>NW_006159696.1:258577-261241 GCF_000334495.1 Tupaia belangeri chinensis
TTTAAGTCACCGGGTCCGGGACACGAACCGCGGTCGACTACATGGGAGTCCAGCGACATAGCCATTATGCTAACTGCTGGTTCCCCCGGCGTGAGTTTTAAGCCACCGGTCCGGGACGCAAACCGCGGTCGACTACGTGGGAGTCCAGCAACATAGCCATTACGCTAACTGCTGGTCCCAGCAAAAATTATTTTTAAAAATAAGAGCATCACCAGAACATAGATGAAGATTTGCTCCTTCCAATCTTTTGTCCCCTCTTCCTTTCTCCCTCATCGCTTTCTTTTTTTCTCAGGTTTTTCCTTCTGTAACCTGGTCTGAGTTTATTTCTGCCACTTGCAACCAAAAGATCGCTGATTAATTCAAAAGCAACTTGGAGAAGTCGGGTAGAAGGAAAGGGGCCTTTGCTGGCCACGTTTGTCTAGCCCCAATGCAGTGCTAGTCACAGAGGTTGAGAGGCCGCTAAGCCCCGAGGAAGATGAGCTAGAAGAGGCCACCAGCCATCCTGATCTCTCAGTGTCTGTCGCTGGCATGAAACCTTTAGTCTAGCCTCCTCCCAAGCCTACCTTGGTGACCGAAGGATTTCCACAAGATGGGAAAACAGGGCAAGCTCCAGGTTGTCTGCAGTATTCATCCAGAGCTGGAAGACAGAACAAATGCACGCTAAACCCGAGTGTGCGAAGAAGGATGTGCAGGTGGCACGAGAGACGGTACCACACGTGTTCTCTTCTCACTTGGAACTGCCAGTGCCACTTACAGGCTTCGGACTCTGATCAGCTCTCCTCTCTCCTGAAATGCAGAGGAGTCTCCCCACAGGAAAACTCACGCCTCTTCTTCCCACCTCCTGCTTCCTGGTGCTTCACTGTAGGTCTGGATTCCAACCAAAGACACCCACTAACCTGTGTCTCCCCAGTCTGCCTGTCCCTGGGCCCATGGCCCCACAAGCCAAATGCATCTCAGCTGCACTGAGTTGTGCCTGTCCTCCCTGCCTCGACTTCCTGTCCTCCAGCCTCACACCAGACGTTACAGATCCCACCCTCCTCTCGTGACCTACTCTCTTGCCTCCAACTCCTTTAAGGATTTGTTGCATGAATAGTTTCTTCTTCCACTAGCATTTACACTGCCCTGTTCTCACGGCCTCTTTCTCCACAGACTACAACTAGACTTAGTCTCTCCCATCTAAAAACACAAAATCGGAAGTTCTGAGACTCCTATTTTCTAATACAGGAGGTCCCCAACTTATGATGCATTCACTTAAATTTTTTTTTACATTGGTGCAAAAGCAATAAGTATTCAGTAGAAACTGCGCTTCGAGTATTCGTTGTGCATTTCACTTTTAGTACAGGATTAAATGATATGAGGTTGGACATGGTGGTGTGCACCTATAATCCCAGCTACTCGGGTGGCCAAGGCAGGGGGACCACGACTTCAAAGCCAGCCTGCAACACAGCAAGACCCTTTCTCTAAAATTCATTGGTTACTTACTTAATTAATTATGTAATCGACAAGTTTAAAAAGAACATAAAACAATGGCAAAAAAATCAAAACATTTTAAAAATAAATAAATAGATGAAAAAAATGAGATATTCAACACTTTCTTATCAAGTAAGCTTTATGTTAATGCTTTTGCCCCATGTTTCAGGTAGGCTAAGCTAAACGATGATGCCTGGTACCTCAGGTGTATTAAATGAATTTTCAACGTACAATATTTTCGACTTATGATGGGCTTATCGGGATGTAACCCGATCGTAAATCCAGGAGCATCTGCTTCATATTTAGGGGTTTTGTAGCTATTTTCATGACTAGGATTAGCCTGTGCTTCTTCATTTCCTGAACTGTCCTTTCTTGGCTCTGGTGTCAAGTTTAACTCATAAAGTAAGTCGAGAGTGCTTCTCTCTGTCTCCTGGAAGGGTCGCTAGTCTGGGATGGACTGTGTCCTGACGGGGAATTTCTTACAACTCCGTGGGCCAGGAGTCTCTCTGTGGCCATCACCTGTTGGTACAGGTTGTAAACCAGTGAGCCCACTTACTCGACTGTTCTGAGATCTCTTGGACACTGTATGTATGTATGTATGTATTTTTAGTAAGTTTTGGAAACGTAAATTTTAGAAGAAATTGTTCAAGTGAGCTAAGTTTTCTAACTTACTGATACGAAGTTCCTGATCTTATATTTTTGTTACCTTTCTTTTTTTTAATGTGACTTACTCATTCGTAAGTTGCTGGGGCCATGCAGTTAACACAAGCTGAGTATGAAAGAACTGCCCCTCAGGCCTAGAGCAAGGACTCGGCTGAGGAGAACTGTTTGCAAGGTCAACAGTTTTACGAGTTCTGGACCTCACCTTCATTGTGTTACTGTACTGGCCTGCACTCAGTTTCTCTGCCATGGGCCTTATTGCCATTCCCTGGTACCCCATAAAGGCACCCCGAGCCTTACTATAACTTTTACAATAATCCTGAAAGAATGCGGATCCACTAAGGTGGCAGCTGCGTAGGGCAGGCGGCTGCGAACAGGAGTCACTCCCATTAGACTCACCCCACCCTCCTGGATGCCACATTCATTTCTCCTACTAGGGATTATATAGATAAGCATTAAAAAGTTTTAAGTTAAAGCTACTAATGGGCAAAACGATCTCAGTAGCCGGGAGGGGCTCAGGGACTCATCCACGAG
>NW_006159696.1:261596-302092 GCF_000334495.1 Tupaia belangeri chinensis
TTTGTTACCTTTTTTTTTTTTTTAATGTGACCAACTCATTCGTAAGTGACAGAGAGAGAGACGACACCCCCCACAGGGTCTCCAAGCCACAGTCTGGCCCTGTGAGCTTCCCAGGTGCTCATTCCTCCGTGGTTTTCTCTCCTCCCCTCGCCAGTGTTATTTGTGCCTTCTGTCTTTTTCCTTAAGCAATTTTTAAAATCAATTTCAACAGAGGTTTGTCTGTCTTACGAAAATCGGAAATCAACCTGATGCTCCTTTGCATGCTTTTCTCTTCCCTGTCTTATTAACTTAGGTTTGTGTCATTATTTTTCCTTCTTCCTTTCTCTGGGCTTTGTTTTCATTTGCTTAGTCATAGTAACTTCCTGATCTGGAGGCTCTGTTCATTCATTTTTTTGTTTTTTATAATCTTTTCATTTATTTTTTAAAAAGTCATTCAATCACTGTGTATCATTACAGCATACCAGATGAATTTCCCCATCGAGAATACGCTGTATACTGTCCCAGCCAGCGGTATTACCATCCACATCATCAACGAGTAATTCTCCACTCTGTGTCCCTTAAATGTTTGGCTTCTTTCTTTACTCCCTTGATTCCCGCCCTCTCCCCCTTCCCGATTTTCATTCCTTTTTTTTTTTTTCTGGACAGATTTTTGCTATCGGGCACATGAACTCTCCAGAAAGACAGAGAGAAACAGAGAGACAGAAAGCAAGAAATCAGCCTCCAGGGGGTATGGCCATGCTGCAATTCCTTCTCCCCCAGTCTCCTCTTGGGATCCCGGACACGCATGCACGCACATGCACCTGGCGTGAGTTTAAGCCACCGGGTCTGAGACTCGAACTATAGTTGACTACATGGGAGTTCAACGACACAGCCATTATGCCAACTGCTGGTCCCAATCCCTAATACACACGTTGATGGCTATAAACTATTTCCCTCGTCTCTTAGTTCTAACCGGCTTCTAGGGACAGCTCTGTGGCCTGCTGGTTTAGGCAGCTGCATCCCACACACCCACTGCATGACCGGAATCCCAGCCTGACTCGAGGAGCAGTGCACGTGTGTGCCCTGAATCCCTCCAGGATGGAGAAGAGAAGGGTCCACAGGGAGACCGTGCCCCACTGCGGAGTGTTTCCCCCGCCCAGTCTCTCTCTGGTGAGCGCACATACCCTCTGGCACTTAAGAAAAAAGTAGGGGCAGACCAGCAGGTGGTGTGGTGATGAGGCACTGGACTCCCACATGGCCAACCATGGTTCGAGTCCTGGACCTGCTGGCTTGTTTTCTCACTTTCTCTCCCTCTCTTTTCACTCTCTGTCTCTCTCTGGTAAGCACAAATGCCCTATAGCAAATTAAACAATAATAATAAATAAAATTAAATAAATAGTACTAAATTTTTTTTAAAAATTAAAAAGCAATAAAAATGTGTGTGTGTGTGTGTGTGTGTGTGTGTGCATGTGTGTGTGTGTAGACACAAAAGTGCTGTCCCCACAGTGTTTGTAACAGTACAGGGGCATACACTGCGAAGACACTGTGCTCTGCAGGCTGGAACCACTTTTGAGGCCCAGGTTCGACTCCTGGTCCAACCTGAAACAGACGGGCGTGGTGATGAGTTCTGTGATCTCCGAAACTCGGGAGGCTGAAGCGGAGGTCACAACACAGTAAGGACTTGCCTCAAAAATTCTAAGAATCTGACAGCAAGGAACGGTAAAGAAGCCGGGAACTCTCCACGCGGCAGAATATCATACACCTTGGAACAATGCTTGCAGGTCTTTGTGGTGAAACATTGATAAGTGAGGAGAGGCAGGACTCACCAGCCGCAGTGTGGCCATAACTGTGAGGAGGTTTATTATATCCGTGTATTCGCATGGCAGAGGGAGTGTCCACATGTGACAACAGTCAACTAGGTCTTGGGAAAAGGGACACTTTCTCCCTTTCTATAACTTAAAATAGAAGTGGGCGATTTCTTTAAACCTCATGTTTTAAAGTCCTTTCCCAGACGCTGTCCGGTCTCACTGTGCGACAGCCTTAGGAAAGGTTGATGGTGTCCATTTCCTGTGGTTGGAGTATGTTCCCGAGTCCGTGTGGCCCAGCCTGGTGGCGCGGTCGGCAGCAGACTGAACTGCAGGTGTTTGGTTCTCCAGGTTGGCCTGGGAGCCGGATAGGCTGGAGATCTGGCCGGGGGATCAAGGTGTCGGGGGCCTAGTCAGGGGTGTTCCTCCCTCTCTCTGTCTCTATCATGTACACGCTCTCTATCACAAATAAAAGGATAATATTCATGTGCTGAAATGTGTCTCTAACAGTATGAACAGGGTGAAATGTAATCCTTCAGTGATACTCAGAGGTAGGTGATGGGGATTGGATAGTCATTAGGGCAGGGACCCAGGGTAGTGTCCTGCTGGCTGCGGATAAAGAGGGACAGGGACACGCACACTTGCTCTGTGTCACCAACAAGGTCCTCACCAGATACAACCCCTGACCTCGGGCCTCTGTTTTTCACAAATTACCGAGACTCAGGCACTTGTGTGATTGGCAGCACAATGTACTCCATCTCCGTCGTGAGAAGACTCAGACTCAGAGAGCCCGAGAGTCTTGCCCAAGGACACCCAGCCCACAGGTGCCAGGACTGAACCATAAATAAAGGTGCTTTCATTCGGGGCCTGCCCATTCGCGTGCTGGGACTTGGTTGTATTATAAAGGAATTGAGTGAAAACTTAACCCCCCATGGAATCCCAGGACGGGACCTTTGGGTGTGAGGAGGTCACGAGGGTGGGCCCTCTCTGGTTGAGTTCTGCTGTGTTTGTAAGAGGGGAAAGGAGACCAGAGGGGACAGAAGCTCGTAGCTGGCCACTCTGCTCCGGGCCCTGCCCTCTGCCATGTTGTAGCCCCACCAGAAGTGGCTCCTGGACCTTGGACCTCCAACTGTGAGTAAAATAAACCTCCATTTCCTCATAAATTACCCAGTCATAGTCATCCGTGTTAGCGCCCCAATAACGGACTGAGACACAGGGCCTCTGACACCGGCGACTTGTGGTTTCCCCCCACACCGTCGTGACCATCTAGGAAGCAGACCGGCTGGACAGAGAGAGAAGCGCAGACTCTTCACCTACCACACCGCCGCCCACACTCCGGAAAGGCTGAGGGCCACACTCTGACTCACCTCGAAATTGCAGAGGATGTGCTGGAAGATTCCAACATTGGTGATGGCAGACGGCTGGAAGCCCAGTTCTGCAGTGCCGGCGACAGAGAGGATCAGCTGGAAAATTCGGTGGTTCAGGAAAGACCTCTTCTTCCTCAGGAGAAATGCCATTACCTGCAAGGGGAAAGCACACGGTCTCCTCACATGTGCGAACGGAGCTGGGCCCTTTCTTCCTCGCTGGCTCGTTCCCACCAGCACCTCAGGCGCTCTGGTCCCTGGTGTCCCTGCCACCCGTCAATCCCGTGTTCTCACAAGAGCATGGACCCATTGCTGCGGCCGCTTCCCCACCAGGGTCCTCTCTTCTGCACTCAGGTGACTCGGCTCTCACTGGGCCTGGGCCTCTCCCAGGCTCCCTGCTGGGTTTCCAGGATCCCACCCTCTCTCCACCTGCACCTGCTTACCTCTGCCGCATTCTCATCTCCTGTCATGGACCCTCTACATGCATGAACATCCCATAAATGCCGCTGTGTCACCAGGAAGCCACTCCTGCCCTTGAGCCCCGTGCACCAGCCTCACTTCAAGATGTGCCATCATGCGGGCCTGTCCCTGGGGAGCCAGTGGCCTGCAACCCCATGCCAGGAGGAAGCCCGGGTCCCAGCAATGGGCTCCATGGCTGGAAGCGTCTCAGAGGCTCCGAAGAGGCAGCCCACCAGGCCTCCTGCCCTCTGGCCTCGGTCACACGAGCCAGGCCACCCAGCCATCCTTTGGCTCCTGGTCCTCATCATCTCCTCAGGACTCTCGGCTCCTCTGGTCATGGCTCGGCTCCCACTCCCTAATCTGACCCGTCCATCCCGACCCGTCCTCTCAGGCTCACCACCTCCACGCACCCTTAGAAAGCCTCACTCAAGGTCAGCAAGTACCCAATTTCACTGCCGACTGTCCTGGTCACTTCTTCACAGACATGGCAATCTCCACTCCCCCCCTCCCATCAGGGCATCATTAAGATGGCTCAAAGTTGCCGGAGAAAACCGCACTCGGGCTGACCAGCCGCGCTTGGTGATAACAGTGTCCGCTGTCGAGCCAGCTCGCAGTAGGCCTCGCAGCCCAACTCTGAATTCTAGCAACCTGGTGTTCTTCCCCCGAGGGTGCTGACTTCACCCTCTCCTCTCCTCTGCCCTCTGTGCCCCTGCACCACCGGCCTTTGCACACTGCCGAGGTGGGAGCCCCCCCGCCCCGCCTTTCCACCACCACATCTGTGGGCACCTGGGTGGTGCTGCTCTCAGAGCAGGTCTCCCATCCCAATCCCTGGGTCCTCCTCGAGGACATGCTCTGTAGGACGGCTCTCCTCTCCCTGACCTCCCTCTCTCCCGCTCTCCTCCATCTCTGGGGCATTTCCTTCCATGTGCAAATACGCTCTAGCATTTTCACCTTAAAACTAGCCCTCCCTTAGGCTAGCAGGTGGCACGGAGGTGAAGACACTGGGTGCCAGTGGCTGACTGCACACGCGGAGTTCTGGACCCGGTGGCTTGGAAATCACGTGGGGCACATGTGTGTGCCCCAAATCCCGAGAGGAGAATGGAGGAGAAGGGATTGTGGTGTGGCCACCCCCTTGGAGGTGCTGTCTCACTTTCTCTCTATCTCTCTCTCTCGCAGTGCATGTGCCCAATACAAAATGTAAAAATAAATAAATAAATAAACACAAAAATTAAAAAAAAACCTTCTCTCAATTGACCCTAACCCCTCCAGCCCTGACCCCACTGCACATCACCATGGGCAGCTTCCTGGCTCCCTGCCTTCGCCTCGTGTTCTCGCCAATCCACTCCATCCGGCTGCCACCTCCACCATCTGCCTTCCTTCACAAGGTCACCAGCGATTTCCAGGTGGCCAGATCTGGCAGGGACATCTCCATCCTTAGTTTGCCTCATGACTTATGGCCGCTCAGCACTGCTGGTTCTTTTCAGCTGGTTTCTCTCCTCCCTGACTGAGAGAGACATGGGGTGGAGGGCAGAGGGCCGGGCACTCCCACAGGCCTCCCAGTCGCAGCCAGTGCAGACTGCAGGTGTGTGCGGGGCACGCAGCACACAAGGCAGGTCTGGGGTGTGAACCCGAGACCTCGGCATCACCGCTGCCCCTGTTTACACCTGCCTTCTCAGAGCACTTGCTCCCTTCGGACTCTGACAAGTGTGCTTAGCTTCTTTTCCCTCTTTCCCGCCATGTGACGAGCTCCTCGCTGCTTCCTCCTCTGCCCCCTCATCTCTTGCCCACCCCGCTCCTTGGCTGTTTCAGTTCCTGCGGGTTAAGCGCCGGCAGCCCCGTGTCCAGACTCACACTGACACTCCGTCCGGCTTGCTGCTCTGTGCTCCAGAGCCTCCCTCCCGCTCGGCATTTTACCGCCGATGTCAGAGGTTTCCAGCTTGGCATATCCCAACGCCTGTTGCCTGCCGCGCCCGCAGCCCTCTGGGCACGCAGCCCTCTGGGCACACGGCCCTGGCTGCCTCTGCGGCTCTGCGCCAGCCCGCGCCTCCCCGGGTCGGGAACGCAGGCTCGTGCCACACTGCATGTGATCTGGGCCCCGGCTCTCTCCGCCACGGCCCGCCTTCCACGCGGACGTCCAAGGTCGCCCCACAGCGCAGGCATGCCGGCTCCCCGTCCTGCACCTCCCTATGGCGCCCGTCATTCCAGGCCTGAGGCCACAGTCCTGCCAGTGGCCAGCTGGGTCTCCCTCCCTCTCCATCTGCCGTGCACTGCTCCCAACCATCCTGTCCCCCTGGCCGTGAGGAGGCACCACGTTGGAGCCCTGCAGTGCTTCCTGTGTTCGTCTGGACACCGTCCTCCCTCTTCACCAGGCTGAGAACGTCTGTCCTATCTAACACGGCTGGGGGTCACCTCGTCTGGGAAGGGGTAGTAAGTCAGTGGGACAGAAATAACGGACAGGGACAACCGGGGAGGCCGACATGAACACCGAGCAGACCCTGAAACGTGCTGAAAGCCTGTGCCCAGCGAACCAAGTCCCTGACGGCCTTGCTCCTGCTCACAGTTCACGCCCAAACCCTCTGGAGCACCTGCAGCCAGCGCGTTCCGGGCACCCCAGCGCCCCGTGCAGCGTGAGTCTGGGCTGAGACAGACTGCGCACACTGCAGGGTGACGTGGCAGGGAGGGTCCACTTTACAGAGAGTGGGCAAAGAAGGTGAAAACACAGGAAAACAATCCCATTTCTTCACTCACACCTACCATTTCCCACTTCGCTACCACACCCAGTTTCACACCCTGATTTCCCCTGAAGATAGAAACATTTCAAATGCTTAGTTTCTAAGCAGGAGAGGAGACGTGAAGTTCCCTCCAGCTCTCGTGTGCACAGGGATTCCATGTCCTTGGATCTATGGCTGTGTATCCCAGCTGAGTATTTGGGGTCTGTCTCACGGTAGCAGCGTTTTCCTGGCACCCCCTTTGGTAGTCCGTCCCATGAGGAGGACCAAACCCGTCTTTTTCACCTCTGCCCTGGCGCCTGGTGCAGCACCTGGCTCTAGGGGCCCACAGAGTGGGTCCAGCTCACAGGCACTGTCCACTGTCCACCTCCTGGTTCCGACCTCGGACGAACTCAGCCAACAGTTTCAGGGTCCCTCCAGGTTGCCTCACTTGGCAGGGAATCTCGTTTTGACTCCCCTGCCTCCATGTGCCGCTGGGCACGTCCACACCCATAGCTCTCTCTCTCTCTCTCTCTTTCTCTCTCTCTCTCTCTCTTCTCTCTCCCTCCCTCCCTCCCTCTAGGAGCTCTGCTGCTTTGACGAACATTCACTGAGACCTCAGCAAGTGTTTTAAAATAATTATTTAATTTTATTTATTATTATTATTATCACCACTTTTGTTTGTTTGTTTGACCAGAGAGATCAGAAGAGAGAAGGAGAGTGAGAAAGTAAGCCGCCAGGTCCACGACTCCGACCCGGTCAGCCGTGTGGGCAGCACCTTACCCACCTTGACCACCACGCTGCTACTGGCCCCAGAGACTCGCAGTCATTCCAGTCCCTAAGTAGAGCAGATATCCTCATGCAGTTTGGAACAAATCCCACTGCTACTATTATCGACTCCATAAACAAACTACAGGACAGGAGCCTCAGCTCTTGAGCTTCACTGTACACACAGGGTATCCATTCGCTTATTCCCACCATGCATGCTGAGTGGTGACCTGGTGTCGGTAATACCCTGGCAGAGAGTAAGCCTCACCCAGGCCTCCAGAAGACTCGGGGCAGGAAGATTACAGTGCAGTGTAGACCCACAGTGCCGAGGGAGCGGGAGATGGCCACACACTCAGCTCAGGGGGCCAGAGAGAGGCCACCACTGCAGCCTGGGCCTGGCCTGGCACATACAAAGCAGTGTACATGGGGAGAAAGCCAGCCACTGCTGCCCCTGAGGACACAGGTGCAGGAGTCGTCAGCTGTTTAGTGATTCATGACGACGCAGGACTGGGGAGGCGGGAGCATGGGGTGTGAGACGGGTGGGTGGGATGTGGGATCTGTCCGAGGAGTCTGGGACATTTGATCAGTGTTCAGACACCCTGAGGGCTTACACGGGCAGAAACCCCGTCGGGTCTATAACGGGAACATCAACAGGTGTCAGTGGCTGCGAGGGGAAGGCCGGGGGAAGGGTCACTCTCTGAGTATGGTGGCATGCCAGCAGTGCCTGTGGTGACACTGTCCAGTTTTGTCCCCCAGTCCTGCTGCACAAGGAGAAGCCATCACTGCCTGTCTGCCCAATGACCTTGTCCCAACCCCAGCCCCCATGACCCCTCACACAGCTGCCTCCCAGCCACACAGGAAGTCACGCAAGGGTGGTGGCCACGTCTCATCTGACACTGTCCAGTGGAGACAGAAGTGCCAGTGCAGCAAATGCACACCCAGCGGTTACCCACGCAGACACTCTTCCACGACACATGTAATAACCACCCTACAGAACAGGTACTGCTGCGATCCCCGTTTTGCACTGGGGGACTGAGGCACAGCAGATGAAGAGCTAACAATGGCACGGCCAGCAGGTGGCATGGAGGTTAAGGCACTGGATCCCACAAGGCTGACTTTGTGGTCTGAATCCCAGATCTGGAGTCTCAAAAATCATGCTAGTGAGTATGTGTCTGTGCCCGAAGTCCTGAGAGGAGAATGGAGGAGAAGGGATTGCAGAAATACCCTCTGGGGTGATTTCTCACTTTCCCTTTCTCTATCTCTCTTTCTCTAGTGAGCACACGCATCCTACAGCAGAAGAAAAAAAAAAAAACTAAACAAAGAAAAGAGCAACGGCTGACGTTTACTGAGCACTCGTTCTGGGGCAGAGTAACTCTAAGCCTGCCCTTGCTCACGATCGCCGGTGCTCTCTGTAGCCCACGGGGCAGGTGTACAGCATCCTGTCCCACGGGTGGGAAGCTGTGCACAGAGGGTCAGCAGCTCCTCCAAGGTTAAACACCGAGGTGGAGGAGGAGCAGGATTTGCACCCAGGCAGTCTGGCTCCAAACCTGGGCTTGAAGCCATCTGGCTAGAGCAGTGGAAAAATCACAGTGATTCTAGAAGCTGTCAGCGAAGGTGCCAGAAACCATGGACAGGTGGCATGCCCATCCTGAACAGCACTCCTCCTGGTCTGGCTGCCACCTGGCCCTCTCTGCTGTGGTGATCCTGGCCTCAGGACCCGGGGGGTCTTCAGCTTTCTTTCTCCAGAGTCACCATGCAGGAAGTAACACTGGGGCAAGCAGGGACACTTACCCCTGCTTCTTGGAGATGACAGCCCTTTAGGGAGCCCCAGGCTTAGATGGGAGGGGTTACCTGGTACCCGCAGATGTGCTGCATCAGGCGGTCACACATGGGGCTACTGGTCAGGACGGAATGCAGGACTTTCACAGCTGCGTAGGTGGTGTGGTCGTCCGTCGCCAGGGAGAGGAGGCCCAGGAGGATGGCGGGTCCGCCAATGAAGTCCAAGCTGCTGGCAGCGGGGCTGGAGTGGAACACCCTCACCCCTGTGTGGGACAGAGGTGGCATTTCATCAGTACCCCACGGCTTCACTGTGACGGACAGTCCCTCAGTGGCACAGAAGGGCACACGAACTGCCAGCACACCGTCCACTGCCCACCTCCTGGTCAACACTGTCCACTGTCCACCTCCTGGTCCCGACCTCGGATGAACTCAGCCAACAGTTTCGGGGTCCGTCCAGGTTGCCTCACTTGGCAGGAAATCTCGTTTTGACTCCCCTGCCTCCATGTGCCGCTGGGCATGTCCACATCCTTAGCGCTCGCTCTCTCTCTCTCTCTCTCTCTCTCTCCCCCCCTCCCTCCCTCCCTCCCTCTCAGAGCTCTGCTGCTTTGATGAACATTCACTGAGACCTCAGACCTCCAGGTCCTTGCACTTGGAGGGAAAGTGACAGGGACATGGGACATGAGACAGCTCAGCTCTCTGCAGAGTTCAGACTCTGAACTCTGAGTCGGAGGGGCCCCATGCACCTGAACCGGCTGCGGGCTCTGAAGTCTCAGCTCGTGGAAGGGCATGTTACTGAGTCCTCTCTGGACTGAGTAAGAGGGTTTCAGATGGCCGCCCTCGGCCGGGTCTAGAGTGCTGGGTGAGCCTGTTTTGTGGCTGCTCTGACAGCCTCTGGCTTGTGTGTGCCCTCCGCACCCGGCGGGGCTGGCCCCTCACAGCAACTCACTGCCCTTTCTGCTCCTGCCCAATTGCTTGGCCACCATAAGTCCTTGCCCAAACCACCTCAGCCATTTTCCCTGCTCAGCGGCCTCACCACGCTCACTAGGGACCGCTGTGTGTGGACGCCAGCCCTCGGTGGCTGAGTTCTCACCAATGGCCGGATGCAGCGAGGTGAGCTGGCCACCACCCATCTGGGAGGCTGACTCTGGCTGGGCTAACTCCCAGCTCTGGCAATGCTCCCGGCTCTCTGGCATACACCCTCCCGAATGTCACTCCAGAACGGTGGGATACACAAGTCGTGTCCGCACAAGCCATCCCCCAGAGAGCAGGTGGTGTCGCAGCCTGACATACCTAACGGGCCCACGGCAACAGCCCCGATGGTCCGAAGAGAGCCCGAGAGGTGGCCAGCACAATTCCTCAGCAAGAACACAGGCATGGCATTGTCACGGGATGGAATGTTCATCTAGAGGAATTAGCAGTCATCAGTCCTAAGAAACTCCTGGAACAAAAGCGGCGTTGCTCGCAGGCTCCGGGCTGGCCATGCTGAGGCTGGCCGCTGCTCGCCTCCATCGCATTGATCAGCAGGTACCTGGGCTGGTGTCGGGCACTGAGGGCCAAATCTGGCCTCGCAGGTCCTGCCTTTCAGGCTGTGGCTTCATTGTCAGTGACTCACTTACATAGTCTGTGTCACCAATGTCCCCGAGGCTCGCAGTGAGGAGCCACTAAGAGCCAGAGGACCAAAGATACCCAGTGAGACAGGGCTACTAAGGCAGGGGCAGCCACTTCTCGGCAAGTCCCACCTCTACCAGATGGGCAGGGAGGGAGCCCGGCCTTCTCCATCAGAAACCGCGCTCCCTGAGGCACAGCCTTGGCGCTCAGCAGGACCTGCTTCCTGACAATCCCCTCTGTAAAAAGAGGGGGCCTTTGCCCAGGAGGATGAAGAATAGAAACAAATTAGCCAAAATTCACCAGCACTGAGCAAAAGGGGTCTTCACAGAGTAACTACTTCGCAGTCAATCTGGCAGCGTCTCATCTAGGAACGCGGCTACTTGCATTTTGCAAGTTTCTTGTTGTTTGTGATTATTGTTTTTCAATTTATTTTATTTTATTTATTAATTATTATTATAATCATTTTAATTTTGTTAGAGGGCATGTGTGCTCACAACAAAGAGACAGAGAGAGAGAAAGAAGGAAAGTGAGAAAGCAAGTCACCAGGTCTGGGACTCGAACCACAGTTAGCCACGTGGGAGTCCAGTGCCTTAACCAACATGCCGCCCGCTGGCCCCGTTTGTTGTTGTTTTAAATCACACTAACGCAAAGAACAGTTTGCAGCACTGATGAATCAGCAGCACCCAGACAAGAGGAAAGTCAGTTGTGTCATGTTGCACAGGTATTTGGAAGTGCATTTGTTCCTTTCTCCCACGAGGGGAACCCACTTCCTTCTCTGAGCAAGTGTCAGTAAAAGGTTAGGTCTTGGGGATGCTCATAGGTAGGAAGGCAGAGGGCATCTGAGCAGAGGAAGTGAGAAGCACGCAGGTGTGTGCCCACGCACATGCACACGCACGCAGGCGTGAGCTAGTGTTTACTTAAGCACTAACAGCTGGAGCAGGCGTGAGCTGCAGATCCCAGCGGACCGCGGCTGGAAGGCGTACCTCCTTGGCCACCAGGCGGCTGTCCACCTCATTGTACGCATTCCTCATCTCCGCTATGCTGGTGCAGGAGGAGCTGGCTACGTGAAGTCCAAAGGAAATCCTCTCCTCTGCAACAAGGGGCGTTGCCTCGCTGTCTGGGTCCTCTCCTGGAACAACACGTCTTTAATCACATCCAGCCTCACTTTACAGAGAACAAAATGAATCCTCGGGAGAGCAAATACCTGCCACCACACAGCAGAGCGGTCATCGAGAGGATGTTTGTGGGCTGCCAGGGTGCGTGTTTTGCACGTATTTGTTTGCATGTCAGGTGTTTTGCCTCCACCAATATCTCTTTGACACTCACAGAAAACTGTGGAGAAATTCTCCAGACCGACTCTACCATAAAACAGAGGCATTCCAGCTGTGAAGTTACTAGACCTTAAAACACCTACCAGAGTCACAACCTCACTCCTTACAGTCAAAACGGTACGTGACAAAGAACCTGACTTACAGAAAGGGAACTAGGTGGGCTGGAGTGCCTAAGGTTTTCCACGAGCCCATGGCAATCACCCCACTTAGAATTATCCTGCTGCTCCCCAAGGCGATGAGAGCCACCGTGCACTAGAAGAACAAGGCATGGATATAGAGTGGTGAGCCTGACCCTGGACTGGGCCTCACCCCAGTTCTCCACTCTGCTCCATTTGCCACAGGAAATGAAGTTCAAAGAAGACAAGGGCCTGGAGACAGAAATACTCAGCAGCACTCAGTCGCCCTTCCCCGTGCACAAGCCGTCCATCCAGAGATTCATTTATCATGCTTCCCAGATGGGAGCTGACCCCCTTGACTTGACAGAGCACAGAGAGCAACAGCCAACAATCGATAGCGAAAATGTGGATGTTTTGTCTGCCTGTTTAATAATTGAAGACAACAGTATACTTTAGTTAAAAAGCTTCTTCATTAAAAGGAATGTAACTTATTTATCTCATTCTCTTCTCTCTGTCTTTGCTGACAGTATTACACACCACCCTCCTCCATTAGGTGCTTCAGAGTTGAACTGAAGGATATTGTCGTTTCCTTTTCTGTGACATTTTCTGTTGGGTTGTAAATACATAATGATTCAATTAGAGGTCTTCCCTAATGACTGACCTATGATGAGTTTATTCTTTATAAATATGCTATGAATAATGGGATACCCATTTAAATACTTAGACCAGCAAGAATGTTAGAAATCGAAACACTCCATACCTTGGCCATGCACAGCTTGGAAGTTCCCAGAGTATCTTGGGCCAAGTTTGTTAATAAACTCAAGAGTTTCCATTGAAATGGCTTCTTCAAACAGGTATGCAGGGCCAAGGCGCCAGACTAACGATGATCGTTGCTTCCAAATGCGAGGGGTAGCGATGTATCCATAAACATCCACAAACGAAGATGGGTCCATTGAAAGAAAAGGTCCTGGTAAAGCCTGAATGTACAACATCTGGTAAAGTGAAAGGGATGGGAGTGAGTAGTGCTTAACCTCAGAATTAATCAAATAAATGCATGGTGATGTAACACGATGCCCATTATTCTCATCTCAAAGTAAAAATTTACTTTATCTAAAATACTAAAATGATAACTTTTTAAATCATAGATATATGCAGTAAAACAATGTATAAATTGGTGGTGAGCATAAAAACTTGACACTGTGCCTTTGGAAAAACAATTTATAAGAAATATTATCTAAAATACTAAAATGATAACATTTTAAATCGTAGATATATGCAGTAAAACAATGTATAAATTGGTGACGAGCATAAAAACTTGACACTGCCTTTGGAAAAACAATTGATAAGAAATATTAAGGTATGCAAAGATGTTCATCTTTGTCTCAATAATTTTGCTGAGAACTAAAATATCTAGTATTAACACACTAATGTTTATGTTCTAACAATAATTACAGGTGTATAGGCTGGAAAGGAAAACCTAAACCTGCTTCTATTTGCAGACGACACGTCCCTGTAGAAAATTCCAAATGATCTTTAAAAAGATATATAAATCGCTTAAAACTAATAAATGAATTTGGCAAGGTCAAAAGATACACAATCAATACACAAAAATCTATTGTATTTCTATGGACTAACAATGAACAGCAGGAACTATGATTAAACAATTCTATTTGTAATTGCTCAAAAGAAAATTAAGTACTTAACAAAACATAGACAGAATCTGTACCATGAAATGTATAACATGACTGGAAAAAGTCAGAGAAGATCTATCTAAAGGGGAAGATACACCATGTTCACGAATAGGAAGGCTCAACGGAGATGTCATTTCTTTCTGTAGGTATAATGCAATTCCTGTCAAAATCTTAGCAAGCTGGCAAGCTAAATAGGCAAGCTAATTCTAAATTTATATGGAAAGGCACAGGCCTTAAAACTGCTTAAATAATTTAGAAAAAAAAGAATTAATGGGAGGAATCATTCTACCTAATAATAATAATCAAGACATGTGACATTGACAGAGGGATAGTCACATAAATTAGTGGAACAGATTAGAAAACCCAGAATTAAACTTATACCAATTTGCCCAGTTGATTTTCTATAGAGACAAAAGCAATCTAAAAGAGGAAGAAATCTTTCAACAAATGGTGCTGAAGCAACTAGACATCTATAGGCAAAGAAATAAATTTTAATTTATAGTTTATACAAACGTTAACTTATAATTGATTACAAATTCAAACGTAAAATGTAAAACCAGAACACTTTAAGAAAAAAAGCATAGAAAACCATCAGCATCTATTTTTAATGAGATCGCACATAATTTCAGAAAAACTCTTCTCCCCTACGACTAAGTGAAATTTTAAGTAACAACAAACCAATTTTGTAGCCACTACGCTTTGCCAAGACCACGGTCCCTACGCTATCCTGCCTCGTCTGTTCTCCCAGGTACAGGCCCTTTCCCATGGATGAAGCCTTGTCCCAACTCTCCTACCCACCTTGCCTTTTTCTTCCCAGGTTCCTGCAGCGTATGCTGACTTCGCTGTGATAGGGGTGTAAGTATGCTCACTCCAGTTGACTTACAAACATGTGCTGTCTCAAATTGCTCCCACATTGCTCAGTTCAAGATGCTAAAATACCCGCCCCCAATTTATCCGTTTCTTGAAAAAGTCATGTTGTGTTTTTCTATGCAAAAAATGTGTCATGACTTTTCTAACAATCTAATAACTTACCTCCCTTGGAAGTAAAAACAAAGATTTTACAATTTTAGGTCATCTTCAACCTAAGTTGAAGCTCTCCCATTATACCCTTGCCCAGTGGATGTTTGCGTAAAAATACAAGCCTCCATGTCTGACCTGGTTAAATTTCATTTGATGGTCTTGACCTTACTTGGGGAAATTCTCTTAGAAAATGAACTCTGTCCCCCAGTGACTTGGCCTTGGTCTGATCCTGTAGCATATTTTGGAATATTCTGTCATATCTCCATGGCATCATACCACTCTGACATCCTGCTGCCTGCCCTGGATTTAGCTGGTCCCAGGGGGTTAGACGTTCATCCATGTCCCAATCCACCCGACCACCCCACCTGCCAGGCATGTTCTCCCTGCAGCTGTAAATGCAGTTCAGCTCATGGAGTGGTCATTCCAAACTCGCTGTATGTCAGCCCCTGTGTTGGTTCAAGAAAGGTACAAAGAGCAAGAGCACATGCCTTGTGCCTCATGATACATGAATTACTCCACGGATAGCAACGCTTCTGCAGAAGAAGGCCAAACCAATGACCCATCCACCCAGATAGGCAGAAACGGTATAACTCCTTTTCATTTCCTTGGTGATAACCACGGTCAGGTGATGCCACTGACCATAGCCAGCAGCTGGCCACATCTGACCTGCAGCTGGCATCCTGCTGGGTAGTCATTAGCAGAGAAATGACCACACTGGAACCACAATCGTGACCACACACCCCATCCTGGCTAATGTGGGCGACAACAGCTTCTTTCCCAGAGATAAGTATAGCCCATCTCCAGACCTCCAGTCTGGGGCAAAGCTATTAAGATACACAGCCACTGGGACTAGCAGATGGCATAACGGTTACGTCACTAGACTCCCACGTAATCGACTGCAGTTCAAGTTCCGGACACAGCCGCTTAAAACAAGCAGGGTGTGTGTATATGCAAGCCCAAAATCCCAAGAGGAGACTAGAGAAGGGATTGTGGCATGGCCATCTCCCCAGCCAGTGGTTTCTTGCTTTCTGTCTGTCTATCTCTCTGGCAAGTAGACGCGCCCTATAGCAAAAAAATCTCTCTCTCTCTTAAAAGAAAAATAAATACGCAGCCACCAAATGGCCCTTTCTGACAGTACCCAATTCACAACAGGCATGCCTCTGCTTTTCGAAACTCATGAAACCACTGAAATGGTCCTAAATTATGTGATAAGCCACCCCAAACTCGTTATTTCCCCATAGAGTAAGGACTTTCTTACTATACCGAGCTTATGAAGCCTAACCTTTCCTTTGCACTTCACTCACATTCACGAGGCCAGCTGGTAGACACAGGCAGCTCCTGGCACCTGGAGCGCTAGCCAATGCACAGCACGGGGTACAGTCGGCACTCCATACACGTCGGTGAGAGACAGTGGCAGCAAAGGGAGAGGACAGAGTGGGAAGGAGGTAGGACCGGTATTGCCAATGAAGAAGAAATGGAGAGAAATCTTCACTTTATGCTTGGGGGACCTGTTTTTCTTATGCACCTACCAAAAATCCTTCTGGTTATCACTGTAGTTTTTTTGTTTTGTTTTATTCTGTTTTTTAATTTGCTGTAGGGCGCAAAAGTGACCACTTTCATGAGAGAGAGAGAGAGGGGGGGGAAAGTGAGAAAGCTCCCCTGAGGGGGGCCATCACACTGCAATCCCTTTTCCTCTGTTCTCTGCTCAGGATTTGGGGCACACATGCACATGCACCCAGCATGTTTCTCAAGCCGCCGGGTCCAGAACTCGAACCGTGCAGTTAGCCACATGAGACCCAGCCACCCTAAACACCATGCCGAGGCTGGCCTCGTTTTCTGAAGTACACTTTCTATGCCTGAGTGCCGCCAAGTATTCTGGAGAGCGGCAGGGGTTTTATTAGATACCAGCCCGCTGGCACGCAGGACCTGACCGAGTCCCTGGGGTGGTGTGGTCAGGGGCAAGCATGGCTCAGCAGAAGCGTCTCACCTTGGCTGAGCCAATGCCCTGCCCATCCAAATAGGTGGAAACGGTACAACTCCTTTTCACTTCCTTGGTGACAACCACAGCCAGGTGATGCCACTGACCACAAGCCAGCAGCTGGCCACACCTGACCTGCAGCTGGCGTCCTGCAGAAGGTTCGGCGTCGTCCTCGGGCTCCATGACATCTGGAAGAGAGCACGAACACTGCACCATGCTGCAGCGCAGCACCGGAGCGCGGGGCCAGGGCACAGCCAGGGTGGCTAGCACAGCCCTCGTCCCGCAGCGCCGTGGCCCGGCCTCTCCTCTGTTCCAATGACGACAGTGACAGCCGCAGCCGCCATCATGCCTTGAACACTTTCTGTCCCAGACACTGGCTAAGCGCCATTGTGGGTATCAGCTCGCGTCATTTTCATGGCAGCTCTGAGGCAGGCGCTTTCCCGTCCTCACTCTCCCATCCTGAGGCACAGAGAGGTTCGGCAACTCGCCCAAGGTCAAGTAGCTGGGCTTCTAGCCCTCACTGTGCCTCCTCCACGGTGACACCCATTTGCAGGCCAAGTCCTGAGTTGGAGGGAGAGGGGCAGGTGTGCTGTGTGCCAGGCATGCCAGCCATCCCGTGGGCCTTCCGAGACTGTCACTCGGAAGTGGTGACACTTTCAGGACACACCAGAAGAATACTCTGAGCTTGACTGTCTTAGTCAGGTGAGCCTGGAGACAAGGCTGGGCCCCAAAGGACAGATCCAGGAGCAGCCACCAGCACCACTGAGGAGGGTCAGGCTCTGAGCACCCAAGGCCACCAGCCTGCCATGCCAGGCACTGGCCAGTCCTTGGGCGCAGGATGGGGACATATGGAGACATGCCTGATGACACTTCAGCTATGGCTAGACTGTGCGCGCTCTTTACCGGCCTTTCTCAGGAGGTGACACAGCCTGTGTCCCCATGAGGCACAGTCATGGGTCCTGTCCAGAACCACTCTGCCAGGGCATAGTGAGGGGCAGGGCTGGGGCCTGACCATGCTGAGAGACTGGATGCAGGACGCAGGGCCCAAGTGCAGGGTGGCCCTGGGGACCCCCACACAAGGGGCACGGGGACAGGGCAGTACTCCGTTGTAACCCACGGGGTGGGAGGGTCTCCTGCTGGTGGCCTCTCCATGAAGCCACCTGTTTCCTGCAGAGCTGCATGGCAGAGAGAAGGTACAAAGGGCTGGCAGACATGGAAGATAGAAAGGCGAGGGAAGACAGGCTGCAGGGGGAGGTCAGCAGTGTCCCGAGACCTTACCCCACCCTAGGCGGTGCTGGGAGGGCTGCTTGAGGGGCCACTTACATTCAGGAAGCGTCTGGGGACAGAGACGGCCCCTCCAACCAGCATGTCTCTGGAAAGCCACTGAGTGGAAGAGCCACAACAAGGCCTAGAGCCCAGGCCACAGTGGCACGTAAGAAATATCTAACATTTCACCAGGCATGGAACCCTGGGAGCAATTTCAAAAGATGAAGAGAAGTGGGGGGTCAGCAGGCTTCTCAGCCTGACGTGTTGGAGTGGCTGGTTTGGCCCCGGGCCTCTGCGTGTCGGTGAAACCAGCTCTGGGCCCCGTGGCTTACCCAGCGACTGGAATGCTTTCTCTTCTGTAGACACCACCAAGGAGAGGTCGTCCGGGCAGAGGCTGACGGAGAAGCACACAAAGGGCTGCTCGGTCCTGGCCAGATGGCGAACCAGTGTCAGGAAGCGTAGCGGGTGGCCCTCGGTGGTGGCTCCGTGCCAGCTGATCAGGAACCAGCAGGAGAAGGTCAGGCCCCCGGGCGGAGGAAATGATCTGGAAGTCCCTGGGGCCGGACACAAGCCGAGGGAGCAGGTGTAGACTCACCAGGTGCTGACCCAGCTCAGGTGCGCACCTGGCCCAATTCATGCCATGTGGAGGGGGACACTGTCTCACATTCAGAGCAGGAAGGGGGGCTCCCAGGAAATACACAATATTCCCTCCAGGACTCGTGCCTTGGTCCCCAAAGCATTCACCCTGTTACATAGACTGCCTTGCCATGGGATCACGGAGGACCTCACTGTCACCAGAGGCTGTCACCACTTGAACCCTGGTCAGCTGAGCTGAAGCCAGGCAGTGTGGTCCATGGGGCAGGGCACTGGCCTTTCTCAGCTAACCCTGGATGGAAAAGGTCTCTGTTCCAGGCCACGCTGTGCCCGCCCACCCTCTATCAGGCCTGGAGACACACAGGGCCACTGTCCCCACTGCGTGGGCAGAATCGGCAGCTGTGCTGGCAGCCTGGGTGCCGCGCTCAAGCAGAAAGAGGCCAGCCCTGTGCTGACGAAGCGATGGCCCTGGGCACCCACCCTCCCACACAAATTCAGGCCCAGACCCCAGTTCAGGCAGCACAAGGTGCCTGCCCGCCCCACCCCGGGCCTGCAGCGAGCACAATACTGTGGGAAGGACGCCAGGGCCCAGTCTGTCTCCAGGAGCCTTTTGCTGACGCTGGCCTGTTCCCGACTGTCCTCACGCACTCACACTCCTCTCCAGGGAGCGCTGGCAGGTGAGGACACGCCCAGTCCAGCCCCCACTGGTCACCGACAAAAGGAAGCAAGCCCATGCTCCGCGGCAAGTCACCCACTCAGACCCCTGCTAATGAGCTCCGTCTACATGCAGACCACGGGCTGGGACACACAGAGCAGGGCGCCTGGGGATACCTACCTGTCCCGATCCCGCCGGACACGGAGTACTCGGTGCTGCTGCCCATGACCGTGGACAGGGTGGGGATGAACAGACAGCTGGAGACAGGAAAGCATCTCAGACACGGCCACAGCAGCCTCCCACACGGGCCCGGCTAGTCTGGGCAGTGACCCCCTGAGACCAGGTTGAAGGCAGCAGCTGGTGCGGGAGGATGCCCTACAGGGAGGACTCGCACTGAGGACAGGACAGGGCAGGGGGGCATTCCAGAATCAGCCACCGGGGAGGAGAGGGTCCTGGCCTTCCACGGCCAGAGACGCAGCCCTGGGAAGCCACTGAGCAGGTGTGTCCACCACCCAGTTGGCTGAGCAGCAGGAGCTGATGGGAGCTACACTTTTGTAATCGATATCATAATTCACTACAGAAACTGGACAATTAATGAAGTGCCTTTCGACCATGGGCAAGTCTGCCGTACCCATAGCCTTCCACGGACATGTCGAACTCCACGAAGGAGGGGGCCAGGGCCGCCCGCCGAGGCTGCAGGTTGCGGGGGGATGTCATGGAGACGAGGCTCAGTGCCGTCTGAAGGGCGGTGCCGGGATCCCGGGGTGCCCCCAAGGCCCTGTCAGCCTGCGTGACTCCAGGGCATGGGCTGCCCTCAGGTGCAGCCCCCGAGGGGCCCTCCATGGTGCCAGGTGCTGCAGTCTGCGACCCTGAGACAAGCGAGAGGAGAGGAGTGTCTGCCCGACGCACTGCTGCCCCTCTCTTGGCCAAGTCCCCACGTACCACCACACCCTGGCGAGGGTGCTCCGTCAAATCGCCGGGCACTTCCCAACCCCACAAGGGCGGCTCCCAGCCTGCACCCTCTGCTGATCTGGGTAGCTGGCAGTGAGCTGTTCCTCCCAGAAATGGCTCCCTTATGTCCCAGCAGCCTCCAACCCACTTCCAACACAGCCTCCCTGCAGCCGTCCGTGGCCTGTCCCCACTGGACCCACCTGCAGGGACCTCCTCCGGCCTCACCCCATCACCCCGCCCTGGGCAGTCCATCCTCTTGAAGCTTGGCTCCCACCTCTGGCTGTCAGCCCGAGCCCGCCTCCCCATCCTTGCCCCTCAGCCGGGACTGTGACTTCCATTCTGTTCCCCAAGCTGGTCCCGAGCCACCCTCACTCCCTCCAGGCGTGGGCTATGCCGCACACCTCTGCCCCATCATCTGGGCCCAGAGGGGCCAAGCGCATGCTCACGCCATGTCTTACACTGAGGAGCCGGGGAGGCGTCTGCTCTTCTCCCGGGGACCAGCGATCCTGTCTCACCTGCTCCACCAAGCAGCAGCAAAGCCATTTTCTAAACATGTGCCCCCACCCACCGTAATGACCCTCCGCAGGGTGCAAGTTCCCTCTACTCCAGAACTGCCCTGCTCTTCTGTTTTTCTCACCTGAGCACCCAGGGGTGCCTCCTCCCTGCACATGAGACGAACGATGGGGTTTCCCAGCAGCTGATGGAAGTGGGAGAATTCCGAGACCTAGAAACTGTCTGAACATCACAACACACGAGAACCTCGTGAAGACTTTCATGGACTGAAGTTTCCTCCAGCTTCCTCCTGACCACTTTCCTTGACCCCCAGAGTTTCCCGGCCGCCCGTCCCCTTCTCTGTGCCCAGCTTTCTCTGCCTGGAACACCCCTCCCAAAAGTCACATGGAGACATGGCATTGCTGTCCTGCTGCCAGACTGGAGAGCTGGTGAGTTTAGGAGCCTCGAGGCAGGCCTTGGGCTGCATGTCGCCTCTGTTTGCAAAGGGATTTCCTACATGGCGCCGTAAGCATGGCGGCCTGCCTGGCAGTCCACAGGTTCTGGGGCCCGTGCTGCTGGCTGGAGGGGCTGTCTCTGTCCCCAGATGCTTCCTGCATGTAAGCGGCCCTTCAAGTAACCATCTCAGCACCGCCCAGGGTGGGGTAAGGTCTTGGGACACTCCTGACCTCCCCCTGCAGCCTGTCTTCCCCCTGCCTTTCTATCTTCCATGTCTGCCAACCCTCTGCACCCTCTCTCTGCCATGCAGCTCTGCAGGAAACAGGTGGCTTCATGGAGGGGCCACAGCAGGAGACCCTCCCAACCCATGGGAGCACTGTCCTGTGCCCCTCGTGTGGGGGTCCCCAGGGCCACCCCGCACTTGGGCCCCGAGTCCTGCATCCAGTCTCTCAGTATGGTCAGGCTCCAACCCTGGCCCTCACGCAGCCTCCCAGCGGGTGTTGCCTCCTTGCTAGGCCAGTGACCTGCACAGGCCTTGGGGCTTGGCTCCAGCTTGTGCTCCTTTAAGGCACCTTTCCCTCACCCCCACCTCAGCCATGGGCATCTGTACACTGCCCAGCACAGACCCAGGTGTGCCCACAGACTTCTGGGGGGATTCAGGGACCATGCTCGTGGAGGGGCAGGGAAGGGCACCTGCCCCGCAGACTCTGCTGTCCCTGTGCACCACTGCCCTGTGACGGGAGTGGGTGCCGGGCTCAGCAGTGTGTAGTGCCCAGTGACGGTACCTGAGCACGTCCGGTTCGATGGCTTGGGAAGCGAGCTTTTCAAAAATCCTGATGAGGCGTGAGTGCAGGGGGCTGCTGGCGGTGGTCAGGGCCTTGCAGCAGGCGCTCATGAGGGTCCTGAGCAGCCCTGCCTCACACATGACCTGGCGGTTCTTCTCGGACTTCACCAGGGTCTGGATGTGGCTGGCCAGTGAGCACTGGACCTCCTCGCTCAGCTGAAAGGCAACAAAGCAGCGGTGAGCAGAGTGTCCGGTGGGCGGCTCTGATTGGTTCCCAGCCAGGCCTGACCAGCGGGACAGGGGACTGCGCCCTCCACAGCCACGGCTTGGCGTCTCCGGTTCTTCAGGTACCTTCTCCAGCTGCAAGGGCAGGCAGTCTAGGGGGCTGGGGCTGGGGGCACCTGGGGGCCTGAGCTGCCAGAATCAGCTGCCGGTGAGGTAGACAGCTTCACGGAGCCCACAGGCCAGCAGGCAGGAGGCTGAGCCTGCCCCTTGGACACATCGAGTCTAACCCACACAGTGCTGGAGCAGTTTCAGAATTCATTGCTAACACTGGCAAGTCTGGAGGCCCTCCATAAGAATCCAGAGTTGCAGCCACTCTCCAAAGATGGGCAGAGCCCGGGTTAGGAGGTGACATAGCAGTGACACAGACGGACCCACGAGAGGAAGCCTGAGTTTGCCATCAGGACCTCCCTGGGTGCATGCGTGTGCTGTGACCCAGGTCTGCTGGGACTGGGGCAGATCACGGCATGAAGCCCCTCTCAGGGGTCTCTCTTGCACGCATGCTCTCTCAGAAGAAATAAACTTAAAAACTAGACGGGCATATCTGGCCAGGCAGGCTGCAGCCCTGTGCCGGGAAGCGGTTGTGGCAGGCAGGGACTGCTGCCCGCGGTCCCACGTGCCCACGGCTCCCTGGCTTGGCTCCTGGGTTTGCGTGCTCACTCCCTGGCTAACCGCTCCTTCCACCTGGGAGAAGCTGAGACAGCACGTCCCGCACAGACACGCGCACGCTGGGCTTGGCATGTGAGCCCGCTGCACCCACGCCCTGGGGCCGCTGGCTCAGGCGCCCTTAGACCTTATCCAGCAGCAGGTTCCCAGCTGCCACCATTGCCCTTGCTCCCTTCTCCACAGTCCCCCTCCACAGTGCCCCTGCACCCCGTCTCAGGCTCCGCTTCCAGGACAGCCCGCCTGGGGCATCAGTGTCCTTTCCATAGTTTCCCTTAGTTCTATTTTTAGCTTCCAGGAAAGAAATCTACGATAGGGTATAGGATGTCCAGGTTGGCCCACCAGAGTAAAGCCAGGAGGAGCCAGCAAGGCACTTAGGTGAATGACTGTGTTTAACAAGGACCGGGGCTGGGCACTCCAAGCCGTCTGCTACTCACAGCCCACTCGGAGTCCCCTGCTTCCTTTATTCCTGTGTCCCTCAAACTAGTACCGAGAGTGACTCCACAAAACCAGCTTTGGGTAAAGCGCTAGGTATTCGAGGATGACTGTGAGGTGTCCCTGCTCCCAAGGGTTCTCAGACTAAAGATGAGACAGATGAGTCGACAGTCTCTGCATGAGGTGAGACGGGTGAGATGAGTGAGACGAGTAAGCAGACAGGTGGTCCCTGCGCAGTGAGAGACAGGTGAGACGGGTAAGCAGACAGGTGGTCCCTGCGCAGTGAGAGACAGGTGAGACAGGTGAGACGGGTAAGCAGACAGGTGGTCTCTGCGCAGTGAGAGATGTGCTCCGACAGAGAATTTACAGTGTCTGGGTGGGGATGGGCCCTGCAGCCCCTCACACAGGTCCGGTCCCGGCCTGTGGTGCAGGACCGGATGCTACACTATGCTGAGAGTCCGCGGAGTATTTAGGGTACTTGGGGGTACTTAGGCCTGCTCTAAGCATCCCATGATGCAGCCCCTGCAAGGACGTCTATGAGGGAGGTACTGTCATCATCCTCGTTTTTCAGAGACACCAACTGTCAGGGACACGCCGTAAGGGCAGAGTCTGGCCTTGACCCAGAACCTCAGCTCAGAATCGCCCCACTCCACTGTCCCTTGTCCACACTGGCAGTCACTGACGGGGGCCCGCCCACAGGTGGCCAGGGCACTTCTCTAAGGGACAGAAACACATAAGATGGGGCTCTCCCACTGGCCGCTCCCGCAGCTCTGTGGTATGTACACTGAAAGGACTGGAATGTGGGGCACACTTACACGGCTTACCATCCGTTTCTAGGCTGAAAAAGGTGGAAAGGTCACGGAGCTCACCTGGAGCCTCTCGCCTGCCTCCGAGACACGGCACCTGCCCTCCTCCTCGAACCAACCACACTCCGCAAGGTCTGCAGCCAGCCAGACGCTGCAGAGGGGCGACTCTCTCTCTCTCTCTCTGTCTCTCTCTCTCTCCCCTCTCCTCTCCCTCTCGTACACATGCTCTATGTGCCTAAAAAGAGAGCTTATTTAAACGTCAAAAGGATTTGGCAGTAAACCATCCAGTTCCAGGGTCCAGACAGTGATGCAGGTAAAACGGGACGCTGTGCGGAGCTGGCCCACGTGGGTGGGCTCCAGTCCACATGGAGACCTTGCTGAGAACACGGGCCAGTGCATGTGTGCCTGATCCTGCACTGGCTGAGGCCGATGTGGTGTCTGAGCCCCTCGGGGGGCTCTCTGTCTCCCTCCCTCTGTCTCTCCTTCACTCATGGAATACATTGTTTAACACTTTAATTCCAATTCCATCACTTTTGCTCTTTCACGTGAAAATCTACCCAACTGCTTGGCTCCCTCCCCGAGACCTTTCTCTTGATCCTCTTCCCTGTGCCCACCCAGCCTGCGACCCCACCCAGCCTGCGACCCCACCCAGCCTGCGACCCCACCCAGCCTGCGACCCGACCCAGCCAGGACATAAACAGAACATCCACCCTTCCCCTTGACCATTCGGGTTCCATCGCGAGGATTATCTTGTCGGGTAACTGCATTCTTTTAATTTGGGGTGAGAGCTGGGGAGACAGACTGTATGAAGCAAGATGCAGAAATAACAACAGAATGTATTATTAATAAGAATAAAAAGAAATGTCTACAATCTCCAGTTTTTATTATCAGCACTTTACTTATTGCTTTGGGGAGAGAATAAAAAGAAATGTCTACAATCTCCAGTTATTATTATCAGCACTTCAGTTATTGCTTTGGGGACTTCTGGTTTTGTTTCTTTCTGGTTTTGCTTTTTTGGTTTTGTTTTTAGTATTTTTTATTTTTTTCACGAGAGAAGAAGTACTTAAAATCTAAATATGCAGAAAGGAAAAAAGAAAGAAAAACAGAAAAAGTTCTCAAAAGGGAGAAACGCTGAGCTTGTCTAATGATGCCACAAGTTTACTCCAAAGTTGCTCAATACCCCATAATGGAGGAGGGAAATTGATCGTCCTCATTATCACACAGCCCTGTCAATAGCAATACTGCCTTGTTTTGAATAAAACGTGCTGTTTTTTTCAACCTTGGTTCCAGTAAAATGGGGTTTTAGTGAAAATACGAGCAGTAGCAGGAAAGCAGTCTGGTCTCTCCCCCTACAAATGGATTGATTTTCTGAACGCATGTTACTTCCAAGGCAGGAAAGGGGCGGTGGTTCAATTAGGACTCGGTGTAAGATCGCCGGGTCACCAGGCTGGCCGGCTGGCTGGACCCACAAGGCAAATCATGGCGGAGCGACGTGTGGGGCGGCGGTGGGGTTTTCTGTTTCTCCACTCAACAGTAGGCCTTTAGGTCCACCCTTGCCCAGCTGTGGGTGTGTATTCTTATTTCTCTCTCTCGTCCTCACTTTCTCTCCTGGTCCCAGAGCCCCAGGAGGACTGTGTCCCAGGGCAGTGGGTCCCTCCGAGGAGGCCAGGGCGTTGGCTGCATGAATCCCCGCTCTGTCTGGCCCTCCCTGCCCCCACACCTGCTAACTCCTCTGCACTCCATCTGTCTGCTGTGCGGCTCTGCAGGGAACAGGCGGCCGTGACCACACTGTCCTTGGCGCACACGTAAAAGCCCTCAGATGCCTGGGTCTGCTGCTCCCAGACACTCCGAACTCACTAGGGACTTCTCTGAGCTGCTCACATCTGAAGCCCTCACTCACCCCAAGTTGTTTGAACTGTCCTTTGTTGATGACATTTGGGAGAGGATGACGGAGTCCGAGTGACCTCAGTCTGTGTGGGGACTCCGGGGATGAGAGGCCTGCCATGCGCTTTGCTTGCCCATTCGCTGTGGCCCTCACCCCTGCTTACTCAGAGCCGGCTCTGCCTGTGTATGGCCTGAGCTTCCCATTCTGCCACAGTGGGCTGTGGCACCCTCATGGCCTGAGAGGCCCGGGGGGGCTGTGATCCTGGTTTAGACGTGAGAGAGTCCAGCTCCTGTCCATCAACAAGACCCAGGTAAAGGGCATGGCATCCTCGGTGCACTGGACAGACTGCGATGAAGACAAGGTGCACGGGGGCGGGGCTCCTGCTCCCAGACTTCCGCTTTTACAAACGGCGCACGTGTGACAGCCAACGCTTCTGGAAGCAGCCGCCTAGGGCCTCCTAGTCATGGAGCACTTCTCTCCTCCTGGCCATACCCCAGCCTCCCCGCATCCTCCCTGCACCCCATCTGTGACTGCACCCTGTGCTGGAGATGTCATGCCCATCTCGGTTCCAGTCCTGCCCCTTTGCTGAGCTGCGGCTGATCACTCGAGATAATTCTCATGTCCTCTCGTCCAACAACCCTCTCCAGCTTTCCCAGCCAGCCGCACACACACGCAACGTGTAAGTGGCACACCGGTCTGGCGCTCGGTCTCTCTGCTCCCCGCTCCCTCCTCCCCTCATCCCATGGCGCTGTGAGCTGCTGCCTGAGGCAACGACCCCCCTACCCCTCTCTGCCGCAAGCACATTAGCTGTGGGCCGTGTGTGAGCACAGGGTGTTCTGGAAGGGCGGCGTGCCTAACCTCGGAGCCAACAGGGTGGTCAGAACAAGTGCCACAGGACCACCACAACAGCCAGGCCAGCAGGAGGAAGGGTCTTCCCAGAGAGGGAACAGCACGTGTGATGGCTCGGAGGAGAGCACACACAGCTTACCAGGGAAAGGCTAGGGGTCATGGGACAGACATGACACTCGAGCCCTGGGGTGTCACACAAGGGGACTTGCTCTTCCTTCTGTCAGATCCTGCCCCTCTGCAGCTCGTCTCCTGGAGCACCCTGACTCTGCACGGAGCTGTGGACTCCTTGGTCACTGGTCCTGGGGGGCCGAGAAGCCGGTGGCCCAGCACTGGCCCTGCTTTTTGGAGCTGCTTGAAGACCCGCTGACCTTGGAGCCGTTGGTCCGAGAAGCTTCTCAAGCCTGGGAACTGACCAGAGGGCCACCCTCTGCCTAGTGTGCAGGCCCTGGCCCCAGGCCCACCTAACCCAAAGCAGCATCTCAGTTCCCACTCCCAGCCCCAAAGCCTAGCTTGGGAGAGAGGGCCCTGTTGCCCCACGGCCTCCCTGTGTAGATGGCCCACGTGCCAGGGCCCCTCACAGCCTGGTCCCAGCTTTCTGGCAGTCCTGTGAAAAGACATGGCTGTGCCCAAGCTCAGAGCCTGACCATCTGGCTGGACCGCAGCTGTCAGCAGGGATCCTGTACCCCCCGAAGTGGAATCTGCCTAGGGCGTTCTCCTCACTTGGAAGATACTGACCTGGCTCTAAAACTGCTAGGACTCCTGTGGACCCATCCTCCTTCCCTGCCAATGTGAAGGGCCACAGGCTGACTTGTCTCTGCTGACTTTGGCCCGATAGATTCTGATCCACTGCTCAAGCGGTAGGGACCCGTCCCCGTCCCATTCTGTCACCCAGTGGCTTCCTCTTCCTCCCAGCTTCACACCAGCTGCCATCTGAGCTTCACTTAGCTCGCTGGTCACGTGCATAGCGGCAGAAGGAAGCACCCGTCTTCTGATCCGTAAGTAGATACTTACGTGTGGTTCAATGCCAACTTGCTGCTATTAACTCATCGACAGTGTTGTGTCAGAGGAATTATGCCTAAAATGTATTTCCTTCCACTTCATAATTTCAGAAGTTTATACACCATGACCCTGACTCTTAAGAACACAGACTGTCCAAGCTAGAAGAGGGGGATACGGTGGGCCAGCCGCTGGAGCACGTACTGTCCTGAGGGCTTCACAGTAACGCTCCTGTGCTTCTAGCAGGAAAATGCAACGACCCCTTGGCAGAGGAGGGCACCAAGGGCGTATGGGTGCCCTAAGACCATGTGGCTACGGAGCGGCACAACCAGCACCTCACCCAGGCCGTCCTCCCAAGCCAGAGTCCCGCACCGCATCTCTCCTTACAAACAGCGCCACAGCGGGCAGCCTATGGAAGTGCTTTACTTAGTGGGCGTGTTTGGTTTTGCTTCTGTTTTATTTCTCCTTAGTTCAGTGTGAGCACCTTCTGGCAGAGCAAGGCCCCTCCCTTCGACTTCATTTCCACCGGGCTTTGTTCATGCAGTCCCGTTTTCTGTCTGACCCTAAGACAGTGAGTCTCCGACCCTGTGCTCTAAGCCAAATCTGAGTGTTGCAGGGCTGAGGGTTGTACCTGGGACTACATAGTTCATAGAAAGCAGGACAGAAAAGGGGACTAGAAACAAGGTCCCCTGAAAACTGGGCCCAAGACCATCCTTTCCACCCTCACCTTCCACTCCCCCATGCCACATCCGCCATAGCTTGCTCTTTCTCTCCAGGTGAGAATGCATTCGCTGTCTAAGAGATTTCCCTGAGAAAGCACCTGGATTTTGACTAGAAGCTGAGATTTTTCACTCAGGAATGCGAAATATTTAGGGAATAGGGCTCAGTAGGAAACGACGCAGGAATTGTCAAATTGAACGTTGTTTTTTAAATTACTAGGTGGTGCATGTATACACCAGAGAGAGACAGAGTGAAACAGAGAAAAAGAGGGAGAAAGCACCTCCCTAAAGGGACATAGTCATGCCACAATCTCTTCTCCTCCATTTCTCCATCCTGTCAGGATTCAGGGCACACAGGCACGCACATACACCAGGCATGTTTTTCAAGCCAGCGGGGCCAGGATTCAAACCAGGGTTAGTTATGTGGGATCCAGCGCCCTTAACCACTAGGCTACAGTCCAGGCCAGTCCAGAAATTAAACCTATTTGGAATGTCTAATGTGTTATAATTTAACAAAGCAAGAAACCACTTTACTAATTTCCTTGCTGGAGGAAATGGCTCTGTTTTCAAATAGCCTGCCCTTACACAATGCCAGCCAGGGCTATTAACCCCGTCAATATTTTAGTTATTTGAAACCCATGTGATTAGTGCACTATGTTTGCGATATAGGCTACTTCCAGAAAATGGTAGTCTCTTCCAAATTAGGCACGAATTAGTTGATAGATACACGCAGCCCCGAACCCAACCTGCTCTCTGTTCCATGAGGCAGCTCAGGTTTCCATGGCAGCAGGATCTCTGCAGCAGTCTTCAGGACCACATCAAACAACGGCTCAAGCTGCAGATGGAGACAGACAAAAGTCTCGCTGCTGGCCCTACCGGCCCTTGCTGTCCCATAACTGCTCTCGGCTACCACCTCCCTGCGGGAAAGGCAACCCGGCAGGGTGGCGGGAAGCCTGGACCTTACATCAGTTCCACTTAGCAACTCTCAGTAACTCTTGTCACTTACCCCCTGCAAGTTTCAAGTCTTCGTCTGCAACGTGGGGGTATGATATCCATAGTAGGTGGTTATCATTAAGGTTAAATGATCAGGGCAAAAGGGGACATGAAGGGTAAGGCACTGGATTCCGCATGGCTAACTGAGCAGTTCGAGTCCCAGAGCCTGAAAATCACACCAGGCAAGTGTGCATGTATGCCCAACATCACAAGAGGAAAGTGGAGTAGACAGGATGGTAGTGTGGCCATCCCCCCTGGGGGTGCTTTCTCACTTTCCTTCTCTATCTCTCTCTATCTCTCATCTCTGTCTGGCAAGCGCATGCCCTATAGCAAAATAGATAAAGGAAGGTTACATGGTCAAACGCATGTGAGGCTCTGACGGGTGGTAGCAGTATCCGTACCACATGTGCCTGCGTCCTGGGGGCTGTCGGGTCTGCTCCCCACGCCAAGCACGCATGTGTTGCTTCACGGGATCCACACGGTAACGCCAGGAGGCAGGCGGGATGATTGCCCAGTGTGTGCAAAGAGGTCAAAAAGGTCGAATAAATCCCCTGGCTCTGTGACTGAGCGGTGGCCCAGCTGAGATCCCACCATGGTCTGCCATCTTCAGGGTTTGAATTCCACTCCGTTCAGTCAGTGTTTGTTAAACCCAGCGGAGATGATAATGACGACATTCAACCGCCTCATCTCCGCAGTCAAGGCCCTCCGCAGTGTGTGGCCCTGCACTCTCCTGCCCACTCATCGCCTCTCGTTGTGTGGCCGTCCCAGCCTGGCTGACTGCGAGGCTCCCAGCAGGCACCTTCATGTCTGGGCTTCTCTTCCCTCCGTCTGCTGCCTGGTCAGACATGGGCATGCCTCCTCCTAAAAGCTCCAGTGTCTCACCTCTCTGGGCCTTTCCCCCCTCCATGTCCCAAGGCCCTGGGGACAAACCTCGGGGACCATCACCAGGAGACTGCCTTGCCGCCGTCTGCACTCTGCCCACCACCCTCAAACACAGACTGAGTTCCTGCGACCTTGTCTCTGAACCCAGAGGCACTGGGGTGTTTTGGAATTATCAAGATCCACAGAAGCAAGCATGCCGTGCAGTTGCTCCGGCAGGACTGAGTCCCCGCAGCTTGGCCCATCCGACGTCTACTCTTGGAGTTCCGGGTTCATGCGCACCAGCAGATGCCCCTCAGGTAGGGACCGCCTAAGCCACAGCAGCTGGAAAGCTCTCCCAGGATGGGTCAGCGCTCTCGCCCACGGCCACGTCCTGCCACGAGACCCTTGTGGCTGCTGAGCGTGCTAGAAGTGGAAAGCATCGTTCTCCTCAGGTGTTTCTTTCTGGCATCACCTCAGCTCCGAGAGAATGAGCTGGACTCTGGTTTTGCCTTGTGCCCAGGAAAATCCCTGCCACCTAAGGTTTAATACTGGTGGTCATACCAGAGACAAGCAGCAGCGGCACAGAACAGCTGGAGAATCTGTTCCCAAGAGTGGCTCACAGAGCCATCCTTCGGAAGGGGACGATCTCCAGGCTGTGCACAGAACTGATGGAATGTGGCCGAGATGGGAAGGAGACCAGAAGACAACGCCCACAGGGTCACTTCAGTAGTGGCTTCCAAGATGACACCTGCGCCTTGGAGGGCCATCGGTTTCTCATCCACAGGTCAGAGTGCGGGGAGCAGGGAGCGGCGGAACCTTCGCCTTGGCGCTGAAGGCCGAGGAGGGCTCCATCTTTTTACTAACACTGCCATCTAGTGACGCTGCCTGCTTCTCGCCCTGCTCCCAACCCAGGGTCCTGCAGTTTTGTCTCAGCGTTTTCTTCCTGGTCTCATTTCTCATTTGATTTAGTGCTCTGTTTGTTCTTAGGGGTTCCCCCGCCCCTTCTCAGAAATTAATTACTGTAATTACCCAACTTTTAATAGCTGCTGATTTGGCATCTGCGGGAAATATTTGAGAAAATGCACCACTACATTTCATTTGCATATTTGAGAGACAGTGAGGGAGAATTAAACTATTCCTAAATTACTTATTGTGACCTGAATAAAGAAAAAGTATGGAAGCAAACGGAATTCTCATTTGCATACTTAATTTGTCTAGTTACCGTTATAAGATGGGCACAGCGGAAGCTCTTCTCTGCACAGGGATGTGACAGTTTAAAGTCTATCCCACACTAGGGCCCCTCATGGCGTGTTCATGCTCGTAAGAGACAGCGGGACGGGACACTGTCCACTCTGTGTCACTTCATCAGTCATTGCTGTGGTGGGTTTTTGCAGAAAGCACCCATTAGCAACTACTAAGACCCCCGCATGCGCACGCACACGCTCACACCCAGCCCCAACACTGACTTGGTCATTCTGTTGGAAGTGGATTGCACTCTGACGTTTGGCAGCTAGGGGAACCAGTTGTTCCTGGAAAGGCGCAGAGTTCCCAGAATGCACGGCTCTGTATTCAGTGAGAGCCACAAAGGTTGGACCATTCACCTTGAGCTTGGGCCTGGGATGAGTCTCGGATCTTCCCCTCACTAGTCTCACGGGATTTCCTGGCTCTTAGGAAGTCTCAGAGATTTGCTGACTCTCAGGGACCTGCCGATAAGGGAGCATCTCATGGCCCTTGAAGGGCTGTTGTGAGAGAGTGAGGTCGCCTCCCCGACAGAGGGAGCCTCCAGTGTGCACTAGCTTCCGGCGAGCTCCAAGCAGACCTCGTCTTAAATGCTGAGGAGAGAAGGTAAGTCCCAGGTTTTAGGAAACTCATGCTGAGAAGACATCTCATTGTGGAGTCAAAAGATTCTACTCTCAGTTAGGGGCCTACCATAATGATGGTGGCTGGTCTAAAGACAGTCCCCAGTGAGTGTCCCTCCCCTGTACACACCTGCCACCTCTCCATCAGCAGGGAGGCCTATGTCTCCTCCCGCTTTCCCTCCCCATCCAGCCTCCGCCTGTGTCCCTCTTGGTAGACTGCCCAGCATGGTACACAGGGGCTTGGAGCTCCCGGGGACACAAAAGCAGAAGCTGCCAGGTCTTCTGAAGGTGGAGGCTTGAGACAAACCAGCATTGTTCCCACTGCCTCTTACCAATAAAAGTGAGGCAAAGGCTCAGCCTAGACTCAGTGGGCTCTTTCCCACACACCCATTCCCACAAGGGATGTTTCTCACTTTCTCACTCCCCCTGTCTCTCTGTGAGTGCTCATGCCCTATAGCAAAACTCTACAAAGAAGAAAATGGAGCATGCATCTATTTTGCTATTACATGTATCCCTGTTCCTTACTTACAGGGTCACCGTACATCACCACTCTTCAGCAGAAGGACAGGTTCTAAAACAAGATGGCCCGTCACCAGGCTAGCAGGTGGTATGGTGGCTAAAGCAGCTGGATCCCACATGGTCGACTGTGTGGTTCAAATCCCAGACACAGCAGCTTGGGAAACATACCAGGTACATGTGCGAGCATGCCCAAAATCCTGAAGGGAGGAGGCATGGAGGAGAAGGGGCTGCACTGTTAGCATTCCTAATTCCTGCTGGGGATGCTTCTCACTTTTCATCTCTCTGGCAAATTGAAAAAAAAAGGAAAAAGAAGAAATCCAGCCACCAGGGTATATGTGGACATGGAGCGGCGAGGCCTTCCCAACTCCTGCGCTGAATGCCACAGGCTTTCCCTGGGACAGTTCCCTTCCCTGCACGGCAAGGCCTTGGCTCCTCCACCACATCTCTCGCTGTTTTCAGAGGACCTGTGGCATCTTTTCTGGGTCGCTGTCATTTCAAGGCTATACTAATAATGCCATCTGGCTGCCATTTCTTCCTAAAACTCAGTATTATCTCCTTTATTTAATTGCCAGAGGGGATGTGTACTCAGCAGAGAGGGAAAGATGGAGAGAGAGAGAAAGCACCCCCCCATGGGGGCACAGTCACCCCGCAATTCCTTCTCTTCCATTTCTGCACCCTGTGGGGGTCTGGGGCCTGCTTTTCAAGCTGTCATGGCCAGGATTTGAACTGGGTCAGCCATCTGGGATCGATCACCCTTAACCACTGGGCTCCAAGTGGCCCTGTTGCCTCCTTTGAACTCCTGGGTGGTACAAAGCTGGAGCCCTCGCAGAGGCACCAATCCCCACTGTGGAAGCCATAGCTGTGCAGAGCAAAGCAGAGAGGCCTGCCCCCACCTCTGCCTGGATCAGTTCCGGATTCACCAACTGCGAGTTCTGCAAAGTCACTTACGGTATCAGAGCCTCCACTCCCTCGCTGGTTAGAATGGAGACAGTGCTGTCCCCAACAAATGACTAAGTAGCCAGTGTGAGGGCCTAACCGTCCACTCGGCACACAGTAGCTGCTTGATTCTACCCGTTTCCTGTCCTTGCTGCTGATAGGTCTGGAGTGGCATGCCGTCCAGGTCTCCCTCGCTGACTCCTGTCTTTCTCAGATCATCATGATGGTCCCTTGGCAGCCCAAGAGGCTGCCTCATTCTGATTGCCTATGCCCTGGCCCGCTGTAGGGTGCCCATTCTCTACCAGGACAGAAACTTGAGCATCACCTGTGGCTCTTCACCTTCCCCGGCCTATGTGTCATCCACCCTGAGGTCTGCGAGTCCATCTCTTGAAAGACTCATGACTCTCCTTCCTTCACACCTCCCCAGGGCCACATCTGATGCAGTTCCCACCCCGCACGGCTAAGCAGATGTCGTTTCCTAACGAGTGCCGGTCGCCTCTTCCCACAGCCCCATTCCCCACCAAACAGCCAAAGCGAAATTTTTAACACAAAAAAACAATAGCATCATCCTCCGCTCAACTGAGGGAAGCATCCTGTTAACCTTGGCATGAAACCTGCAGTCCCAAGGCTCCAGCCCTCGGCCCGCCCCGCCTCCCGCCCTCCACTGGCTCTCCTGCGTGGTCCTGCTCGCCACCTACAGCGAGCTCCCTCCTGCCTGGAGAGTGACTACTCACTCTCAGGGCTCCGCTCCACAGTCACCATCCTAGAGACACTTCCTGAGCTCCACTCCTTAATCTGAGTTAGACTAATTAGGTCCGTCCCCGCCTCCATGACCTCTGTTCTCTCTGGCACCATCTTTCTTCACATCACTCGTCAGAGTTTGTACACACATTCACTAGTGGGTCCGTCTGTGGTCTCCCTGCTCTGGCTCACCTCCCCTGGCAGCCAGGTGGTGCAGGCTTCATGGACAGTGTCTGTGCCCACCCTGCTGGCCCACATGCCCTGCATGGAGCACAAGGCCGGGGTCTGAGCCAGCACCCCAGGATGGAGGGTAAGGCAGACGGGCAAAGGACATCTGGTCGTGCCCATGCCCAGTGCTGCACGTGGCACCAGGACTCGCCTCACTCATGCCAGTAGTGGCTCTCAGGTCACTTCCCCAGCAGAAGTGCTTTGGATGGGCTTGGAAGGGGGCTCAACTCAATCCAAGTCCAAGACCCTGATGCTTCCTGCAAGAGGTGCTTCCTGAGGTGCGGCTCTGCGCATGCTGGGTACCGAGGGCAAGGGCAGAAAGAAACGCGAGATCTCGGGCCAGAGGAGTTTAAAAGATCAGTCATGTGAAAAGGACGAAACGTGTGTGCTCATCAGCAGGTACCTGTGGGTCATCCTTGTGGTATAGCCGAGGCAGCAGCCGCACCATGATGCATACCATCCCAGGGTGCATGATCACAGGGTCCCCTTCATCCGTCCTGCAGAGAGAGGGGCAGCAGGGCATCAGATACAGGCCCTTCCGGTCTCTTCCCCTTATCAGACTTGCTTAGACAGAGCGTACACTCCTCCGTCCCCCAGCCGTTACCAGATGGCCTTGGCCTGCTCGTCCTGAACCTCATCCCAGCTGCACAGCGTGGTCTAACAATGCACCTCTCCTCCTGGAGACACGAGGTGCCGCCCCATGCCCCGCGGCTCCATGCCCCGTGTGGGCGATGCTCAGTGCAGACTAGTTCTTGTTCTCCTCCCTCCTCTCCACATGGGGAATGGGAAGCTCTCATGTTACAGTAAACACACGCATGCACACACACACACATACACACACACACAGGCTTCAGGACCCCTTCGAGGTGCTGGAAGCATGCCCTGCTATGTACCCCCACAGAGTGCCACGGAAAGCCCGAGAGCACTCGTGGTGCAGCTCTCTGAGGACTCTGAAAGGCAATGGTAGCAAACCAGCTCGAAGCGCCATGGGACCTGCAGGGAGTTTCCTGGGGCTCCCCTCAGCAGTATTCCCCAGGATGGCAGGTGGCCCGGATCTGGGAACTGTGCGCCAGGTGCAGACAGCATGGCAGACCCCTGAGAGACGTCTCTATTTCTACTCTGAGGAGCGAAAATAAGGTTCCTGCAGGTCACAGAAATCTCCAGGGATTTTCTGAGGTTTCTCCATTCTTCTTCACCCTCACCTCTGGCAATTTTCTTAGCAGCAAGAGCAGCACGAGGAGGGCCAGGCAGGCTCTAAAACTCTCAGGGATGCTTGCTCTGACTAGAGGAATTGGGGTCCCAAGAGCACTGGCGAGATCTCTGCTGCTTGTTTCTCTCCCACTTGACCCGAGAGACAAGTGCAGTGTGGGAAGGAGCAGAGAACCCGAAGCCCCAGCGTTCTAGGCAGAGGGAAAGCACGGGAGCTGGGCAGCCAGCATGTGCTAAGGAGAGGGCAAGGGCAGGAGGCCGGTGAGAGAGACACAGGGGTGTGTATGGACCTCCAGGCTCAGTTCTCCCTCTGCACACATAGACCTGCCCCAGCTAGGGGTACACCACCACCTGAAACTGGCTACTACATGAGGCAAGCTGAGAGCACTTGCAATCAACCCGCAAAGTCTCCAAAATCTGAACTGATCTTGGAAAGACAGTTCACAGAAGGTGGGTCGGAGCCCCCAGCCTGAGCCTCTCCAGCCAACTGCCTGCTGAAGCAACACACGCAACACCCTCCGTAAGGGGCCAGCCAAGGCCAGAACTCAGAAGGTAGTATTCAAATGTCCAGGACACAACTTGAATTGCTCGATGTAGAACCAACCAGGGAAATCTCGCTATCTCACGGAAAACTGCAACCAACAGCTGCCAATGCTGAAACGTGGTGATTATCAAGCAAACCCTTTAAAGCAGGTACGAGTAAAACTCTGAGTCAACAGTTCTGAATGAGTGAAAGAATAGAAAGTCTTAGTAAAGAAATGGAAGCAACAACAACAACAAAAAAGAGCCAAATATAAACTTAAAGACAAAAAGTACAATAACCTGAAATTTAAAAAAAGAAAACATCAAATGAGAAAAATATTGACTAGTGAGAAATACTGAAAAATCATCCGACTTTTCCGACAACCCAATAGAAAAACAAGTGAAGGGAGAATTCATGACCTTGAAACTAGGTCAGTAAAAATTGCCTGGTCTAAACAACAAAAAAAATTTTTTTTAATATATTCGCAAAAGTTATTTATTTCTTCCATGACTGAAAGAGAGACAGCAATCCCAACAGAGTCTTGGTGCCATGACCTTCCCCAGCCCTCGGCCAGCCTTGGCTCACAGGCCAGCCTGTGTACTCAGGGAGGTCTCCGGACTTGAGCTGAGAACCTCCCCATGTGAGATTGCCTCACAGAGCATCATGTTTTACTGCCTTGCCCTTGGCTGGCTCACACGTGTGCAACCCAAGGCAGCTCAAGGTCATGCGTCACAATATCAAAGGATCAAACAGCCTGCCATTGAAACCTCAGGAGAGAAGGAGAAGAAAGGGCACGTTCTCCACCATTCTTTCTTCAAATTTGATGAAATGCATAACCTTAAAGATTCAAGAAATTTAGCAAAACTCCAGCAAAATAAACAAAGAAATCCTTGCCCAGGCACATCATAATCAAACTGCAGAGACCCGAAGACAATAAAAAGGTCTTTAGGTAGGCCAGAGAAAAACAAAATATTACATGTAGGGGAAAACATTAAAAGCCACTTGAATGAATGGATTTCCTCATGAGAAAACAGAAGGCTGGGTAACAACGTTTCTAAAGTATACAAAAAAGCACAGAATTAGTTCCATGTCCATCAAATACATACTTCAGAAATGAAGGCAAAATAAGGCACTCTCAGATAAAGAAAAAAAGGAGTTCTTGCCATCAAACTTATCCTAAAAATAATTCTTTAAAAGTTCTTCAGATGGTAGGGAGATAATAACAGAAGGGGACATGTCACTGAGGGAACACAGAAAGAGCAGTAGAAATGGTTAGTGTTTGGATAAATAAAATACACTGTTTTTTTCCCCCTTAAGTGCTTTAATATATGAATGATGGATGAAAGTAAAATTGTATTAGGGTAACACACAGGAGAACCACAAAAAGAGAGAAAGAAAAAATGAGCAGAATAAAGGTAAGCTTCTAATAATCCATTCGAAGTAGTAAAATATTCATTCTACGTAAACTGTTCAAAGTTAAGTGTGTGTATATGTATACGTATGCACTATATATACACTTAACTAGATATGTACATATATAGAGTTACCACCTTAAAAAAAAAAACCCTAGACAAAGATTGATCAAAAATTCAACAGATAAATTCAAACAGAATACTAAAACAGATTCAAACAATTCACAAAGAAGGGAGGAAAAGAAAAACAGAGCAATGGAAAAAAGAAAAAAAGAGGAAACAAATAATAAAATGGTAAACATAAATTCAAACACATCCCCAATTCCATGAAATAATTAACAGACCCATTCTGTTGTCAGAATGGAAAAAAATAGAACCAGCTATAGTCCATCATTAAATATAATGGCATGGTTAAAAGTAAAAGGACAGAAAAATTTATATTATGCTAAAATTAATCCAAAGAAAGCTGGTGTGGCTCTATTAATACCAGGAAAAGCAGACTTCAGAGCAAGAACAACTACCAGGGATAAATGAGCTATATTATCTAAGATTAGAGAAGGCTTAATAACCCAGATATGTATATGCTTTACCATAGAGCATCAAAATTGATAAAGCAAGCCTTGGTAGAGCTGAAAGGACAAATCCAAAATTATCATTGAAGATTTCAGCACTCTTGTCTCAGTAATTGGTAGAAAAGGTAGACAGAAAATTATCAAAGAAAATGACGTCATTGACACATAGGAAGACTGCATCCAACCACTGCAGAATATATGTTCTTTCAAGTCATTCCCAGGGGACATTTGTCATAAAAGGCTATACCTGGATCATGAAGCAAACCTCCAAACATTTCAAATTAACAAAATTATTCAAAACACGTTTTCTGACAATACAGAATCACAGAAATATTGGAAAGATAATTTTAAAATCTCCAAGTACTTGGGAATTCACATATTTTTAAAATAAGCTATGAGTCAAAGTAAAAGTTTCAAGAAAAAATTTAAAATGTTTAAGCTTTAAAAAAAAGATACACATAGAGATGTTCGCAGGGTGCTCAGAAGGAAGGTTCAGTATTTCATTCCTCAATTACAAAAGAAAACATGTGAGTTTTAACCAAGACTTCACAGGTCATTGGGACTGTGCTTTTGGTGACTGAAGGAGTAAAAGCAGCCCACGAGGCCTGGCAGGACTGAAGAGTCAAGTGCGAAGGGGTGAACCGAGAAGGAGTTGGGTACCCCACTCTGGGCTCTACAGAGGTTGTCATAGAGTGGTCCTTGTGAACCGCCATCCCCACCATGCCAGCACCCTGCCCAGAGACCGCCATGGCTCTGCACCCCCTACAGGATAAAACCAAAATGGTCTAGTGTGGGGAGCAGGGAAGGACCCCCATGGCCTGACCCGTTCCCTTCTCCACCTCCATCTCCGAGCCTTCCTGTAGAATGGCTGAGACCTACCTGAGAAGTGGGCCAGCCGGGTGGGAGCGTCTTTGGTGTGTGGTTCATGTTGTGTGGTGCATGTGTGTTTTATAGAACTGACATTTATGTATTTCTGGAATCACAGATACATTTCGGCAATTACATAGCATGAAACTTCTATTTCGTCAAACACATTATTAAGTCATAGTTGTCCTCATGGGGACTGAGCAGGGTGTCTGGCACAGATGCTCAGGGTGTGGCAATCACTGCCACCACGTCCCTGTCCTCAAGTCAGGGAATGGAAGCCCAGAGAGAGAAGGGAGCAGGTTCCGGGGACTGTCATAGAGTGACAGTCCAGACTCCAGGCCACAGCCTCGCCCCCTCCCTGGAGGCCAGGGCCCACCTTGAGGAAGGGCGCTGAACCACCCCACCTGTCCAAGGAGATGTGGGTGACAGCAAGGGCAGAGAGGGACACCCTCCTCGGATTCCCAGACTCCTCCATGCCCTTTAGCCCAGACTCTCAAGAGGCCAGAGTATCACTTCCTGTTCTCTACCCATTAGGAAAGGCCCAGGGTCATATATCTCTTTTAATGAGGAATCAAATGCTCTATTTATGAAATCTGACCCTTATAAATTTAAAAATTACTCATTATGAAACCAAGAGACATGTCCCCTTGCTCCAGTGGAAATGTGTTACAGAAATGAAAGTAAGAAGTTGTGTCTGAATCCACTGAGGAGTTGGGCCTGCGAGAGAGGAGCCGTGGGGCTGGGTAGAGGGACGGAGGGGTGGTCAGACCTTGACTCAGTCCGGAAAAGCCCTGGCCTCCCGCCGCCCCCCCTGCAGCTCAGCCTCCCACCCCACACGCAGGGGCAGGACGTCCTGGGAAGAGGCCCCGGCAGAGGGCGCTGCACCGTCCTACCTCTCCTCCGGGTTTGGCCACTCCTTGAAGCTGCCTTGGGGGTCACCGCCGTCTTCTCCCTCCCGCAGAGCCGCCCTCAGGTCCCCACGCAGGTGCAGGGTGCCGCCGGCCATGCTGTCCAGAAAGCTCAGGATCCAGAGGCAGCTCTGCACCCGGGGTGGGAAGGGGCAGCTAGAGGAACGGGCTGCGCGCAGCAAGTCAGCAAAGGGTCTGGCCTTCCTGTCGGCACACGGGTGCAGAGGGGCCCCCTCCTCCTGTGCGGTCCCAAAACAGCCCAGCAGGCACAGGTCCTCGGCCAGCTTCTCAACCAGCCCGTTCTTCCTGAAGAAGTCGCCGTTGACGGGGTCCAGGTGTAGCGCCGCTGACAGGGCGCAGAGGGTGTGCAGCACCAGCTCCAGGCTGCGGCGGGGGGCCACCGCCGCCCCCACACTCAGCGGGGGGTGG
>NW_006159696.1:303163-316684 GCF_000334495.1 Tupaia belangeri chinensis
CCAGGGCGCAGGGGGGGTGCAGCACCAGCTCCAGGCGGCGGCGGGGTGCCACCGCCGCCCACATCTGCAGCGGGGGTTGCTGGAGGGCGCCCTCGAGGTCGGAGAGCAGGGACAGCAAGCCATTGAAGCCGCTGGACACTCGGAAGGCTGCACGGCCCTTGGGCGTCTCCAGGATCCGGAGCAGAGACTGAAACACCAAGCGGGGAAACATGAGGAAGCGCCAGGGCGGACCACCTGGGTTCTCCCAAGCCAGAGCCCTGCTCAGCCCTGCTCCAGTCACCGAGCACATGGCACCAGGACCACCTGCAACAGGGAGTGGGGAGTGGGTGAGGCTGACTAGCCCGGCATGAAGCAACGCCAAACAACCCAGACACCCACCGAAGTTGGGGGTTGCCCTGCCTAAAGGGTCCCTTCTGGGTTCCTTTCTGGTAGCAGTGCTCCTTCTCCGAGTAAGGAAGGAACTGAAGCTGTGGGTGGTCTCCCGGCTGCTCCCCCATGGAGCAGTCCACTCCAATACCCTTAAGGAGCTCGCTTGCCTCTCCCTCAATGGCCAGCTCTTGAATTCTCTCCTGCATGAAGCCAAGGGCCCTTCCACCCAGACAGAGACCCCCAAGGGTTGAGTCTCCTGGGCAAACCGATGACCACAGTGTAATCGTGTAGAAGCGGCTTCTTTGATCTCCCTCTCTGTGCGAACCTGCATCTATTAAATGAAGCAAGGTAGAAAATGAATCTACCTAAAACTCGATGTGTTTTAACCCTCCAGATCACTGAGATCTTGACTGGTCGGCCAAACTTCCATTTCCTTCTACCATGAAACATTTACTGACCACTTACACTGTGCCGCTCATTGAGCCTCGATGTGACAGACACTAGATATTGAATCCAAGTCTTTGGAAAGGAGGAGGGAGGGGAGAAGAGAGAGGGCGACCGAGAAGAGCCCTGCATTTCAACAGTTCTCATTCTGTGCTGAAACTCCACTCTGGAAAGTGAAGAACGTATGGACGATTTTGATACATATTAAAAGCCAATCATTTTCAGTCTTTATTTTTTATTGATTGCATAGTTGGACAGGACCTCAGGCCTTTCAGAGGTGCTTTCCAAAGAGCAGCCAGCCCTCAGTGTTTCAGTGTAGACTCTGGAGAGAGATTTGGGTTGTTTTCCCCTTTTAGTGGATACCCCAACAAGATAGGCGGGGCATTGTCTGAGCTGTTTGGAGACAATTGGAGCATTCTCAAGATGAGGTTCAAAGAGAAAAAATGAAAGGAAACATTGCAATGTGGTGGGGAGCGCAGATGCTGCGAGTCCTTGGATGGTTTAGGGTCACAGCCTACAGCGTGACAAGGGAAAGTTAGTGGGCAAAGAGAATCACTCTGGGGAAAGAAAAAGAAAAGAAAACGGGTTAGATTTTAAAAACTCCTCTACAGAACACCAAATAGAACCTCAGTCGAGTTATAGATCACTATTAAATATGAAGCGACTCATGGGGGGGGGTAATGTTTCAGCTCTATTTCTAAAGTTCCAGCACCCTAACCTGACACTGAGGTTCATCTGGAGCAAGACCGTGTGTTCCTGTCACTCAGAGTCTATCCATTAGTGTTACATTACACTGCAAGAACCCTGAGCTGCTTGGCAGGGAGTCGACCTCATGTCTGGGGCAGGAGAACACGAGATGAGCCTGGACTACCTTGATCGGTGGAGGTGAGGGCACTGCCAACAGCAGAGAGAAACAGTGGCCAAGGAGCTGCCCACAGGGCTCTCATGCGCCGTCTATGACAGTTTGAGAAAGAAAGACTGACATTTGTAGACGTGTCCCTCAAGAGAAGCAGGTGGACTGTTGGAGAAGTTTCGTCCCGCATAGTGGATGTTCAGTGGCTAGAAAGTCCATGGTATAGACAGGGCCGAGGCCTTTCCCTGTGTAGACAGAGTCACCACAACTGCTTGCACCCCCACCCCCAACCTGGGGACCCCGAGGCCAGGAGAGGCTGAGGCGGGTACCTGCATCACAGCTGCCTGACATGAGCCGCTCACTCCCAACACAACCGAGTGTCTCTGGCTGGGTGGGAAACTCCCTCTCACCTGGAAGTGTGCGTGGTGGTTTGGGCCCTGCTTCCACGTGATAATCTACATGGAAGGCTGCACCCACGTGTGGGAGCATGCACTGCACCTGCTATTGTGTCTGGTCACGGAACTTAGGCCGCAAAAACTCAACCCATCACGAGGACGTTGGGCCATCCTAAGCTCTGTGATGTTAAACCGTCCAAGGGTGTGTGAGGGCTTCTGTGGCCTCTAAGACCACCAGGGGGTTTAAGACTGATGAAATGAAGCTCTTCTATTTCCTACTGGCACATGACAAATCAAATACCAAAAAGGAAAATGATTAAAAAGCAAAAACAGTCAGGTTATGACAATCAGATGCGCGGGGTGCTACATGACTGCTAAAATCCCCCTTCTCTCTCAAGGAGCCGCCTTCCTGTCATCCAGACACCAGACGCTGCTTCAAAGAACCCCATCATCCTAGCTACAAAGAGTATGGAGAGCAGATATTTTACAAAGAAAAGCAACTCAGTCCTCAGGATCCGTGTCTTCCAGAGGGTGCGTCACCTGTAAATCCTAGCTGGTTATTTTTCTCTCCTCCTGTTGGGAGGGGGAGGAGGAAGGAATGGCTGTCCTTAATTGTTGCTTTGTTTGATTTATTAAATTCAGAGTCATTATCTAAAATGGGGGTAATCTCATTAGAACTTAGACCGCTCTATTATTTCTTGGGATGGGGTTAATTTCATATTTGCAGAGTCATAAAGTAAAGAGTCCAAAATCCAATTACAAAGGCTTAATTTCATAGCGACTAAAGAGAAACATTTCTATCATGAAGAAAAATAAATACTTTGCTACTTTGGGAAACGATTTGTCAGGAACCAGGGACCTTGAAGGAGGGTCTCCATTACTGTCGTTCAACTCTGCATGAAAATGCATCACACAGGGTTTTCGGTCTGCGGAGGGGGGTAAATTTAATCAGCCGAAGTCAAAGTAATCAGGCTGGGGTTGACACATTTCAAGAAAGGTCAGCGTTAAGCACATTTTCTCCTCCTAACTCAGTTACCATGTCATCGTCTCTGAGTTAGTATTCCTCCAGCCTGAATCTATAAAATGGATGTCTGCTGTGAAGTGCTAACCACGTTAGGACTAACAGGATTTATTTCACATTCTATTATTTGTTATTCCTCATAATTTGCCACGTGTCATGCTGGAAGACCAATGAGGTAATGAGATTAAGCTCAGAGTTGAACAGCTAAATGTATATTAGCAAATCAATCTGAATTTGTGCATAACCCAATCACGGTCCCACTGCCGTGGAGAGGAAATTCATTTGCTTACATTATTCTTTAACTCAGTTATCGTTTGCCAGAATTAGGCGGTGCAGCCGCATGCGCTCCAGTGTGGGCAGGGGAGCACCACCGGGTTTTGGAAACGACCACCTAAGTCGGTCTGCTCCAGAATGGTGGCGGGTTCTGCCTCAGGGGGGGACACAAGAGTGAAGCCATGCTGTAAATGCCCTTCTGAGATGGCAGACCCGTGCCCAGAGGGAGGCACTGCCGGTTCCCTGGACTCTCGGGTCCTCGCACTCTGGCACTTCCTGCATATCCTGTTCTGACCCACTTTGTAGACACGACGCCTCTTTACTTCTAAAAAGGGAGATCCAGCCAGAAACAGCTCATTTTACGTCTTTGTTTCCAAAGTTCCAAGATATTCTCAGAATGATTTAGAAACAAATGCAGATGCCACATCAGATCCCAGCAAATGTTCACTAGCCGCTCATGTGACTTGGTGGTGGGCGAGTCTAAAAGAGGCTCTCGGGGCCCATCCCTGCCCATGGCCCACTGGAGTGTGTTCCCAGCCTGGTCCTGGGAGAGCGGCCCATGGGCCCCTGACTGCCCAGCAGAGGCGTGGTACCCGGGGGGGATCACACAGCAAGCACAGCTCTGAGTTTGGTAAATAAGCCCGCCAAGTGCCATCCCTACGTGTTCTCTTGGTAGTGTGCTTCTGAAATGATATTGAATCTGTAAAACACCATAATTGCTTCACACTGCTAATTCGAGAAATTCAGTCCTATTACCCAAGGGCTGACACTCCAATAAGATGCCTCTGGGCTACGGAGTAAACAAGATGCACTTTCCATGAGGAAAGCAGAGTTCTCTTCTCTATATTGGACTCAAAGATACTTTTACTCTCCAAGCAAAGTCAAAGCAAAGCTTCCCTCTCTGTGGCTCTGTCGGGCTTTCAGTAGGAAAATGCCGGAAACAATTGCCTACCCGATCAAAAACCAGGGCCCTCACTGTTCCGGTCATGCCTTCCCTGTTCCTATCAGAACATGCCACTCCAGCTGCACACAGATGTTCACACAGATGCTCATGAGGGAGAAGCACAGCAGGCAGCCTGGTGACGTGGAAGGATGACTCGATTTTTATGCGCTAGTCTCCGATTCAATGCAACTTCTCCATTTAGCAGCTCAGTGGTATTACTCTACTTAGTGAAGCTCGCTGGCTGTCTCCCTGACTGTCACATAGAAGACTGGACCACATAAATCTAAGGTCTTTCCCAGCTCTGAATTTGCATTTCTTTATATCTCTCTCTCTTAATTTTTTATAGAAAGTTATTCATTATTTCTTCCATAAGAGAAAGAGACAAAGAGAGAGACAGAGAAACAGGGACCTCCAACAGGGTGTTGATGCCACGATCCGTCCTCAGCTCAGCCAGCCCAGATCACCGGGACAGGCCACACCAGCATGTTCAGAGCCCCCTGGGGTGCAAGCCCAGGATCTTGCCCACACGGATTCAATAGTCTCACCACTCAACACCTCCTGGCCCCATCTGTCCCTATGTCCCCCTCTGCTTCATGGGTCTCCCTTAGTCCCCTTCCCTCGGATAATCATGGGAATCAAGAGTCTTCAAGACACATTTAACTTTTTCTTTACCGTTTCATATAAATCACCTTTGCTGATATTTTGGCCCTGTAATTGAATCACATTGGGGCTCTTGTCATCAGTGAAACACATGACGAGTATGGTCATAATGTGACTTTTGGGCAGGCAACTCAAGATTTTTTGGCCACAGGACGCACTGGGCTGGGGCCGTGTGACAACAGCAACCAGTCACACCAGTTTCTAACCTTGGCTCTGCAGAGAAACCCCAGAGGTAAATGAACAGCACCATTCTCCACATGTTAAGGAGGGTTTGTGCAGAGATATTTACAACCAAGTTAGGTTGACGGTTTGCTTAATGTTTGACGTCAGAGCAACTTCATATGTTTTTCAATTAGCCATTCAACAGGCATAGCAGGGTAGTACAACACGAGCATGTATTCTATAATATATGGGATTCTGTTGCAAAGATACATGAGAATTCTCAAAGTCAACCCCCTGGGCATTTTTACATATTCTCATGTTCCCCTCTCACCAAAATGAAATTTTTAAAAAGAATTTTTAAAGGCATAAGCCCACGAAGACAAAGGCATGGAAAGAAGGAGCAGCAGCAGAGTGAGAAAGCAGGAAGGCAGAAGAGATGGGAGCAACGGTGTTTGTTACAGTCTTTAACAACGTTAAGATAACTTGATGATTGTTAACAGCACTGCACAAGCGCATACTTCTCACTGTCAGCCTGACGTGACAACCCAGTCTTGCTGTCCCTTTGTACCTGCTGTCCTCACACCTCTGCCTTGCTTCCTTTCTAGCTCTCTCCTCTGTGAGCCTCCCTCAAGCGGGTAAGGCAGAATCGGTCCCTCCTGTCTTCTGTTCCCGTAGCAGCCTGAGTCCGATGTCTAGCCAGGTGTTCGCACACTGCAGTGTAACTGCCGCTTCCTTCTTAGTGGTGCTCGTCCATGAGGGCAAGAGGGCACAAGCCATACCTCATTTAACTGGACATCCCTGGCCCCGCGCCAGGCCTGGTCTAGGTAGGTGCTGAATAAATACTGGTTGAGGCAGCTGTCTGGCCACCACCAACTGGGGCTCCCCTCCCATGGCTTACAGAGTTGCTGGGAAGTAGCTGCCTGGCCAGGGATGACATTGCCTGGTGCCCCGTCATCAGGTAACTCCCGCCCAAAGAAAATTGGACAGGAGTTACTGTGTGCCAGTTTTAGGCCTTCACAGTAATGCCCTTGTGAAATGCCTCATGATCTTGCTTCCCTTGTCTGCTGGCTGCTAGATGCACGGTGACAACCTTAATCATGAATTAGACTATACACAGGAAAGAAAGGTCTAATGCATCAGAACACTGAGGATGCGGGATTTGTTACAGCACCTGATACTACCCAATACAATTACCCCGACGTGACCCAATACAATGTCCCCAACGCTATCCAATACAACGGCCCCAACACTACTCAATACAATGGCCCCACATTATCCCATACAACGGCCCCAACACTATTCAATTCAACGGCCCTGATGCTACCCAGTATGATGGCCCCGACACTATCCAATATGACGGCCCTGATGCTACCCAGTACAATGGCACTGACGCTACCCAGTACGATGGCACCAACACTACCTAATACCATGGCCCCAACAATACCATGGCCCTGACAATACGATGGCCCTGACACTAGCCAGTATACTAGCCCCAATACTACCTAGTATGACGACCCTGACACTACCCCATGTGATGGCCTTGATACTACCCCGTATGATGGCCCCAACACTACCCCATACGATGGCCTTGACACTACCCAGTACTATGGCTCCAACACTACCCAGTATAATGGCCCTGACACTACCCCATATGATGGCTGACACTACCCAGTACTATGGCCCCGAGACTGCCCAGTACGATGGCCCGACACTATCCCATACAACGGCCTACCTCCCTAATGCAGTGCAAGTTGAATAAACGAACGTGGGCCAAAGGTGTATGTCCCTGGGGAAGCCAGTCATAGGAGGACGTGAACTCACATTCAGGAGGTCCAGTTTCAGCTGCAGCTCGCCCTGAGTGGACGAGCACAAAGCGCCCACAATGATGCTCATGTACTCTTCAGCGTTGATGACCGACAGCTGCTCCAGGATGCTGAGCGAGGCCCCCCGGTAGAGTTCATCGTCCAGGAAGATCTTGATGAAGGGCACCATGCCGTGGTCTTTCAGGACAACTGGGGACCAGACAGACAGGGCTAGAGCAGTGAGGGCCTGGGAGCCTTATTTTCAATCCTAAGAAAAACTTTCTTTGATAATTTTCAAAGTTCATTTTGCCCCATTTTTTATGTTTCTCTTTCGCCCATTGGTACATTTTTTGGTTATGCATACCCACTGTTTAAATGAAAAGAGATAAAAAAGAAACTGAAGCTGAAAATTTAAAAAAAAACAAAAACAAAAAAAAGGCTTATTTCTCCAATGAGAATGCCATTTTTGGAAGAAAAAAAAAAAAAGAAATCTTTTGACAATTTGACCAATTTCTACCCTAGGAGATAAGTTCAAGATCAGAGAAACAAGTTCAGGAAATCTGTTACACAGCAAGGCAACTGTAGTTAATATATTGTATTTTTTTTTATTCTCTTCAGTTTTGCTAGAGGATGTGTGTGCTCTCCAGAGAAACAGAGGGAGGAAAAGTGAGAAAGCACCCCCAGTGAGGGATGGCCATGCCACAATCCCTTCATTCTCTCAGGATTTTAGACACGTACACACGTGCACCTGGCGTGTTTTTCAAGCCACCAGTCCTGGATCAAACAACACAGTCCATGTGGGATGCAGCCCTCTTAGCCACCAGCCTACCAGCTCCCCCATATATTGAATTCCTCAGAGGGAGGTAGAGAAAAAAACAAGACCCTTTATTTAAGAAAGCTCAGAAATACAGACTTGGACAGATCTACTTTTCCTGTCTTTTCCTCCTTATTCCCTAATACAGGGTCAGCAAAGATTCCCTCTCTTCACTCTGCCAAAATTCCTATAGAAAGAAAACTGGAATTCCAGTTAAGAACGTAGGTAATCCCTGGGAACTTTCTTAGGGAGAAAATGAAAGAAATCTGGCTGATAGCATGTTTTTGTTTAAGAGTTATCCTAAGCATTTCTTCCTCAGGACTGTACGTGAAGTAGTCTATATAGACTAAAAGCTGGAAAGTAACTGGATCCTTCAAAGAACTCGACACGGATCCGAGCAGCCAGGATTCTCCAGTCGTGGACCAGATATCCTCTTCACGGACATCACCTTGAAGGCTTGTACCCTGCTGCCAGCTGGTAAAGTTCTGTGACAGGGGGTGACGAAGTGGGAGATGGAAACCACACCAACCCTGAGAACACTTCACAGGGAGAAAGGGAACGGTGAAGATCCTATCCGCCAGCACTTACAGCAGTTTCGTGGTCACGCATGCGCATGCTCACTGGCGCCAGAGGGGACCCGGAGGAACATCTGCTTCATTAGCATGCTAAGGAACTCTGCCCTGGGAGGAGACCTGGGATGCTACTGCTACATGTATCCTATGTCCAAGCATGTTCAGCGACAGAGAGCGTACGAGCACAACGAGAGCGCTGACCTCAAGACCACCCCTAAGCCCTAAAATCCAACCCCTTTACTAACGTGCATGTGGATCTCTGATAACGGGAGACCCCCAAGGGTATTTATTCACTGTTGACTCCTCCGACTGAGCAGACACTCAACCTGTGGGGTGTCCGCCCACCTTCAATCAGCTGCCGAGGCTCCACTGCCTGCCTCATGCTTACACTCTGCGCTGCGGCGCTGTCAGAAACCTGAGAGACCCTGGCCCCAGTGACGGTTCAATGTACACTCACTCAGATAAAGGGGATGACCCAATCATGAAATCACTGACGTGACCTGGTGCAGCTCTTTCATAGCACACATGCGTATGTATTTTATGTGCCTTTTTTTAAAACGTGGGTGATGTGGGGAAGTGAAAACAATTTTGGGATAGATGGGCAGAGCAGCTAAATCCACCATGCCCTGGGAAGCACATCGAGTTGTATTTCTCATAAAGAACTATCTGCACTAGCAGATGATGTGGAGGTGAAGGCAGCTGGAACCCACATGGCAGGCTGAGTGGTTTGAGTCTTGGATCTGGTGGCTTGAAAATTACGCTAGGCACATGTGCATGCTCAAAATCTCAAGAGGAGAAGGGATTGTGATGTGGCCATCTGCCCTCCTGGGTGATTTCTCACTACCCCTTCTCTCTCTGGTGAGAGCATGCACGCAAAGGCAAAAAAAAAAAAAAAAAAAAAACCTATCAATAGCTTTCTTTGTCTGTATTTTGTTCTTTCGGTCTAAAAAATAAAAAGCCCCCATTGTCAGTGCAATGAGAGATTAGTAAATTTCATTTGAAAAGACAGGAGGGGGCTCTGTGATCTCACAGAGTTAGAAGACTCTGGATTAAACTCTCTGCTCACCAGCCTTACTGAGCAATCTTAGAAGTTAATAGGGTAAACTGAGATGTCAACTAACTTACTGACGATCACTGAATACTCAGTAAGTGGACAATAACCATAGCGTAAATATTGGCTATTCTTTAAATAATATCATTGAGTACCGACAAAAATAACCAGGAAATAGTTAGTGTCCGACACCCAGTGTCAAGGCCCGGTTGGGCCCATCCTTACCCGCGTTCCGAACCGAGCCTTCGAGAAGCGTGACCACAGTTCTTAGCATCACACAGGTGAGTTCTCTTTCTGGATCCTGTGCACCAGGAGCAAATTCTTTGTTTCCTACCACATTTCAGAAGTAACAACAAAAATAATTTAGCTACATCAGATAGGACCCAAATGTCTTCCTCGGTGTTCTGTCCTCCAAGGCAGCGTGACTTACAACGCTTCTGTTACATGGGAGCATGCACCCAGCTCATAGACAAAACCTGATGACACCCACAGCCCCGTTCTCCAATTTAAGCACATCAGAATCCCTGGACAGAGGGGCTGTTCAAATCTACAGCCCTAGCCGGGCCCCGTGAGCAGTTTCTAACATAGCGGGTCTATGTGGACGCTATGATCTGCATTTCTGACACATCCCTAGCCAACGCTGATGCGGATAGCTCAGGGACCGCTCCTGAAGCATGGCCAGAGATGATACACAGCACCCTGATTCCTTGATCCTCCTGAAAGGGGGGCCCTTTTAGGGTCTGCCTTCCGTGCCTGAGAGGGAAGACTGTCAGCTCTGCCTGAGCCATGAAGAAGCTTGAGATTCTGCGTCAGTGCATGGCCTCACAATGACGTCCACGGGGGCAAAACCAGGCCTCGGTGTGCACCTTGGAAGCACCAGGAAGCACCTGACTCTAACCCGACCTCGGCACAAACTTGACTGAATGAGGAAGGGATGAGCGTTTGCAGTGCCTGACCAGGAGAGAGGATCTAAGAAACAAGGTGCAGGCGACGATGGGAGGCCCAAAGTCGGATGAGACGCATCGGCGCGCAGAAGAGCCCAAGTCCTCCTAGGAACAGTCACAGGCCTGGGACTGGGTTTAAGAGGAAATGCCAGTGCTAGGCTGCTGAAAGGCAAACTCAGCTGAGAAAACACAGGCACACTAAGCAGAAAGGCTTTGCGAGGATTCCTCAACTAAACACCAAGGAGAACCAAGGTAGCCATATAACTTATCAGTGTAGTAACGTCACCCGTGAGGAGATTTAAGCCAAGAAGTCACTGAGCAATGGGAAGAAGTGGCCAAATACTGCCCGGGGCCGGGGCTCCCGTCTGTGTCCAGACCTATTGCTAACACTCAGGGGCATAGGTCCTTCCTGGCCTCCAGAAGGTGCCTGAACTGCCCACATGGTCCCTCTCGCAGCAGCACCGAAGCCGTAGGATCAGGTCACTGAGTTCCTGCGCACCTGTGATGTGCCAACCCAGCAGCGGGTCCTTTTCAGTTATTTCCTCACTGAATTCTCACCTCACTCCTAGGATGTAGAAACTATTACCCCCCCCCTTTACAGAGGAGGGAACAGGCCCAGAGATACTAAGTAACTGACTCAGGGGTGCTCAGCTTGTAAGACATGTGGCCCAGTCTCCAGCCCAGGGCTGTCCAGCCCTGATGCCTGGGCTCACTCCCTCAGCTTCCCTTAGCAAGACCCAGGTATAAACTTGAAGTAGCTACTGGAGAAGCCGAAGACTGCAGAGCCCTGGCCCTCAGCCCTTACAGCCAGTGGCTGGACTTCTCTGGCCAGGCGCCCTCCCCCGGGCCACCGCTGGCCTCAGCGCACTCGCCCACCCCTCCTGATGCTCTTAGGTGGCACCTGACTTCCTCATGATCTTGGCTTGCTTCCGCAGCTGGGCCAGCAGCAGGCCCAGGAGCCCCGAGTCCCGGAAGATGTCGGTGAAGAGAGGGTCCCTGCCGGCAATCTTGAGGATGCTCTGCAGGGCCACGAGGGTGCAGGAAGGCTCGGGACTCTCTTTGATCAGACGCTGCACCTTCTGTAGGATTTCATGGGGCACATAGTGCAACTCAAAGACCAGGGCTTCCAGAAGCTGGAAAAAGTGCACCTGCACCAGGGCTGGCTTCAGGGCCACGATCTCCACAAACTGCGAGATGGGCTGCAGGGTCCACTCCAGCAGGAAGAAGTTCCGAGAATTCCAAGCCCACATGGTCTTGATAGACAACAGGACTTGTGTGCAAAGGACAGAGTCGTTGGATTTTTGGAAAACATTCTGCAGGACCTGAAAGGCCTGAAGATTCTTAACGGTCACCCCTGAGGACAAAAACAAAAATATTCCCACAAGTCATTTCTCTTGCCTATGTCTGGAAAAACATGCTGCATTATCATTAAGACATGCCCTCGACATTTCTGTTCTCTAGCTCCTGGGGGTACATGTCTATGGGCAATCCAGAAAAGGCAGGCACCCAGGCTGGGAAGAAGGCTGGAGCTCCATCACGCAAGATTTGGTGACTAATTGGGCACTCACCATGACCACTCTGAGCCGAGATGTGCTGTGAGTGTCAAACACACGCTGGACTTTGAAGAGGCAGCAGAGGAAAAGCATGCAGAATAACCCACTAACAGGTATTCACAGCGACCACATGGTGTGATAGTAATGGTTGAATTCAGTATGTCACCAAAAATAATTTGACCTGTTTCTTCTTCTTTGAAATAAAAATTACATTTAAAGTTACATAAGAGGGCTTGCGTTCTATTTCCATCGGACAGCACTGGGCTGGAAAGATTAGTTTCAATCGATGTAAATCAAATGATGTTGAAGATTACTAAGAGAAGTCAGTCTCATTTCTAGACCAGCTCTAATAAATACACCTTCCAAACCCATATCACCTTTTACTCCATATCACCAATCTCTCTCACCCAGGAAACACTTGATCACAAAGATCCCTGCCTCCAGCCTTCTCTATTTCAGAGACCAGAGATGTTTTTGAAGCTCCCCTGAGCTCCAGCCATGCCCCAGTTTGCCAGAGTCCTGCCTGTGGCCTTCTGGGCCTGGCCTATGCAGCTTGGCAGCTTCTCGGCCTCCGCTCTGCAGCAGGTCCCATTTCCCCAGATTCACCTTGGTTTCAGGACACCATTTCTGCCCCAGACTTTAAACTTCCTTCCCTTCATTTCAACCTGGACAACCGACACCTAGCTTTAAAAACCCTCTGCAGCATGGGCTTTGTGTGCAGTTTCCTGACGGGCCTGCCTGATTCCGGGGCTGTCCCCAATGTGCTTACAGCCACTTACCCGGCAGGCAGTGGTTACCCCACGTGCCCGGCTTTCTGCAGAGGAGTTCCGGGCTCCCCGCAGGGGGCAGCATGTGCCCCACAGGAAGCCTCAGTGCATGCTGATTGAATTCATCAGTCAATTATCAATATCTCAGAGTACAGAGAAGTCACTGACTCTAAGACTGTGTGGCTGCTTGGGGGCTGTCAGTCCCTATTACATAAGCAAATGCTACAGTTAGTCACAGCAGAGTGGGGCAGGGTCAGAGGCCTCCTCCGCAGTCTGAGAGTCTTGGGTTTATTGAGCAATGTCTCCTCTCAGTCCCACGCCAGACTAACTCCCTCACTGGGCGAAGCTGAGGTTGCACATCTGGGAAAATCTATTAATGGAGACTTAAGATACTTAGCTCATTTCTCCAAAGATTAGGATCAAGCCAGACTCGCTGTGTCCTTGGCAGGTGCACGAAGAATCAAGGAAAGACCCATCAGCCTTGTCAGGGCACAGGACCGACCCTGCCGGTCACCCAGGCCCACAAAGGACTCACCAGAGGCCTCGTGATGGAACTTGAAGCCCTCAAGCTGCGGGTAGGTGACGCTGTCGAACACCTTCAGCTCGGACCTCCCGCAGGTCGTCAGCCACACCACCAGCCCGAGGAGCTCCTCCAGGTGGGGGTCCACTTCGCCCCTGGTCAGCCCGTCATACCTGCAGGGAAGACACGGCCACTCCCTGGACTCCATGGATGGAGCAGCCACACTTGTCCTGGTGCTCCTCCCAGAACGTGGAGACAATGCCCACCTACCACAGAGACAATGCTGACCTGCTACGGAGACAGCACCGACCTACTACAGAGACAGCGCCAGCCTGCGGCGGAGACAATGCCAGCCCGCCCGGGAGACAGAGCCCGCCC
>NW_006159696.1:316856-328244 GCF_000334495.1 Tupaia belangeri chinensis
GCGGGGACGGGCCCGCCCTGCGGGGGAGACGGCCCCCGCCTGCTATGGAGACAGTGCCCGCCTGCCGCGGAGACAGCGCCGGCCTACTACGGAGACAGGGCCAACCTGCAACAGAGACAGCGCCGGCCTGCAACGGAGACAGGGCCGGCCTGCTATGGAGACAGCGCCTGCCTGCCGGGGAGACAGCGCTGGCCTACTAGGGAGACAGGGTCGGCCTGCTGCGGAGACAGCGCTGGCCTACTAGCTGGGGACTGCCCGGGGCTCCACCAGAGGCAAGGAGCATGCCCTGAGTACGCCCTGAGTAAACGTCAGCGTTGGCCAGTGTCAGCCTTAGCTCTGAAGTGCGATCAGGACACAGAAGAGCCTGGGAGCAGCCACAGCATGCCAGCTACTTGCCATGGCTGGGCCCCAGAGGACATGTGCTCAGGCCACCAGCAGAGCAGGGCCCCCAAATGAGAGGTATAATATTCAAAGGAGCAATAAAACAGGCCTGGGAAGCTAATTGGTCTTATGTAGACTTTGGCGCTTGGTTTAAGGCTGAGTAGTTCTGGTCAGCTTGTTTGTTTTAGCTGCCTCTGGGCAGGGGCTATCTCACTCTCCTCCTAGGGGAGGCCCCAGGTCCGCCTTCGTGAAAGTACGAGTGCCTGAGGTGTGACCACAGAGAAGGCAGCGGGGAAAGCCGGGGAGCCAGGGGGGCTCTTGCCGACACTCCTGTGCCTGACGCTCCTGGCACAGGCTCGCTTCCGCTTGTGCCTTCCTCGAGAAGTCTGGGCAATCCAACCACACGCTGCACCAGAAGGGTGTTTGGGGCCCGCTCTGACTCAGCCTCTGTGGTGACAGTAGGCCCGGTCACAGGCCTTACTAATGTAAAATGCGGTGCACCCGGAGGAAGTCCAGCCAGGGCACTGGGCGAGGAATGGCCACGTAACCACAGCCCTTCCGAGACTCTGCAGGCCAAAGGGCTTCCACCAGGCCACCCTCTAGACTCAAAGCCTGACCTGCAAGACAGTCTGTGCAGCGCGGTGGTAAGCCACACCCCCCTCAGAAGGCTTCTAGTATCCACAAGGCAAGGACTGGTGTCCTGAGATCAGAGGAAGTTTGGGCCATGGAAGGATTTCTTTCCTTCCACGCTCTCCAATCCCTGGGCCTAACCTGAAGATGCTAAGGCTAGTCGGACTGGAGGAAAGTAGCCCAGGGCCGGCCAGACAGTATCTCTGTTTGGGTCTGGGAGTGGTGATCCCAGAAAGTCCCAGGAGGAGGGAGCTATATAGACAGGGACAGGATGGGCCAGCACGGGGCATGACGAGCAGTTGCTCCCTGAGCAAAAGAACTCATCCTTGCAGGAGACCAAGGATGGGGTGGTGCTGTCCCACCCAAGGGACACCAGGCCAACGTTGCCCATCAGTTCCTGTCAGTCATTGGTCAAGAGCTGCTCCTGGGGGTGGTGGGTTCCCAGGTGCTTCTACGCCATGCAAGCACCCAGGCAGGGCAGCTCACAGCAGCCCCACAGAGCTCCCCACAGACATGCAGGCTCTGACAGGTGCGGTCAGGTGCACAGGTAGCACGTGGCACCACGTGGTCGTGGTAAACTAGTGCTGCTCTCACCCATTAACTCTAAGGAGTGCTCATGGACTCACTTCTGCGTGAAGAGTCTCTCCGGCCACTCTCTATGGACCTTTGCATTTCAGAAACTGCTAAGAAACCTCAGTATTTGTCTTCCTCTAAAGCACCCCGAATCCAAGGACTGAGGCTTTCAAGGTCTCGTTTTCTGCCTCCACCAGCCACTCACTTACCGAAGCAGCACTTTGAGTAGCAGGGGGTAGCCCTCTGCATTCTCAAACTCCAGGAACAGAGCCGAGGAGACAGGGTAGGCATCCTTCACGAAGCCCAGGACGAGGGTCACGGCCTCGCTCACCTCGGGAGCCGGAAGTGTGTCTGCAAGCTTGGAGAGGTTCTGGAGCGAGAGGCGGACACAGTCCATGGCTGCGGGAAGAAGCACAGCCCTGGTGAGCTCGGGGGCAGCGCTTTTCTGCCAGGCTCATTCCCTCCCCACCACACACTTTAAGTCACATCTAAGATGTGGATGAAGCTGAATCCAAAACAGTTTATGCTCACTCGGGTCAATAAGGCAGTTCCTGGGCCAGGCCTGCAGTGTGCCGGCCTAGCACTGCCCAGAGGAAGTTAGGTACCATATGGTCAACCAAGGTTCAAGGCCCATCCCTGGTGGCTTGAGAAACACACCTAGGCACCTAGGATCCTGGCAGGATGGAAAACTAGAGGAGAGAGGATTGCAGAGTGTCCAGGCCCTGTAGCTCTCTCTTTTTCATGCATGCACATACATCCTCTGGCATCAAAAGAAAAAAAAATTTAAAGAAAAGAAGGTGGCTCCCCAGGGAAGGAGCTGTCCTGGGAGCCACACTCCACCGGGCCAATAGGCGACACAGGAGAGGAAGGTCGCCTCTTGGCCCTTTGCTCTTAGTTCCCCGGAAACAGCGCGGTGCAGGCCCACCAGGCTGGGACACGCAGCACACAAGGCCGAGCCAGGCAGAAGCCCTCAGGGAAGCCACGAGCTGAGGCTGGAGCCTGGACCACTCGCAGCCAGAGGCCAGAGCAGGGAAGGTGTGGGAGGCTGCGCACCAGCGAGTCTGCCAAGGTTTCTCAGAGAGCAAACAATTGCCATGATTGGTTCCCTTCAAAAAACCTGACCTTCGAAACCTTGCTCTGATTGGCCACTAGAATCCCTCAAATTTGCATATCCAGCACCTCATGATTGGTCCAAACGCAACCAACCATACCCTACCATTTACGACCAATCATGGCCCACCATTTACAACCAATCACGGCCCACCATTTACAACCAATGCCAGATGACCAGGAAGAGGAGACAGATGACCAGGAAGAAGACGACGACCAGGCTGGAGACCAGAAGAGCCTGAAGAGCTGAAACACTGCACAGTCTCCAGACGACCCTAGAGAGTTGTAACACTACATCGTCTCCGGACGACCCTGGAGAGCTGTGACACTGCGTCGTCTCTGTGCTGCTCACAATAGACGACACAACCCTGAAGAGTTGTAACACTGCATCGTCTCCGTGCTGTACCTTGCTGCCCACAATAAACAGACGACACTGAAGACACGGTGTCGTCTCCATGCTATAACACTACGCTGCTTGTCCCGGCTCTCACTCCTTCACTCAGGAAACCTGTTCAGCTGTCCCCCGGGTCGGCACACGTGGTGCCCAAACAGGGACAGGACAGGAAGGCTCTCCGGATGTGCAGGAGGCGGGGCACAAAATCATGGCGTGTTTCAGGTCCTGAGAGGCCAGAGAATGGGAGCACAGAGGTGTGGGCTGAGGGAGGGGAGGAAGGCCGTGTCCACTCATGTGGGGCCTGACCAGGAAACCTGCTGGTTACCCCAGAGCATGGGAAGCCAGGGACAGGCTTGAATTGGAAGAGAGATACCATCAGATTTGCACTGGGGCAGATCACTGTTGTCAGGCATCACTCACTGAAGTGCTGGGTAAGCCATACCAGTGGGTCAGAAAAGTACCCACAAGAACTTGAGATAATACAAGTTCAGCCCCTCAACTGTGAAGCCTTGGGAGTGCCCCAAAGCCAGGCAGGGCAACCCTAAGAATACCAGCGTGGCCACAACGGCCAGGCCAGCCCTTGCTTCCTGACCCTCTCCTCACACGTGAGTCCATAGAAATCCCCACTACTCTGAGGAGGGCCTGGGCAGGGAGCTCTAGGTGGCAGGTTCCCAAGGAGGTGGCATTTTCCTTCTGTTGCCTGGGGCAATGGAGAACACTGCCGTGAGAGCCTCTGTGATCACGGCGTACAGCCTTTCCTCAGCTGCCTCAGACTCATCCTGTCCTGGAGGGCCTGGGCTGGGCTGAGGTCCTTGGGCCCAGCAGAGCCCTGGACCTTCGACACCAGGCCCTGGGTTCACAGGGAGCTTTGAATCTCCAAACAGGGGCTGGCGTTTTATCCCAGGAGTCAGTTACAGTGGGAAAAGTACAGGCTTGTCGGACTCTGTTACACAGGGCTCCAGGAAGAAGCCAGATGACAGGACGAGAGTTCGTGGATGAGCAGGTCCCACTGGCACTGCTCGGGGTCAGGGAAAGGGAGGGACTGTGTGCTCCAAGATGCCCACTGGGCACAGCTGGTGGAGCTGAGACATGAGCATAGCAGGTAGGGCGGCAAGCTGGCACGAACTTCTCACAAATGCACTTTGGGGTAGCCTTGCAGGCCTTCCCTCTCTACCCCGAGCTGGGCCAGCAACTGAGCTGAGGCCAACACACTGTCCTGAGAATCTGTGAGGAATGGTGGTCTCTATGGTGGCCTGCAGGTTTCCCAGCTTGAGCTGGGTCTTCGGGAGGCAGATGATGGTAAGCAGCCCTGGTACTGCTCACAGGGTCGAGTCCCTTGTCTTGCCTTTGACCAACCCAGGGAATGACGATGCGGTGCTGACACCTTCGTGGCATCCGTGACATGCCAGGCAACGATTAGGTCACCGGGAGAGTAATGACATATTTCTCTACACAAAAATGCATCATGACTTTCATGACAACTCAATAAACCCTAGAAATATGTCGACTGGTTGAAAAATCCCAACAATCCAATGACATCAGCAGTGTTCTCCTCCACTGTACAGACAAGAAACCTGGTGCCCCAGGTCCCTAAGTGCCAGAGGCCGCTCAGCTGCAGGGCAGAGCTGGCTGTGAGCTCCAGAGTCACAGGGGTCAAAAACTAGGGCAGAAACGAAGCTGCTGCCACCAGGTATCTCCAACTTAAATTCTGACTCTTCACTAGCTGTGCAGCCTTGGCAAATTCTATACCTTTAATGTCCCTTTTTCTCATTGCAAAATAATATCAATCTCAGAGAAATGAAAGACAGTGGAGAAATCGGCCTGGTGCAGCATGTGTGATGGTGTGGCGAGAGCGAGTCCCCTTCCCCCTGCCTCCAACGCAGCACCAAAATGGGCAGTAAGAGCACTTTCATGAAAGGGGCCAAGCACCATAGGATCATCTACCAGCCATAGCTGTTCGTTTGTCTCGTCTTCAGCCGTAACATCTATACTGATGCTGCACGAGCGTTCCAGGGTTTATAGGGAGGGGTCTGCAGCCTTTCTGGAGTCCAAGGGAAGCCCACAGTCTCCCAGGACTTACCCTGCAGGTATTGTATGACGCTGAGGTTCTGGGCCTTGGAGATTGCTCTTAGCACACAGAAGGTGGGCTCTTTCCAGAAGGAGCAGCTGTGCTCGCGAAGACAGGTCGTGGCAATCAGTAGAGACTGGAGCTCGCTTCCCGAGAGAAGTCCCTCTAGACCCTGGGACTCACTACAAATGTTGAGCAGCATCTGAAAAGAAGGAAAATGAAACAAAAACATCCCAGGAGACCCTGGTGAGGAAGCCTCCTTCCATGGCAGGATGGTTTCCTTCTTCTCTGGGGCACTGATGGGCATGTCTCAGGGGAAGGACAGGACTGGGTATGGCCATGCTGAGACCCCCAAGCAGCACAGCCCATGGAGCTGGCTGCAGGGCCTGGGCTCAAGTCTAAACACGTAATCCCTATCCAGAAAGCGGTCACCTTTCCAAATCAGAATAGCCCAGAGCAATGCACCTGTCTTCTACATGGGAACAGAACGATGCTATCAATAGTGAAGGCCCAACGCTAACTGGCTCCTGTGCTATGGAAGGAAAGGAGGTGTTCCAGAGCTCCTGGTGGGTACATCGGCACCACTGCTCCGTGAGACCACGCACTACCCTGTAATCCCCTTCCTGGGCTCCTTGCCACCCCAATCCAGCCTCCTGATGACCAGCAGAGGGGCTTCCAGCACCTTCCAATCTGCTCAGCATAAACCCAGACACCCTAGCATGGCTCACAGGGACTATGGACTTGCCCTCCTCTCTCTCACTTTACCAGTACAGCTCTCCATGCTCCGGTGGGAGCTCCTTCCACTCCTGCAAACACCAGCTCCTTCCACCCAAAGGAAAGCCTCATCCCTGCCCTAGGTGACAAAGCTGAAGACGGCAGCTATGGAGAGGCTTCAGACTCCATTTCTTGCATCTGATATAGGTAGGTGTGACCACACGGCCAGGTGCTCTCCTTGTCTCCTTGTACCATTGTCCCTGGCTTGAGTGACCACTTCTCTGCTCCCCTCCCTCCCCTCCTCCACTGCTAGGGGCTAGGCTACTGTTCCGACCCTGCCATTGCTACAGGATGGCCGTTTACCCTAATGTAAATCAGGTCTCCTCGTCACCGTTTCCCAGCACAGCACCCACATACTTGGCAACTGGGCATTTATTCATAGGCCATTCCTCCCTGTTTGGCTTCCCCACCCGCCTGTCACCTAGAAGAGGCGGGGAATCTGGTGCCGCAGTCACCGCGGGTCTGGCAGGGAGCTGTGCCCGGGGCAAGCTGTGTATCATTGTGTGGAGGGAAGTAATGAAATGCCTTGAGGAAGGTGGACAGCCTGTCACCAGTGGCTCACATTCTGTCTTCACATGCAAAGGGACTCGAAGGTAGGTGCACGACTGGTCCTGCAGGGTTCGCACACCCACGCGGTGAAGGTTTGCGAAGGTGCTCAGCAGGGCATCCTCATCACCACATACACTAGGGCAGAGATGGGCAGTGACGCCAAAGTGTCCAACGCACCCTCAGAGCTAACCCGCCACGAGTGGAATCTGCTGGAACTCTGCAATACCTCTGGGGCTGACGATTCGACTTGAGTCTTAGCCTAAAGTGGGTATTACTGTGAACACGTGTGTGCAGGGCCCAGTTGCATGTGGGGAGTCCCCAAATGGCGTGAGCACGTGCTGTGAGACACGCTGTTCCAAGCACCAGATGCACAAAGGTGAGGAAGACATGGGGTCTCGTCGCCCTCCCATGCAAGGTCGGAGAAGCAGGAAGAGTTTTCTGGAACATGCAGCCTGGCAGATGCCAAGACAGCAGGAGCTGTCATGAAGGGGGCAGGAGAAAGCAGAGAGAAGTTAGTCGTTGGTCGGGGAGGAGAGGAAAGGTGGGAAGTGACGAGAGGAAATTGCATGTGACACTTCACAGCCTGAGCCGCTCCCTGGAGGAGGGGAGGAGGGAGGAGGGAGGAGAGGAAGAGAGAAAGAGAGAGGAGAGGAGGAGGGGAGGAGAGAGCAGGGGAGGAGGAGAGGAGGAGGGGAGGAGGTGCCATCTCAGCAGTTCAGCGTGACCTGAATGAACGCAAGCCAGACCCCAGGGCTCCGACCCCGGTCCTCGCCCCACCTCTGTGACTGCAGATGCCGCACTTGCAGTGAGCTTAGTTAGAAGAGACTGAGCACGGCAACAGCACACACACACTGGGAGCCATGCGAGGGCCTGGCACAGGGGCGGAAGAGACTGAGCACGGCAACAGCACACACACGCTGGGAGCCGTGCAAGGGCCTGGCACAGGGGCATGTTCGAAGCAAGCACTTAGAAAACGCCGGGCCGCTGTTAGAGTGGGGCTGAACTTGCTTGTTATCGAGGGGAAGGGCCGGGGAAGGAGGCTGCAGCAGCCAGGGCGGGTGGGCGGCAGCCAAGAGCACAGATTGGAGCTGGACAGTGCAGGGAGAATAGCAGGGCTTCCTGGGAGAGAGCAGAGGGGGCGCTGATGCAGGGATAAGACAAGGTGGGGAGAAAAGGAGAGAGTCCCTGTCCCAGCTGTTTGGACACAGCGGGTGGGGCAGGGGGTGACCTGGACACGATGGGCGACCAGAGGGGCTGAGAATGGTGAGAGCATCCCCCAGAGGCCTCGGGCGGCTACTCCTCACTCACCCGCACAAACATCCTCTGCCCTTGAACGTCACTCTCAAAAGGCTCTTCCTGTCCCAGGGGAAAGGCGAAGAAGAGGTAGAGGCACTGCAGGAGCAGGGCCGGGAGGCCGGACTCTGCCACGCGGCCCAGTGTCTCCTACGGGAGAAGAGAACCCATGAGCACAGGACCCGTGAGCACAGGACCCGTGAGCACACCGCAGGCAGGGCCTGCGAGGAACCCACCGCCTGGAGCCAGGCCCCAGGCCATTTCAGGGGTGACCACAGGAGAGGCACTTGCTATCTCTGAACTCCCCTGCCTGTGGAATGTAGTCCTGGGATGTGCGATGTCCCCCACAGGCATCCTGATCGTGAGCTCATGGGGGGGAGGGGGGGCCTGAAAACCAGTGTACAAGGACTTGCGGGCACATCACACAGCCGGCAGGGAAGGGAAGCCATCGGGTGGGCAGGTGCTGATAGGGCCAGGGTCCTCCTGCCCTACCAGTGACACCCTAGACGTCGCCAGGACCAAGCAACCAAGTAGGCCATGCCAGACATGACTGTGTGCAACTGGACGCCCAGGACTGCCAGACTGCCGGAGCCAGCAGCTACAGCCCTGCCTGAGCTTCCCAGGGCTTTTCTCCCCAAGCTCTGCCTGCAGAGCTAGGCAGGCAGAGCTCGGGTCAGCGTGCCTGCAACCCGGGGGCACGTGTGTGCGTGTGCGAGCACATGAGTGCATATGCGAGCACATGAGTGCATGTGGGGACGCCTAAGGTAAGTGTCCACGCATCTTGCACCCGACCGACAAGCAGGACAGAGGAAGAGGATGGCAGTGGGGCCTGGGCCAGAGCCAGGATGAGGGACAGGGTGCAGCGTGCCCTCCATGCCCTCCCAGCACCTACTGAAAGCCAGCTCTGGCTTCTTTCACAGCTCGAATCTGATGGTTCCCAGTGGAAAGCACACCACGGGCCCAAAATGCAGGCCTTCCCCAGGGCTGTTTACGCAGCCAAGGAAAGTTGGTGTCCTCCCCCAGATAACGTGGAGAGCAGGGTCCAGCCCAGAGCTGGCGAGGACGGTGTGCTGTGTCGCTGTCACAGCTCCACGCGTGAACCCGAATGCCCGTCTGGTGACGGTGCCCACCTAACACGGAGAGCAGTGGTCAACCTGCCTAGCTCTTCATTGTAGTGCTGGGCTCCAGGCCCGCACTCCTGCCACCGTCTCTGGGCTGCCCTGAACGAGGCCTCTGACCGACGTTTTGTTTATTATTTATTTGCTTGTGGTTACACGGCTTACCAACGGAAAGGGCAGGATTGGAGCCTGGATTCCAGACTCGAATGTCCACGCCCTATCATGAGAGCACGGGTGCTGGGCACTCAGTATTGGGGAAAGAAAGACGTCGGGGCATGCCGCGTCAGGGCTGCTCCCTCTGCTCGTGTGCGAGGAGCGTGCCTGCAGGGCCGAGGGCCTGAGCTCACCGAGTCTGTCCCCGTGAGCACGTACACCGACTTCAGGAGCAGGAAGTCATCCTGGTCCACGGCGCCTTTCCACCGCAGCAGCTGCTCAGCCGCCGCGCGCGCTTGCTCTGGAAGAAAGTGGCAGGTGAAACAGTGACCTGTCCCTGGGGGATGTGCCTGCTCATCTCCAGAGGACTTCGGTCTCCTGCCTACACCCCTAAGGACACCCAGATCTCTGCCAGCAGGTCACACTCTGCAGATTGCTCTCTGTGGAGGACAGCTGCTATCATGCCACCCCTACTCACCAACCATCTGTGGTTCCCTATTGCCATGCGAGTAAGAACTGGCTGCTGACTCCCCACAACGCAGGATCTTCACCTCACTTCCTGTCCCCCAGCCCCCTGCGTTGCAGGACTCCTGCAGTCTGCTCCATGCTATGCCCCTCCTGCCTGGAAGTCCCTCCTTCCCCTCAGCCCACAGCCACAAGATGCTGCCCCGCCTCTGGGGTCCGCTCACACGGAGGGGATGGCGCAAGTCAGGAAACTTCAGACTTAGGCCGGCGAGTTCTCAGGACCAAGCACTCCCCCGCACATGCTGCCACGCTGATCCCAGCACTTCCTCCAAGAGCCCCCAAGTCTCCATGTCTATGTGTACATGAGCTGTGGGTCTCCATACACGTGTCTGTGTGTCTGTGCATTCGTGTGTCTCTGTGTGTAGTAGGTACGTGTGTGTGTATTATCTGTAAGTAGTGGTGTCTGTTAGTGTCTTCATGTAAGGCAGTATGTGTAGAGTCTGTGTGGCAGTGTGTAGTGTGTGTGTTTGCATGTCTCTGTGTGTAGCGTCCGTACATGAGTGTATCTATGTGTAGTAGTGTAATGCCTGTGTTTTGTGTGCATGCATATGATGTGTGACTGTGTGTTGTCTGTGTGTAGTATCATATGTGGAGTGTGTGTGGCAGTGTGTGTCATGTGTCTGTGTGTGCCTGCGTGCAGTGCCTATATGTGTATGTATCTGTGTATAGTATGTGGAGAGTGTGTGTACATGTGTGTGTGCCTGTGCCGTGCCTATATATGTGTGTATCTGTGTATGGTATGTGGAGAGTGTGTGTACATGTGTGTGTGTGCCTGTGTCAGTGCCTATATATGTGTGTAACTGTGTATGGTATGCAAAGAGTGTGTGCATGTATGTGTGTGTGCCTGTGTCAGTGACTATATATGTGTGTATCGAAAGCCAGCTCTGGCTTCTTTCACAGCTCGAGGCTGATGGCTCCCAGTGGAAAGCACACCACGGGCCCAAACTGCAGGCCTTCCCCAGGGCTGTTTACGCAGCCAAGGAATGTTGGTGTCCTCCCCCAGATAACGTGGAGAGCAGGGTCCAGCCCAGAGCTGGCGAGGACGGCGTGCTGTGTCGCTGTCACAGCTCCACACGTGAACCCGAATGCCCGTCTGGTGACGGTGCCCACCTAACACGGAGAGCAGTGGTCAACCTGCCCGGCTCTTCATTGTAGTGCTGGGCTCCAGGCCCGCACTCCTGCCACCGTCTCTGGGCTGCCCTGAACGAGGCCTCTGACCGACGTTTTGTTTATTATTTATTTGCTTGTGGTTACACGGCTTACCAACGGAAAGGGCAGGATTGGAGCCTGGATTCCAGACTCGAATGTCCACGCCCTATCATGAGAGCACGGGTGCTGGGCACTCAGTATTGGGGAAAGAAAGACGTCGGGGCATGCCGCGTCAGGGCTGCTCCCTCTGCTCGTGTGCGAGGAGCGTGCCTGCAGGGCCGAGGGCCTGAGCTCACCGAGTCTGTCCCCGTGAGCACGTACACCGACTTCAGGAGCAGGAAGTCATCCTGGTCCACGGCGCCTTTCCACCGCAGCAGCTGCTCAGCCGCCGCGCGCGCTTGCTCTGGAAGAAAGTGGCAGGTGAAACAGTGACCTGTCCCTGGGGGATGTGCCTGCTCATCTCCAGAGGACTTCGGTCTCCTGCCTACACCCCTAAGGACACCCAGATCTCTGCCAGCAGGTCACACTCTGCAGATTGCTCTCTGTGGAGGACAGCTGCTATCATGCCACCCCTACTCACCAACCATCTGTGGTTCCCTATTGCCATGCGAGTAAGAACTGGCTGCTGACTCCCCACAACGCAGGATCTTCACCTCACTTCCTGTCCCCCA
>NW_006159696.1:330101-338558 GCF_000334495.1 Tupaia belangeri chinensis
AGAGGGAAGGGAAGTGAGACAGCAAGTCACCAGGTCCAGGACTCAAACCACGGTTGGCATGTGGGGCTGAGTGCCTCAACCACCACGCCAAAGCATGTCCTTTTTACTACTCTAACGCGTTGGCACATATTCCTAACTCATTCTCCAGACAGTGTCTACCAGGCCGGACTCTGCAGGCTCCAAGCGCGAGGACTGGTTTCCCGCACGCCCACCACCACGGAGTGCTGGCGTGCTTTCTCATCTCTCCGGGAAACCTTGCTGGAAAAAGCTATCTCATCTCAACTGCGATCATTTGGCTACTAGATTCAATAAATAATCATTCATTTATATTCTTAGCTTACTACTCTATTAGGATATTTACTATTGTCTTACTTAGTAAGTAAGTTCTGTGTGTCTCTATGGTCAACGTTGGGTCCAAAACAAAACTGCAATTATTTTGAGGTTGTCATTTTGTCTTTTAACTTGGTATTACTTGGTTTTGCTGTACAGAAATCTGAAATTCACATTGTGTAACATTTCTCAGGTTTCTACACTCTTGGCTTAGTTTCAAGCATAGGAGATTCTTCTCCACTCCAAATTGATGGTGTTTTTCATCTCCTCTTTTTAGACTTCCGTAAAACTCTTTCTCATCTGTCCCTTCTCTGATTTCTATTCTCTCTGGTCTTTTATCCTCTGACGTTTTTTCCTAATTATTCGAGATACTATTTAACAGAAGTCCTGACTTTCAAAGCTCTGCTTAGACTGTCAGACCCTTTTCAGAATCTCTTGCTGGCATCTGTAGTAATTCTGTCTGTAAGTCAGACTTCTTTGGAGCCTTTGGGCAGATGTCTTATTCTTTGCTCCTCCATGTTGTCACAGGCTGACTTGCCTAGTCCTGGGATAAGAAGTGTCCTGGGACCAGCAGTTAGCATAATGGCTATGTTGCTGAACTCCCATGTAGTCAACCGTGGTTCAAGTCCAGACCCAGTGGCTTAAACTCACGCCAGGCATGTGTGCGTGCATGCCCAAGATCCCGAGAGGACGATGGAGGAGAAGGGATTATGGTGTGGTCATCCCCCTGGGGGATGATTTCTTGCTTTTTGTCTTTTTGTCTCTCTGTCTCTCTCTGTCTTTCTGGCAAGGGCACGTGCCCTATAGCAAAAATCTCTCCAAAAAAAAAAAAAGAAGAACAAGAAGCGTCCTTTCCAGGCCAGCGGTCGCAGTAGGGTGACTGCCCTCGGCCCTGGATTGAGCTCTAGGTGATTCCCACCTCCGGTCCCCACCAGGTGACAGGCAGGCTGCTGTCACCTCCTCACCCAGTGGTCTCCATGCTGTGCACCGTGGCTGGACTGCCACCCATTCACCCCACTCACGACCTGCCCTGAACCAAACCTGCCTGAAGACCTGCCTGGGACCTCTCAGCAGAGCTCATCCATCTGTGAAAGGAGAGGAGGGCGCTGAGTCCAAAGGGAAACCCTTTTAAATGTGTGCGTGTGTTCTGGGGTTTTTGGGTTTTGGTTTTTCTGTGATACTATGCTTATTAAAAAATAAAAGGCTTTCAAAATCTTCTGTTTATTCAAAGACACTAATAACAAAGTGAAGATGCAAGCTACAACTGGGAAAAAATATTTGCAATGCATATAAACAGCAAAGGATTCATGTCCAGGATCCTATCATTTAAAAAAAAATTTTTTTTTAATAAAACAAAATAAATGAAACAACAGTTTATAAAATATAAACAACAAATTATGAATAATCAGGAAATTGCAAATGAAGATCTCATTGAGACATTTTATTTATTTCAGGTTGGCAGAAATGAAAAGCCTGACAGTGTAGAAGGTGAGGGACCACAGGAAGCCCATGCCCTGCTAATGGAGTATAACCTGGAAGAAGCCCTCGAAGTATTCATCCCAGGCAAATGAAGTGAACAGGGCACTCGTTCTATGCCCCAGCAAGTCCACTCACATGGGTGCATAAGAAATGCTGGCACATGGGCTGGGTGAGAAATATTTATGTGGTATTACTTGGAGTTGGGGAGAAAATTAATATGCCTCAATAGGATAATGAAGAAATGATTGGTGGTACATTTATGTAGTAGGGCACTATATCGTATCGAAAGAAATTGAGCTAAATAGCAAGTTGTCAGGAAAGTCATGATGTATTTTTGTATGTTTTTCTATTCAACCTAAAATATCAGCATGGATAAACCCCAGAAAAAGAACAAGAGAATGTTCAGTGGAAAAGCAAACTGTGAAAGTATATTATAGTATGAGATAAACCCCAGAAAAAGAACAAGAGAATGTTGAATGGAAAAGCAAATTGTGAAAGTATATTATAGTATGGGTATAAAAAAAGTCTGTAAGACTCTACCATATATTACTGATGGATATTTGTGTATTTGTGTGTGTGTGTGTGTGTGTGTGTGTGTGTGTGTGTGTGTCTGTGTGTCTGTGTCTGTGTGTGTACATGCACATGCACCCAGCATGAGTTTCAAGCAACTTGGGTCTGGGACTTGAACTGTGGTTGGCCATGTGGGAGTCTAGCACCTTAACCACTACATTGCCTGCTGGGTCTGAAATTTTAAAAAATTTTCTACCCTGTGAATAGCCCTTTGTAACTTTTTTAACGAATAGTGCATTAGAATTTTGTTATTTACAAGCATGCTAGATTACTGTTAAACACCGTTAGACATAGTAGACCTTACATGGAGAGCTGAGAAGTGAGGAAAATGATTAGGAAGCCACAATATAGTCATGATGGCCATACATGTTGCACGTTGGTCTTGAGCCAAACACAAGACTCGTGCTTACATCCATTCTTTCCACAAATCCTCAGAACAAACCTGAGAGGCTGGTACCACTGCGGAGCCCCTCACAGACACTGAGCGTGAACAGAGGGGAAGCACAAAGAGTCAGCCAAGGGTAGAGTCGAGAGCAGAACAGTGTCACGCACAGGGACACACCCTGACTGCACTGGCAGGGCTACCATAGTGATGGCTGCCACCCCGAGACCAGCTGTCACTCAGACACATTCAGCCCTGGAAAGAAAACACCAGTCCTTCAGGCTTAGGATTTCTGTGATAAGATGATCTCCCTGCTCAGGACCAAGAACTCTGCTGCAAAGTCTTTCTAGCAAATTCCTATGCCTCCTCCCTGCTCTGCAAGCTCCTCCAGGACCCATTTACAGGCAGTTGACTCAGAAGCATCGATATCGTCTCTGGAGCACTGGGATTCCAGGAGTTACTCCACAATAAAGCAAACTGGGCCACTGTGAGTTGAACAGTAATTGTGCTTGGAGCCAGCTCTCCCCAGGCTCAGACTCCTTCCTGGGGCTTGGATGGGCACTTCTGGAGCTGCGTTAACTCTTTCAGGCCACTGGGGTGCTGTTTGCTGCACGGAGCCCATCATTTGCTGAATGGGACCATGGAGACCCCAAAGAGTTAAGGTGGCTTCCAGAAGGCCCTATTTTTTTTCCCAAACTGGGATTTGCATGCTGGGAGAATATTGTTCAATATTTTTAAAAATGTTTATTTACTAACATTATCTAAGCTGCACCATCATGCCTCCTGGCTATCCCCTCACAGGGAAGAAAGAGGAGCTAATGATGCTCTTGTCTCCAAAGGAAAATAAGGGGCCACAGAAGCTCCTGAGGAAATGAGAGAAACGCAGCCTCCGAAGGACAAGAGCTGGCTGGTTTTCCGACAGGACCACAATGTCACTGTCACGCCACCTCTGCAGTTTGGAGGGTAAGTGAGCTCAAAACATTGCAGAGGCTTTACCTGAGGGACCTCTGCTAGTGTGATATGATGCACCCTCTCTGGTTTTGTTTTTGTGTTAGAGTTTGCCATAGAGCATGTGTGCTCACTGGAGAGACACAGAGAGAGAGACAGTGAGAAATCCCCCCTGAAGGATGACCACAGCGCAAGCCCTTCTTCCCCATTCTTCTCCTGGGATTTTAGGTGCACATGCACATGCGCCAGGCATTATTTTCAAGCTGCTGGGTCTAGGACTTGAACTATGAAGTTGGCCATGTGGAATCCAGCTGCCTTAACCTCCATGCCATCTGCTGGCCTGCACCCTTTCCTTTGTAAATGAAAGAAAAGGGGGGAGGGTGGAGTGGTGCATTGAAACTGTGCTAACCAACAACAGAGACGACATTTCCCCACAATGGAAATAAACCCCATTGCAGGTCCCACTTCAAGGGGGATGCCGTCAGGAGTGGACCAGTGGCTGCGAGTTTGCCCACTGTCCCCTCTGGATACCACCTTTCAGAATAATTGTTGGTGGGGCCAGCAGACCGTGTAGTGGTTACATTGCTGGACTCTCACATGGCCAACCATATGTGAGCCCCAAACCCGGTGGTTTCACCCAGGCACGTGTGCATGCATGCCCAAGATCCCAGGAGGAGAATGGAGAAGGGATCGCGGTGTGGCCCTCCCCCCTGGGGGGTGATTTCTCACTTTCTCTCTCACAGTCTCTGTTTCTCTCTCTCTCCAGGGTGCATACACACCCTATGGCAAAAACCTCTAAAAAAAGAAAAAGCTACTGGTTTTTGCTATTACATTTAGTTTTACTTATTTAGCTTCAGTTGTCATGCCCACATTTGGTTTTTATGAGAATGATTGCCACATCCAGCAGCAGAGACTTTGTGCTATAGACTGGGCGGTGAGTCTAAGAGCACACGCACACATTCATACACACACACTCGTGTACATGCGTGCACACACACACACACACACACACACACACACACTTCTAAGTACAACTAACTGAGTGTTAGTTCTAATCCCTCCATGCTAAGAAATAGATGGATCCTTCTCCAGTACTCACTGTTCAGGTTATCTGCTATTGTACGACAAACCACCCCAAAACTAAATGGTTTAAAATATTAGCAACAGTAAACAATTCTTTTACTCATGGGTCTATAATTTGTGCAGGCCTCAGCAGGGCCAGCCTTACTCTGTGTCATTCAACTCAGGCAGCTGGTAGGGCCTAGGAGAGCCCCTCCCAAGCTGCTCACTTGCGTGGGTGGCAACTTGGTGGTGGCTGTCACGGCAATGTAGCCCCAAGTTTAAAGGCCTTCATTCCTCTTCACACGGGCCCTTACTCAGGCCACTCGGACGTCCTCACACATGGAAGCTGGTCCTAACAGTGTGTTCCGAGTGACAGAAAGAAGCAAGGCGTTTCATGAGGCTCATGCCTAGAAATGTCTCTTCTGCCCTGTTCTGTTAGCCAAGCCATCGCCAAGCCATTCAGATTCAAAGGGAGGGGATGTAGACCCCACCTCTCTAGGGTGTGAGCTGATTTATAACCTGTAATCTACCACCTCCAGCTCTCCCTCTTTTCCAATATGGTCCAACCGTCCAGGTTGTCTGCCACACACAGAGAGGGCTCTTTCATTCATTGTTGGAGATCTCTAGCTCACTTCCTGCTTCCTCGCCAGTACGCAGTCTAAGCACCATCTTCAGCAAGTTCTTCTAAAGCTCTAGCTTTCTCAAAATAGGGCCTCCAGTGCTTCCCTTTCAGCAGCGCAAACTCAGCCAAAGGCCAGAACCTGCCTGTGCTTGCTAGAACATGCTTTCTCTTGGTATGAGCGCCTATGAAGGGAAAGCTTTAGAAAGACCAAAGTCCAAGGCTCTTGGCAGGAAAACAACAATCTATTGAATGCTCTCTGAAAACGGCTCAGCACACTGCAGAAGCCATCCACCCCTGCTGCCTCCTGTATGACACGATGAAACCTCCCTGATTGCAGCATGTTGGAGTCAGCTGTCCACACATCATGTGTGCAGGGTGCCATATCCTCTTCGTGCCCAATGGAAAAGTAAGGTCCTGGACAGGCAAAGCAATTATTCAGTGAACCGTGAGACAAAGAGAGAGAAACCATCCTACAAAAATATGCCTCATCCCACAAACCCCAGCACCGAGCCGTCCTGGGCAGACTTCTGGGTTGGGTTGGTGACTTTGTCTAAGTTATGTGACATCTCTGAACCTCTTTTCTTATGTATAAAGCTGGATGAAAACAGCCCCTACCACACAGGGTTATTGTGAAGACTTGTAAACATGAAACGAATGTCTAGTTGCCTAGTGAGAGCTTGATGAATCTTACCCAGCTATCATCGAGAGAGTGACGGCTCACCCAAACATCAGGGCACCTGGTTTTAAGTCTTGGCTCTGTCCCTTGCTGTTTGACTCTAAGGCCTCATTTCACCTTTTATCTATAATACACAGTTTTGTTAGCACAAGTCAGAGACAGAATAGGGTGACACTGAAAAGGAAAGAAAAGAAAAAAGGTTGAGGGATTTAACCTAGACCAGGATTGAGATAATGTTCAACTTATCCTGGCTAAGAGCTCCTCTTTGACCCATGAAGAGGAATGATAAATCCTGGATGAGGAGGAAAGATGTCTGTTCGGGATGAGAACTGTATCTTGGACTCACTCCCTCAGGGAAGCTCCCTGTTCCTTGAGACTCCATTGCCAGGATGATGGCCAAAAGATTGAGTGTGCTAGCAGATCTGCCTCCATTCCTCAACTCAAAAGGTAGCCAGGGAGATTTACTACAGAGCAAACGCAGCCGCCTTCGTGTTTGCCTAACGGTCAACATGGATATGTGTATGAACGACAGAGATAAGGGGACCATGGATTCTTCATTGGAAGTTTGGAGGAGTCAATATGAAACAAAACCAAAGAGGCTGCAGAGACATTCTCTGGGAAGAAGATACGAGAGACAGCACTGAGGAAGTCTGCTACCCGAGGCCAAGCCTACTGTGAAGTCTTGGGATTTGTTAGGTTGAAGCAGGAGATGGCCACTGAGGCAGGGCACTGATGTCAACCTTCCTCCAAACCTTGATCCCCATGTGGGTCACCCCTTCCATGCTGGGCCTGCCTAGTAAAAAGTCTTGGCTAGTGAGGCAAGACCCCTCATCCCAGGGGCACAGCTCTTTCCAAGTAGGGCTGACAATTCAAAATTTCTTGTGTGCATTGCTTTAGGGCAAAGGCTATTCCAGGTCATCTTAATTTTACTTGGCAAAGGGAGAAAACTCAGACTAGTCGAGCTCCATCAACCAAGTAATGCAGGACTATTTTATATGCATTGAAGTGGCTCAGATCTCAGGCCAGCATGGTTCCCATGACAACCAATATATGCATGAGATTTTGGCACTAGCAACCACAGGAAATGGCATAACGTTTAGTCGTGAGATTCCCAAGGGAGGCGCTCTTCATAAACCATCTTGAAGAACACTGTTCTCTAACTATAGAATTCAGAACAGTGACTTCTACTAGCTTGACTTCTCACCCAAGGGCCTGTACTGCAATGACTGTCCTTAGTCGTCATCTGTAGCCCAGCTCTTACCTGCACTATACCTGAGAAAAGCTTCTGTCTTGCCCACATTCCCTTCCACCACTCTTAATTAAAAAGGGTGGGGGCTCTGGCTCCAGCTGTTTTATTACTGAGAGCTTAATAGAAACAACAGGATTGTAGGCATGTACGACTTAATGAAAGAACAGAGATTAAGAAAATGTTGAGAAGCCTGTAATATTCCACCTCTACACGGTTCTTCACAGGTGGGCTCCAGAGATCCAAGGAGCCACAGATTGTGCCAGCAGTTTGGGGAACTGTGGGGACAGGATCTCGGACATTCAGGTACACGTGCAATGAGCTCCCTGGAGGCTGCTGGGAAGGTGAGAGGGCTACTTCTGCTTTCCATGGGCTGCGGACTTTCCACATCTTATCTCACTCTCAGTTTCCCAGAGAGACGTTCCTGACTCCACTTTACAGGTAAGGAAACGAGGTTCAGACAGTACGCAGCAACGTGCTCAAGGACGCACAGCTCACACATGATGGAGTCTGGACGTGAGCCCTGCTTTCCTGGACTCAGAGCCATGTGCTCAACCATCGGGCAATTGTGCCTCCAATCGCAGGGGCAGGGGCAGGGAGACATGGGCTGACATGGAAGCTCAGTTACACTAGGAGCTGCTAGACGTGGGCTGCAAGATCGAGTGCCCAGAAGGTGAAATAACAGAAATGAGAAACACGGGTGGGGTGGAAGGTGCTAGAAAGTAGGGAACTAGAGGGGGCAGAGCGACCAAGACCATCTTCTGTATCAAAAGATGACGGTGCAGCATGTGGACCCACGTGGGCAGGTGGTCCTGGGGCCTCCCTACACATCCTGCACTTGTGCCCATGGTCTGGGGCTGAGGCTGGGGGTGGAGTGTGGCTTCAGGGCTTTGTTGGGGGTGCCTATTTCTCTCTTGCTCTTTCTCTTATGGGAGAAATAACTTTTTCTAGCCAGTGGTCAGAATTATCACAGTCATGGGACCAGCAGTTAGCATAATGGCTATGTCGCTGGACTCCCATGTAGTCGACTGTGGTTCGAGTCCCAGACCCAGTGGCTTAAACTCACACTGGGTGTGTGTGTGTGCGTGCCCAAGATCCCGAGAGGAGAATGAAGGAGAAGGGATTGTGGCGTGGCCATCTCT
>NW_006159696.1:338664-344270 GCF_000334495.1 Tupaia belangeri chinensis
AAAAAAAGAAAGAAAGAAAAGAAATACCACAGTCACCAAGGTTTTCAAGAGAAACTGGGAATCTGGTTTTGATGTGAAAATGTCTATGTTGGAAAATGGCCACTAATTCATTCCAAACCCCTGCAAGCAATGAAGCACACTCCACGCCCCTTCAGTGTGCTGCGCGCCGGACCACACCCTCCACGGGCAGCACCTTCGTCCGTCTTCTCCACACCACAGACCAGGCTCCAGGACGCAGTACAGAGCTTAAAGAAAGAGTATTTGACAACAAATGGATGAATCCTCCAGTCAGTACGAAGAGAGGTGAAAGGCTGAGCCTCGGGGCCAGCAGGGGCTATGGTTGCGCTGGACACCCACATGGACAACTTGGGGTCTGAGTCTGGGACCCTGCGGCTTGGAGAACAAGGTGTGTGTGTGTGTGTGTGTGTCCCCCCAAAACCCCTAACAGAGAAAGGAGGAGAGGGAGGGGATTGCAGTGTGGCCATCCCCCCAGGGGCCGATTTCTCATTTTTCCTCTCTGGTCTCTCTCTGGTGAGTGCACATGCTCTCTGACAATTCAAAAACAAAACAAAAAGAACCGAGTCTGGGCTCCAGGGTGCAGAGTTCTTTCATCAGGGGCTGGCAGCTGAGCCAAGGCTGATCCCACACACATTTCTGGGGAAGCCCAGTGGGGGCGGGCTGTCCACACTGCTTCTATAAGGCAGAGTTGATCTGAGAACTGGGCTAAGACTGACCTGCCTCCCAGAACCAGAGTGGTCAGGGCAGGCAGGGCTTGGAATGCGAGACCCACACCATCTCTTAATGGGGCCCAGTGATTCTGGCTATGAAGCGAGACTGATACTAGGGGACTCCAAACCATGGGGAGGCGTCATGGTGGGCAGGAAGCTCTTGGCGAGCGTCTCCAGAAGGACATGCCAACTGTGCAACGCCGTCTATGATTCAAGGAGGCACTGGGTTATCCTCCGAAATCTTTAGCTATGACTGGCTAATAAGTGAGATTTAAATATATTAATGAAGGAATTTCCCAATAAAACCCTGCTAAGGCCCCCATCCTAATCTGCTTTCAAATATAAAAAGGTATCTCATGTTCTAGATACTTTGACTGTCTTAGAGGTGTTTATTTCTTTTCAAAACAACCCAAGTCAAATCATAGTCAAGCGAAACCAAAGTCCAGCCACACACACACATACACACACACACACACGCACAACCTTATCAACTCTACAACTTGACTTCCATATGGCTAAGTACACAGCAGAGCTCATCGACAAAAGCTTCGCTCCAGACAACAGAGACCATCCCTTGCATCCCAGCTGACACCAGCTACCACCAGGGTGCCTCCCAGTGGCCTGGTCGGCTTCCCCGCAACCAGGGAAGGGAGGGACCCTGGTGCCCCCAGGCCTATACCTCAGCAGGTATGATTGGCACACCGCAATACAAGACGTCCTGGCTCTCCCAGGCCTTGGTGTGGCCATCACTGGAGAGTGAGGCCACCAGCCAACCCTGGGACCACAAGGCAGGACACACATTCCTCTCCAAGCTCCCAGAGGAGTTGGTCTTCTCTGCCTCCCTAGCTGGGACTGTTGTTAGACAATGAAATTCTGGGCTCTTTTTCCACTGAAGAGCTGGTCTCACTCGGGAGCCAAAGGTCTCCTTCCTAAGCCTGCCCCACCCTGCATGCCCCATCCTTGTGTGGCCTCTCTACTAAACAGCACGACACTCTGGCTGGGGCTTGAATGATTGTGTCTCCCCAAACCTGTGCGGAAGTCCCAGCCCCAGAGGTGATGCTATTAGGAGGCAGGACCTTCAGGGTGATTTGACTTGGCCCCCAAGAATGGGACTAGTGCCTTATAATTAGGCCCAAGAAAGCCCTCATACCTCCCACCCCATGAGGTCATGGCTCATCTGCGAGCCAAAGCAGGCCCTCCCCAGACATCACTTCTGCCCTCGTGGTGGGCTTGCCAGTCTCCAACAGGAAAAATAAGTATCTGTTTGTGGACTACTCAGTTGCGATATTCCCTTACACCTGCCTGAACAAACTCAAACAACCTTCCTCTGAGCAACCTATTGAAGTCCACGTTAAAACCAACTCCAGTTTCCAGTCACTCCCAGAGTGTACCCAGAGCGTCTTTTCAGCGTTTCAAAGACAAGATTACTGACCTTTAGGAACAGGGGGAGAAGACACAACAGGCTCTCCCGACGTTCATCCGGGCTCCCGTGAGTCAGCTGCTGGTATTCCAGAAACTTCCTTTCCAGCGTGTCCCAGAGAGCAGTGGGGCCAGGGGGCTGCCCTCCCTGGGGGAAGGCAGGCTGTGCAGCAGTGGGCAGGCCATCACTTTCAGAACCTGGGTCCTCAGCTCTGCCCTCAGCCTCCGGCAGACCTCCTGCGTCCATCCTGCACAACGCAGATCTGAATTCAGGACAATGGAGAACAGCAAGTCCTGCCGCGTCGCCTCCCGATGACTCTGTGGATAAGGTACAGTATTCTTTCAGCCAGTTCCTACTGAAGGCAGTTCCTCTAAGAATCCGAAACCAACTGCAATAAAAGAAGGAAGACTATTTTTTTAAAAGAGATTCAGATCTAGATGTGATTTTAACAACCTGGCACGTGCCAGGCACTGCCCTGGGCTCCTCACATGGACTCCCTGACGGCGACATTGAGAGACGGGTCTTCCTGTCCCTGTACATGAGCACTGAACCACCTGGGCCAGAGCCATGCGGACAACTAACCAGCAAGTCAAAAGGCAAAGCTTCAGCGCGAAAGCCTGGCTTTCACCTACCTGTCGCTCTCCTCTTTCAAAAGACTGAGTAAATAAAAGACATGTAACTCCTCCACAGAATTTGTGGCAGCCTGTGGTTCTAGTCGTAACTTCCTTCTATCACAGGATTCTGAAAGGATAGAGATTCTTCCTTCTCAGCATTTTTGGTTCATGCTCAATATTTTTCGAGGACTTTGTCCTCCCAATGACCCTGAGTCCCCAGGCTTACAAGTGCTCCTCTGTAAATGCACACAGGAGAAAGTCGTGCCAGCCAGGAACCTCAGCCAGTAGACACACAAATAAGAATTTCTCTGATAAAATAGTGAAAGATCGATTTCCAGATAGGTGACCTCAGAAACGTAGCTATATTTGTCTCTTTGACTTTTCAGTTGTCTAAGTTTAGGGACCAGCAGTTGGCATAATGGCTATGTTGCTGAACTCCCATGTAGTCAACTGCGGTTCAAGTCCCAGACCTGGTGGCGCGTGTGCGTGCGTGCCCAAGATCCCGAGAGGAGAATGGAGGAGAAGGGATTGCGGCGTGACCATCCCCCCTGGGGGGTGATTTCTCGCTTTCTGTCTCTCTCTGTCTGTCTGGCGAGCGCATGTGCCCTATAGCAAAAACCTCTCAAAAAAAAGAAAGTTTAAAAATAAAGATGGTCACAGAGTGCATGTGCTCACCAACGAGAGACAGAGACAGAGAGAGAAAGTACCGCCTACTGAGGTGTGGTCCCCACGACTCCTTCACCTGCATTTCTCCACCTACACACTTACACACAGTGGTTTTTAGGGTGTTTTTCAAACCACCGAGGCCAGGACTCAGCCTGCAGTCAGCCATGTGAGATCTGGCTTTCCCTAGCCACTGGGCTGTGGGGTTGGCCCAACAGACGGACTTTTTAGGTGAGTCGTGATGAACTCCTAACATCACAAAGTTTGGTCTTTCGTGTCTGTCTGTCTGTTTGTCTGGAGTGCAGAGAACTCTGAGGAGAAGCCGGAAGGTTCAGGCTCCCTGCAGGAGACCCTCGCCGCACTCACTGTCTGTGTAGGAATACGCGCAGGGGTCCAGCCAGCACTGGCCGTCGGGGTGGCAAGCCACCAGACCCGAGGGCACACAGAGGTGGGTGCCCGGTGTTTCGCTCTTGGCTAGAGCAGCCACAGGAACACATCATTCTTTTAGTCCAAACACATGTTCCTTGCAGGGTAGCACAGCCCGTGTCACCTGGCGAGGCTCACGGACCCTCCGAACCTCTTTTCCCCTTACACGTATAATCCTGTGTGGCCCCGCCTCTGCCGCAGTCCCACTTCTTACCTTCAGACTCTGCTCTCAGAAAGAAGTCTCTCATTACAGTAACAGAGACAGAAAGGGAAAGTGAGGAGGAAACACCCCATGAGAGACGCCATGCCGCAATCCCCTCTCCCCCACTTCTCTCAGCATTTTGCGCACGCACACGCTTGTACCCGCAAGTTTTTCTTTCTTTTATTTCTTTTCTTTTTTCACTTTTGTTACAGGGCACATACACTTACCTGAGAGATACAAAGAGAGAGAACGAGAGAACATGCACTCGAGTGTACCCCCCTTTGGGTGGAGGGGAGGGCCATGCTGCAATCCCTTCTCCTCTATTCTCCCCTTGGGATTTTGGGTGTGCACACACCCAGCTCGTTTTCTAAGCCACCAGGCCCAGGACTCCCCAGCTCGTTTTCTAAGCCACCAGGCTTCATGACTCCCCCCAAAAGCATGTAGCCTAGTGACTCTGAGCTGACTGTGGGGCCAGATCGCTCAGGTTTGTAGGAAAGGGCCTGGACCCAGCTAGGGGCCCTTCTGCACCCCAGTGTCCTCGTTTGTAAGTGGGGTGAGAACAGAACTCCCCCTGGGGTGCCTCTAGGAGAGATCAGCCCCGGCACACGTACCATGTGGATCAGGGACAGGCATTTACCCTGCCTGGGGGGAAGCGGGGCACTGGAGTGCCCTCCTCCTCCTAACGCCACTGCGATGACCCCTCCAGAGATGAGGACGGGGGCATGATGCCTAGGGCAGCGGCTGGTGATTGAGGGGAGGTCGAAACTCCCTGAGGTGAAGACTTCAGTGACCGTCCACACAGCACCCTGCTGGAAGGGCTGCAGGGCACACCCAGGCAGCTCCAGGCAGTGAGGACGGCTCAAGTACAGAACAGGGGACACATGTGAGACTCGGAGATGGGATCAGCGAGGGCAGGAGCTCGGAGCAGCCCGGGGAGCCTGGGCTCCTGAGAGCAAGAGCTTGGAGCCCCTGAGGGGCGTGGGAGGCGGAGGACATGGCTGCACACGGCTGCACATACGCAGGAGGAAAGGCGGACAGTCTGGAGACTGAGTCGTCGGAGTGACAATGACGGGCTTCCCAGTGGGCGGCGGAAAGGGCGGTGGGAGGGCTCAGTGCGCTGGGGCTTTCCTCTGCGGCCTGCTGCCTGGCGGCCCGCCTTCGGTGGTGCTGCGAGGTGAGGGGTTGACACATGCAGCCTAACACCCTCCTGGAGCACCTGGCCCTCCAGCTTCAGACGCCCGCATCATCTGGAAAGCTTGTTAAAACCCAGATTTCACGCTGGCCCTTGACCTGATGATTAAGGCAGCCACATCCCACATGGCCATCCCTGTGGTTCGAGTCCTGGCCCAGGTGGCTTGCAAAACACACCAGGCACATGTGCATGCATGCCTAAATCTAGATAGCGTGAAGAAATGGAGGAGGAGATTGCAGCATGGCCATGCCCCAGTGAGGGGTGCTCTCTCTCTCTCCCCATTTCTCTCTGTTCTGTCTCTCTGGTCATCGCCATGTGCTCTGGGAAAAAGAAAAAAAAAAAAAAAACACAATTTTTGCCC